>NW_008751708.1:1852322-1866155 GCF_000715545.1 Opisthorchis viverrini
GAGCATTGATCGCTTCCACAGATTGCGCACGCCACACGCAGGTGATCAGTGACCTTGAGTTAACGATCAAGTTAAAGCGCCGCAGTCATTCAAAAAGTAGTTTACATGTAATTGTAGTCACGTGATGTTGCGCGTAAGCTACATTGTATTGTCTGACGGGCTAGTGATATCCTGTGTGTTCTGATAGGGATTGCAGTGACTGCAATCTTTCTCGTGCTTTATCTTTGTTGTCTGATCGGAGCACAAAGTATTTCGATTGCATGGAGCACATTGCTCGGTTCAGTTCACAGGACGGAAATCTTCACTACGTAGGGGTGGTCTAGTCCATAATCTTAAGTATTTTTCACTATTTTTGTGGACAGTTAGGTTAACACCGAACCAAGGAGGCCTGGATAAGAAGTTGATCATAGATGCGAAAAATGTTTGACCACCTCGTGGGTCGAAACGAACAGTCGCTTCTCGTGTTCATCACGTGCGCAGTTGATGGCTACATGGTACTGTGACGAGTGTCGTCATCATCATCATCGACAGCTTTACATCAACGCTCAACACTGATGCCTCGCTGCCATGCCACCATAATTGTTAAAAGTCTTATTGTGTGAGTGGATGGGGAAGGGGCTTAGTTCTAGCCTACCACAGGCATCCTGAGTTGTCTACACCTCCACACACTTATTTAGACATTCTGGAGAGAAGCTGATAACAATAACGCCACTGACAGCGGTTATCGAAAGCCTGAAGTCGTTCACATTCGAGTGGTCGAAGAGATCATGTCTCACAGCCACACAACCAACAACCAGTGCCGTAGCCCTCCACGCACGTCTCTTAAGATTCAGGGATATACCGCTTTGATGCCGTAGTTGTCCCAAATTAAAAACATGCTACAAGCCTTGGAGACACGTGCCTCATCACCTGTGCCCCATCTGTCACATTACGGTAGAAACTAATGCAACTTTCAACATACGTAAGACGCTCTACAACTTCGACGCTTCTCCTTGAATTGCAATTGGGGTGTTCAGTGACTGCATGTCCAGAAGCGTGACCTAAAATTTTGTGGGTACAAAGATAATGCCAGAGGAAGAGATGACCCAAAAATGCCGACGTCCTTCTTTCAAAGACAAGAATGATGTCGTCTGTATATCCCAGGTCGACAAGGCTTTCATCAGTAGCTATTTGAATGCAGGGGTTTTCAAGACCTTTCAGCGTCCGTCTTATCCTCCTCTCCGTCACGCAACTAAATAGGAGTGGAGAGGATGGGCATTCGTATACGGAAGTTTTTGGTGAGCTTTCCATATACTATGATACTGTCACACGCCCGGACGTATTATCTTCACAAACTTTCGGGGCATTCCTTGGTGGGTAAGCGTGCCAAGAAGAACATACCGGTCAGCCTATTCAAATGTATTTTGAAAATCCAGGAATACCAAAATTGTGGGTAACCTATCCAGATCGCCTGAGTGAATAGCTGGAGGTATAGGCACCTCGGAATGATTGTGGTAAGCTAGCACTAACTCCCTTCCCCGTCCACCTTTACTCTTTTCTTTAGAATAAGGCTTTCAAATAACTCATGGTTGTACGGCAGTGAAGCATCGGTGTTGAACACTGATGTCATGCTGTCGATGATGATGGTGATGATGATGCTGATGATTATCTACACATATGACATCGTTCTAACACCTAATGGAGTGAGAACATCTCGTCAACGAAACTCCTACGAGGTCATATCGCAGCTTACTGCTCTCCAGTTAATGATCCATGGGTTACCATTGAGCGATGAAGGACAAGTGGCAACAGGAATTTCCTCATGACTGGAGTAAAGCTGGTCCCACTTTGACTACTGCACTCACTGCGGCCCCTTTGTTTGAAAATATGCACCATCACCGATCCTCACCAATTGTCTCGGACGGTCTTCTTTTCTCTAATGCAGGCAACTAGATCTGACAGGCGATGGCCAAGAACTGCGCTCTCATCCTTAGATAATGTCGTTGGGAGGTCATCCGAACCGGGAATTTGTTGGTGCTTGAGAGAAAATATGCAGTTACAAATTTCCGAGGCAGGTTCCATTTTCACCGTCCAGGTTTCTGCTTCAGTTGTGGGATTCAAATGCACGGCAGCCAGCGCCTACTAAAATTGTCCAAAATGCTCGAACCACCGGTCGAGGCGTCCTTTATTAAAGATGGTCGTGTCAATTTGACCCTTGTAAATCTGACTCATAGTCGGCTTCCGGACGAACTGAGATAACCTCGAGCCACTGCAGGCCTTCTGGGCCTATTCCAGGCCTTCCGTGTCCACCAGGTTTCAAGTTTGGCGGACAGTCTCGTTTTCCCTTGATAAGTCGCTGAATTGAATTGTGTTCGGGACCGTCTGGGTCTATTTATGCGGGATTCAAACTGTTAGAACAGAGTCTACAATATAGTTCTGATATAGTTGATTAACCTGGTAGTCTGCAAACTTCTTATTTGTTAAATCAGTTGGCCACTGCTTATGCAGCTCGGAAAAGCCAGGAGAGGAAGACTGTGAAAGAGTGCATGATCAGAACTTACACAAGTTTTCCCACTGGAGCGGCAGCCCATCCGCAGTTGATGGAGATTTGACCGATTTGACTACTTGTTCGACATGCTGTTGGGCCTCATACCTTGGACCAAGACGATTTAAGTTATTTCTGAATCTATTACTGAATGTAGATAATCTGCAATCGGCCCATAGCTGAAGCAGCCTTTGGGCGTTTGCAGTACTACCGAGTCCAATCCAAGTCAGCCAACCAGTGGAGTCTCAGGTTTGCTAAATCTGTCCACTTGTACGTTCAGATCTCCGATAACCACATCACTTTCTGAGCTTTTAACCCATGCAACAGAGAACTCAGGATATCAATAAAGTTGTCTACCATGGTGCCAGGGATGCAGTCTATGGAGCGTATGTATAAACTATAAAAAGACAACGATTGAATTCCCGCTTTGAGATTACTTCAGAAACACTGTCAGACAAAAAGGAAAAAGGTGACTATCAACCCCTGCTCAGTCAAGTAAGGACCCTTCCATTCTGAAGACAATGCTGATCCTTGTACGGCTCTCTGCAGGATCCTCTGGCTCTCCGGAGCTTCACAGCCGGAAGAAAAGGAAAGGAGTGGTGGGGCATTCAGCTCAGCGATTATACTCAGATCTCGAATTCTCACTTCCCGTACGCAGCATACATAATTTCCGAGCGAGTCCAGCATGTTGGCCAGAGCAACCCAGTTGTTCCAGAGTGCGAACAGTAGAAGCAGTCAGCCGGAAGGATTGGGCACTTGAGAAGTAATTTCGAGACCATTGGTAGCGACTGATGTGCGCACGACGCAGCCATGACCATCCTAACGGATGGACCTACGATGTGAGCATTAGCGAGAGGATGTATAGAAAAGTAGGTAAAGTGGCCTGTTTTCGCTTACTCGCACCGCGTTATGCGGTAATCATGGTGCGCCGGATGATGACAGTGAGCGACAGCCGACTGACACAAGATTACTTCTGGTCGTGCGAATCATGGTTGTACGCAGGTTTAGATGGTGTCAAGATGTCCAAACCTACACAGAAGGACGTATGGAAATTCTCAGTCAAAGTCTTTTGCTCGAAAGCCAGATCGCAAGGCGGCGGTGGTTGGCGGGAAGTGCCAGTGCATTGCATTTTTTAGAGAATTAGTTGCCCTCTACCTATAGAGTTTGTGAGACCTCTAACCTTTGGCCGACCTCGTATGAGAGACCACGCGTATCGTACGGACATACCTCAGTTTAGCTCAGTGGAACCCGGAGGTAACAAACCGTTACACAGAACTAAGGTCCAGTCCCATCATAACGGCCTTTCATCCAGAAGAAGCCTAAACCACTCTCTGTCTCTTATGGGGAGTGAGCGCCTCACCGTCTTTGTTTTACGAAATGGATTAAGTAATTAAAAGCTCTGGTCTTCATAACCTACCACATATCTACTCAAAGCTTGCTCACCATCTAGTCAGGTGAACCATAGTGCCACGTAAACCATCGTAAATTTCACACTCATTATAAAATTATCTAAGTAAAATGGAACCACAAAAGTTATTCGTCTGATTCCCAGAGTGTTAACAAAGAACAACGACCTTCAACAAGATGTGGAACCTAATTACTCTACCTTAGTTAATTATGACATGACTATCACGAAGTAAAAACCATGTTCGATCTGGTGGCAGTTAAGCGATTTATGATCAACACGTTGCTATTACATTCGTTAGATCTTGTCTGAAGGTGTGTGAATTATCTGTTGGTGATCATTAGCGCGAGCTTGAAGAAATTAGAGAAGTTGTAACGTGTTCATGAAAGGAATAGACCAGCCAACGCATCGTCATCAAACTCTCTTGGGCAACTCAGGAAAATCATGTAATTGGTGACTGGTATTCTTTCCCAAGAACGCCCACGATTGTGAGGCGGAAGATTCATGTGATAATCAAATTTAGCTAAGGCTCAATGGTCGACACCAACAACGCAAAGAAGTTAACACAGTTTTGCCAAAATTGCAAAGAAACTGGACCAACTACGGATTACGAAAGAGAGAACTGAACACTGGTGCGGAGATCCGAACGGCTATCTGACTGTGTGACTGGTATGATAGTTCCACTGAAGGCCTGCTGTCGCCTTGTCAGGTCGAATAAAGTTCACTTTGTATATCTTGGTAATGTACTATTCATAAGGCTGCTGAAAATCCATCGACAGCCCACGACCGGTTTCGCCCTTTTCGGGGCTCATCGGGTAGGCGCAGTTCTCAGATTCCGTCAACCTTATGTTCTACTTGAAACCAAATTGCACGGAATCAGCGAATATACACTCATTTGCAAACTAAGTTGGTTTTTCGAGAGACTTACGTGGAACCCAGCTGAATCTCTCGTTTATGATGTTCTCAGGCAAATTCCACTTCTCAAAGTTCACTTTGAATTACCGCCCCTGTTCGATAACGTCGCTGGTCTCACAAACGCTTCAGTCTGTCGTTCCCACCGGAGCATACAATTTGCCTTCACATTGTGCCACTTAGGGTCATACAGAAGCAATGCACGAAGTAGGCTTTCGGCAAACTAATGTCGCTTTATCAACGTTATGCACTTCGGTCGTCACTCGAGTAGCAAGTCGATACGAGATTCCGGTTACTGAAGAATGAGTAGTGCTATATCCTGTCTAAGTGAAAGCTAAGCACAGTGCTAATCAGCTGCTCGTAGCCAAACGATTGACCACTGCCCCGAAAGTAGCAGGTTCGGAACTCGCCCAGTTTCCTGAGATGCGCAATGCTGATGGATCCCAATAACAATGAAACAGTTGTACAATGCTTCTCGGCCTTTCCGCATGGATTAGCTTCACTAACCGGATGAAATCTCCATTGAATTCTATAATCCTCCGAACAACAATGGTAAATGGGCGGGCAAGAAGAAATTCTAACTAGGTTTACCACTGAAGTGAGCCAGTGGATCTAGAGTTATTCCACTCTACCGAATAGCAAAGCCGAATGCCTTTACATGCTATCGAAATACACTGTCCAGTCATAGCTGTGAGGCCAAGAAAAACGGCGTGGAGAGACTTAAGTAACTAGAGGAACCGAAAAAGTCTAGTTATTCACATTTGAAGCTATTCATATGAACGGCAAGGCGAAGCTCAAACTGGATTCAGTATACGAAATCCACAAGCATCCGAAGAGCTAGTAAAGATAACATTCGAGAGACTGCCAGTTAATTAAGCTCCACTGTTCAACTGCGAAGCCAGCTGGGATTTCGACATCCGATCACTTTTCCTGTTGTCTACCGGAACACCAAGGAGCACAACTATCACTCCCGTCAAGGCTTTCGCAATGACATAAAAAACATTGGTTTAGCAGCATGAGAAGCAGGTGGTTGGCTTCACTGATGGGAGCGTATGTTGGACCCACTTAGGTGTACCGGAATTAAATGTTTCCGCACGAAAATGCTGTGATGGGCCTTTGGTGAGCTTTTCAGATAAATTACACGCCAGCGGCTCACACCTCGGTTGGAACATTCAACTCATCAACTCATCAACACTAAACTCATTGACCACTTTGCAAGTGGTTTGTTGATGAGTTTCAAAGGGGTTTGTGATCGACGTGCATTTTTTTGACGCACATTACGTGTTAAACAACAGTAGCTACTTTCCGCAGCTCCTCTCCCACGAGAAAGACCATTCCTTCGGGAGAGATCATTTTTGGCTAGTCTGCTGGAGTTTCTGTTACCTTTAGGATCCTGGATAGTTCAACCCCTAGCTAGGACCCCAGAACCAGCTTTTCAGATGAAATTTGTTGGAAATTCCTGTCGAAGGAGACCATAATTTGGTAAACTGCGATTATCCAATCTGCAACCAAACAGGAGGTACCCTTATGACTTCTGAATTCCGTTGTGTAAACCAAAAGATTTTATTGTGTACTTGTGTGGATTACTCCATCCATTGTGCTGTCAGACACGAAGTTTGAAGAGACGGGCTACGGACAATTTTACTTTGTTGGATACCCTGTTCCATCTAACACTGATCTGCTTTTGTAGGTTCCCGCAACTGACCCGGTGAACTGGTGCAAACTGAAAACTGGTTGCTTGTGCTTAGAAAAAGAGGTAGATCGATAGCATAGCCACCAGTTATTGTTTCAGAGTCCCAGTCACTTAATGGCAGCTCTCTTGTCGTCTGAGGCTCGCGTATCGATTTACGTAAATAATGACTCATCCAAATTGTTTTACTTTGTTACCGGGTGCCGGCTCCAAGGCGCACGAGACTTGGCAATTTAGTCGCGTTTTCATCGGCGTGAAATTTCAACCCAGTAAGAAGTACGGATTGCGAACCTAAGCGCGAAGTGATATTCAGGAAAATAGCAGAACAAAAGTTATACGTTGCTTTAGAGAGTCGTTTATTGGATCAGCACAATCGAACTACCAGTGAATAATCGAACTGGTTGTCTTCCTTATCACTGATTTGAATAACAAGCCATAGATATGCACATCGATGACGCAACTAGATTACAAAAAGCTAAAGACTGTTGATGGCTCCAACAACGCTGAAATAAGAGTCCTAATTGTGGTGAAAGTTCTCGTGTATCGGAGATTTTGCAGAGTCTGACCCTGTCCCACAAAAAGCCTTACTACTTGTTAGTTTGTGCCGCTTCGTAGACAGTCTCCAGTACGTTCTCTTTCCATTCAGTCGAAAGATTCTTCTCAGTGTGCTGAAGAATTTCGCCAGGAGTGTGTGAGATTAGTCAGGCCGGGTCACCAACCTACAAATTCATGGTCACTGTGGG
Organism: Opisthorchis viverrini; assembly: GCF_000715545.1. Lineage (NCBI taxonomy): Eukaryota > Metazoa > Platyhelminthes > Trematoda > Opisthorchiida > Opisthorchiidae > Opisthorchis > Opisthorchis viverrini. Next base: position 1,859,597 of record NW_008751708.1, read on the forward strand.
AAGCCTTCGAAAGCGAGGGAGGATTGAGACTAGCATGGAACTTCAGTTTGGAATCGTTGTTTCCATGTATTATTGTGAAATAAACACTGCAAGCTGTTCGGGGAGAACGGTGCAGCGAAACTGGACTTTTCGAAGAAATATTCTACTCATGACGAAAACTATTCACAAATCCAGCCCACGACCAGTCTCGCCCTTCCACATCAGCCTCATCAGGTAGGCGCATTCGCCGATCTTCCATCAACCGTATGTTCTACTTGAACTTAAATTGTACGCAGTTCACGAAGTACACTGAGTTGCACATCAGTTTGGTTTTGGCAGGAGACTCAACAGAATACCAGCTGAATCTCTAGTCACTGATACTCTGCAACTCAATGTGTCCGTCAAACTCGAGGGCTGCGTCTACCACACGAGCCCCAAGAGGAAGGAAACAGTGGGCTGACGAGAAGTTTCCAGCAAACTTCTGGGTAGCTTCTTTCAACAAGATATACTACAATTTCTCGAATACTCTACTAGGTGAAGTTTGACGCGGCCTTTCTGCAACACATTCAGTAGATGAACATCACAAACGAGATGTTCAGCTGGGATTCAGTTAAGTCTCCTATCAAAACCAGCTTGGTGTACTTGGTTTTCTGTTGTTTACTAGTTGGCACAGACTACCTCAGTGAAGAAGTAATTTTTGTTCGGGGCCTTTATGTGGTTGCTCCAGAGAGGGATAGATTGCTCATCTGAAACTTACCATCAATTTACCGAATATACACTCATCTGCAAACTAACTTGGTTTTTCGAGAGACTTACCTGGAACCCAGCTGAATCTCTCGTTTGTGATGTTCTCAGGCAACTGCTGCACCAGGCCGCTTCGTGTTTCAGTCGCTGTGATATTCGAGATATCATTATACATGTATATCTTTGTAATGTACTACTCATAAGGTTGCCGAATATCCGCCGACAGCCCACGACCGGTTTCGCCCTTTTTGGGGCTCATCGGGTAGGCGCAGATAGGCCCCGGGTTTCCGCCAACCTTATGTCCTACTTGAAACCAAATTGCACGAAATTTGCGTATATACACACATTTGCAAAATAATTTGGTTTTTCGAGAGACTCACCTGGAACCCAGCTGAAGCTCTCGTTTGTGATCTTCTCAGGCAAATGAATGTGCTGCACCAGGCGGCTCATGTTTCAGTCGCTATGATATTCGAGATATCACGATACATGTATATCTCTGTAATGTACTACTCATAAGGTTACCTTCAATTTATCGATTTCACTTGACACACCATGAATTATACTCTCTGGTCTACCGTCCACTGTGATTAGGTATTTAGTTGAGAGTAAAAAAGAAGCGGAAGAATTGAAAATTCAATTTATGACATGTAATTTAAACCTAACTCTTTCTTTTTTACTCTTGTTGAAGGATGTCTAACCGTGTGTGGAATCATTTTCCCCTCAAAGTCACCGCCTGGGTGTCAAATAGCTAGAACGCTCGCAAAAAATTTAATTGAATCTACCATCCAGCTCGGCGTTTACCCGATGAGGCTATTTGACGTTGCGGAAATGTTCAGGTATACTTATCAATCCCGTCTTCATTGGTAGAGTCTGTTGTGAGAAACACCACTGGACGTGTTTCCTAACCGGAGGTTGGACTCAAAACGATGCCAGAATCCAACATGAGCAGGCGATAAATTCATTTTACCAATAAACAGGACAAGGAACCGATTGCGTTGTCAATAGCCCAGTTGTGAAAGATTGCTCAAGATTTCCAGTTTCAACATACTATTGTGTGATCCTTGCTTACAGTACCGGTAAGGAGCACTTCCATGCATAAACCATTTTCCCATTCTATTCACTCCATCGGTCTTCTACATTATGTCTGCCTCGAGCTGTTATCCAATGATGTGTGTGTTCGCATTCTCTTCTTCGCTCTGGTTTGGTTTACTTATATGCACCATCCTGATATTTTAGGTGGAGGACTTGGAGTTTTTGAAGAAACCGTTATTTCGCAGATTAAACAGCAGATGTGAGCTACGTCCGGCTAGGAACGGCCAAACTCTCTTGGATGGGTGGAAAGTGGTACACTCCGACCTACCGCACTTGCAAAAATGGCGGTTGACACTGTCAATCATTTGTACTATTGTCATGTCATTCGCGCTTGAACGATATCTCCTGGGTGTGAATGGTTTACTACTCGATCAAGGGAGGATTTCAATGGGATGGAAAATTCAACTTTGGAAAAATGAATTGAATGGTTAGACCTTTCATATGAGGAATTTTTTCTCATGGCATAGGTAAAATTATTTTGGAATTTTCAATCGAATTTTCGTCCTGCGAATTAAGTTATTCAGTGGGGAGCTAACACTCACCTTACACATGTCTCATCCTGATTGGTAATCACCTGCAATCCATTCCTGTCGAAGCACCAGCAGGATTCAAACCAGGCTATTAGATTAGTAATACGCCAATCGGCTTCGAGAATTTGATAAGGGGTGCGATATTTTGCTAAGATGTGTTTAGTTCAATACTATCAGAAGGTACCTTAGTCTTCTTGTTGAGCGTTCTCATCTAAGTCGCTAAGATTTTTCACCCATAGTGCCTCTTTCCACAACTGACTACGATGTCGAGAAATACACTTATTTGCAAATCAATTTGGTTTTCACGAGGGACTCAACTGAATCTCTCGTCGAAGAGTTTTCAGCATCCCTGTGAGTAGTTTCCTTTATGACTACGAGTTTCTTTGCTCATTTTTGTGTGACACTTTGGTGTTTACTTTCCTTCAGCAATTAACTTCAGTGAAGGGTACTGGCGTGGTCGTCGTGAGCATCGGTGTTTCCTGCTACCCTGTTCCGCAATGATTTTGTCCCTACTAAAATAATACAAGGCGTTGTTCATCGAAGCCAACAACTGGGGCGCAAATATTTTAAGAAGACCAAATTCAAGATTACCATAATTGTCCTGATCGAGGGCCAAATTACCAGCTGCATGGGATGAGGGGCTCAACGAGGCACCGCCCTTCGCATGGTAAGAGTGAGCTAAACAATATCGATCTGTGGGGTTAGGACGCTTTGTTCGGCTAAACACGCCAGCTCGGGGACGCTCACTGCGTTTCTGCAGGTCCTCACAGTGCTGCGTCAAATGCGGAGTCATATAAAGGATCTTCCATACTTTCGACTTTTAACGGCTACTATTTCTAGAGATACAGACCCCGGGGTGGAAGATGACAGAGGCCATTGCCATTCCACCTAATAGATAGAGCCCCGGAGCAAAGGTTATCATCTCCAATGGATAACCATCTTTTGCACTCACTTATATCAGAGCTTCAACCACAGGAAAGCTGTTACTGAACGAATGAAATGTATACCAAAATAAAGCGGAAACGTCAAACCGGTATCTGCATGCTATTGAACCACCAGTAGCTAAGATACCTCAAAACTTTCATTGACGTGAAAGTTTGGTGAGGGCCGGAACACTAACCATTAGCAAAAACGCGACAGATTTGTGTATCGACATGAATCGAAGAGTTGAACTGACATTGAGTACAGGCCAAGGGGTGAAAGACACCAGTGTGTTACTCAATGATTGCTGGATAAGCCGCAAACTTATCACCTATATCATGGCACATCCGAAAGTGGCCAAAAATACAATTCACTATTGAGGAGCTTTGTTCCACCAATATCAGTTGTCTACCTATATACTCACTACTTATATAATGTGCATAATTTGACAGATGAAAACAGTTTAATTTGAAAGTTTGTCTATGGTTGATCGATTAGGACACTACATCATGTGTTTGCCAGCCAAATTACTAACCAGAGTGAGTGGTCAAGAATGACACCGAGAGAAAAGGGCATATGTGAACTTTTATGGTGACTCGTCTAGCTTTCTAAGTACGTATAATAAAACGTAGTTCACGGACAGTACTCTATGGGGACCTTCTAGAGGAATGTCCTTTTGGGGATCACTGAGTTGCAAGTAGAAAGTGGACAACAACCTAACTTAAAAAATCGCCACCCACCTTTAAACACATGAAGAGAATCGCCATCATCATCACTGACAGCAGTACGCAAGCATTACTTACTGAAGCTTAACTGCCGTACACGCATGGAGAAAGGAACCTCAATAATGAGTAGAACGGAAAGAGGAAGTGTAGGGACTTAGTGCTAGGAAGTTCTACATTTTTGGAAAGAACGAGCGAAAATACGATGTCTGCACCTTTGACAGCATTAAAATAAACGTATCTGAGCATCATGTCCAACTAAGACACCCTCAGCCGGATTAGCTCAGCGTCTTTTGTGAACCTCATCCGTCTTCTGTGAGCCCAGTGCACAAAAAATCGACCAACTTCAGCCAGATAATTCACTGTGGAAAATGACAGCATGTGCGTTACAGGGGTCGATTGTATGCCATGTCCGGTGGGGTTTCCAAACACCCACAAGCAGGATCACGTGGGCCCCAGCCAGGAAGGCGTGAAGATGCCACAGTATTCAACTGAGCTGTAGCCACTTCAGTGTCGTTTTGTCATCTCATCTCCTGTACCCCGCGGAACTTTCGCCAACAAAAGTTGAGAACAGAAGGAAACTTTTTGGGTAGATGTTGACTGGGTGTACGTGATCGAATAAACAACTTTTCGATGACTTGATGGGTCGACATTTGTATGCGAATTTGATGTAGTACATTCCAGTTGAACTCCTCTGGATGGTGACGATGATGATGATTATTATTATTAGTATTCGTAGAAAACTGAGTGCATTTTGGAACAATTCTCGAAAAATTATGCCTAAAAAAGCCTTGCACAGCCCATATTAAGCTAAGGAACGTTGGTACTTTCAGAGTGCCTCACTCGCATCTTCACTTCATTACCGTCGGTCAAAAAGAGACTGGAAAAGAACCAACATTCTTGGATCCAAGCATCTTGTACTGTTCCTGACCAGTTTCGCGGATGGAAAGGCCTATAATATGGAGGCTTGGCATCAGAGTAAATGGGCTAAAATATGACGTATCCACCAGGTCAAATGTGATGTCACTGGATTGGAAGGAGAACAGACTCAATTAAATTTCGCGGAACAAAGCTAGGAATATCGAGTGACTCCGATGAACTTCGATACTAGTTAGGTTTGTTGGCTTGGTTGATTGATGAAAGCGGAACTTAAGGCTGATTATGGCTTTCTGAGGGCGTGATGATAAGTGTAAATATACCTGTGGTGTTTGAACTGCTCGGCTTCGGTGCATACACCTACACGCCGCACTGAGTTACTTACAACACGGAACTTGATTGAATGTTTCAGTTATCCGTCCTCGCCTGAGTGATTTACTCACTTTATCAAACCTCGTTCGTAAATATTCGGTGTCTTCTGGGTGGTTTTCACCTTACGGTGGATATTCCTCACGTTTCGGTTTGATCGGTGCGTCGTGTGTCTACGACATTCGGTTTTGCACGTGTCACGAGATATGCACGACAATATAGCAATATTAAGGCACGCACATTTTTTTATCCCTATTCGAAGGAAAGGATTAACGTAGGTTATCAATTATTCCAGATCATGCTGTATAGGGTAACAAGCAGGCTCAATGGCCTGGATTTACTGACAATAGTTAGAAGAGTAGTTTGAAGTTAATGAGTGGGGAAATTCGTTCACGTCCATAACAAGCAATAGCTACGATCACACCGACATTTTTCGGGTCTATCATGGGGATAGTTAAGGTGCGTTGCAGTGCATAAAACGGAACAATGGCTCATAGAAAATGGTCACTAGGCTGTCCACCCCGAAGTTCTCCAGTCCAGTCCTATTGTAGGACAAATCCTTTACAAGACCTGACAGGCTTATTCAAAACACACTGTCTTGGATATCAATAATGGATATCCAACTGGACTCTCGTGGAAGTAAACTGACTTCAAGAATCAGGAACTGAGAAGCGTCGGTTGCATTTTTTCCAAACGGACCTTGCTCAAATACGTACACTCATGGTAGAATGGTGGGACGATAGTGATGACCATAGCTTTGTTTTAGTGAGCCTGCGTATAGACATAGCGTTCCTTGCGAACTACAACCACTTGTACATCAAGGTGATTTTGATGGAAGACTCAACTGCATCCCAGCTGAATCTCTCGTTTGTCATATTTTTCTTCAACTGAATGTGTTGCACAAAGGCCACCACATGTTTCATTTGGTACGATTTTGGAGTCCTTTCAGTCCATTTCTCTTTACTTACTGTTGAAGGGCTTTCAGCAACTGCATGAGTATTACCTTTGTAATGTACTACTCGTAGGGTTGCTGAAAATCCGTCGAGTATTACTTCTTCAGGAAAATGTCCTTTCTTGATACTTTACTACCTAGCGGGCTGGTAACGAGTCTTCCTATTTCCACTTCCACTTTTGTGCAAAACTTTAAAAAAAATATTCTAGAAAGTTCGGTGCTCTTTTTGGGCTTCCGCTAAAAATTAAAGAATCCATATCTCGTTTAAAAAAATGTGTGGACGTTTTAATGTGACTGTGTGTTCCGGATTCATCGTTCGCTGCCCCTTTCTCATCGCGTGTTCATGATGTCCTAAGTCACATTGGGCCACCACT
>NW_008751708.1:1866192-1896611 GCF_000715545.1 Opisthorchis viverrini
GAACCGCTCACCTTTTCAACTCGTATCACGTGTCTGGCTGTCTACTGAAATTGTGAACAAGATTTATGTGACGTGTACAGAATTGCTAAAACACCGCGCTTCTCACCTGAATAGTGCGAAACGATGATATATTCGGTCCGGATTAGTTATTCTAATCAATAGACTTCAGGACATACGGTCTGTTTTATCACTTATTACTTTTTAGTGGATTGGAATGAAGTTTCTCACTCAGATCCCTCAATGTATCTACGGTCCCCCTCCTGAAGTTATCCAATTTATCTAAAAAAACATTTATATGGGTCTTTTTTTTCCTATGCCCCATATTCTTACGAAAGAGTTCATGCTCATCAAATACACTCGCTTGCTTACCAGTCTCGTTTACATAGGGGACTCACCTGAATCCCCATTGTATCTCTCGTTTGTGACATTTTTCTTCATGAGTAGTTCCCGTGATGAAAAAGCTCATACTCATGTCAGTGTCCCAGAAACTCAGGCAGACATATCCAGGCGAGAAATTACCACTTCATGCATTGCCTTGTTGACATCATTATGTCTGCTTGCAATTCACAGAAAAACGCAACGCGGTAATCCCTAGGTGACAATGACGTGCGAATCGAAAGTGATTTTTTCGACTGGTTCAACCGTAAGAAGTTCACCTGTCACAGCAGTAGAATAAAAAACTGTGGTAAAATTAGCTACTGTGACTTCCTTCCTTCTTATTAGTTCCGCAAGGTCGAGACGTCGGTTTCATTGTTTATTTATCACCTGTGCAATCTATATTCAGCCAAGACCCCACCCTCAAGTGTGTAAGACCTCAAATGCTGCTAGGCTGTCCTGGTTTTCAAATTCCCGTTGCTGAGTCTGTTCCATGCTTGGTGAACTTGACGCCTGTTTTTCTGCACGGTCCTCGAATCGCCATACAGAGTTTGCGAAGCAACCCTAGTTTTCTTCGTATCTTACCCTCAACGAGAGGGTTTGTTTGCTCAAATTTTGAGTCAAACTAATCTCGTCGTAAAAGAGTACCTGTTAATTACTTGACGTAATTACTTATGTTTCCTTATTCCTCAGACTGATTCACTACCCTTCCGGTGATTGATCAAGTTTCAAGACTGAACTATGCTATTTCATACAAAGTCGATTCCATATTGACTGTTCTTTCTATATTGACTGTTTTCATGACTCGATTTATTCACATTCATTTCTGGGTTTGTTGTTGAACATTTTATCCCACTTCGAACTGCACAACATTTTCCCCTTCAATTTGTGCTATAGCACACTGCCCGTTCTGTGTCATTCTGTGTTGCTAACTGTCCAAGGTTCAATCTAGCTGTAAGCATTCCTTTAATTCTGCTCATTATTTACTTTTAATTCCCCATACAAACATGATCTACCTTTCTATAACCTGTCTGCCCACGTCTAATTCAACATATTGGTTGCTACGCGATTGCGACTACTGAACAAACTCAGGTGAATTTTCATAAAGGAAACTACTCACAAGGTTGCTGAAAACTCTTCGACAGCCCACACTGGTTTCACTCTAGCACACTGCCCGTTCTGTGTCATTCTGTGTTGCTAACTGCCCAAGGTTCAATCTGGCTGTAAGCATTCCTTTAATTCTGCTCATTATTTACTTTTAATTCCCCATACAAACATGATCTACCTTTCTATAACCTGTCTGCCCACGTCTAATTCAACATATTGGTTGCTACGCGATTGCGACTACTGAACAAACTCAGGTGAATTTTCATAAAGGAAACTACTCACAAGGTTGCTGAAAACCCCTCGACAGCCAAACTGATTTGCAAATGAGTGTATTTCTCGAGAACTCAAGTGAAGTTCGTAGACTTTGATTTCGCCGTGATTATTACTGACCGTCTGTAGTTGAACTGGGCTACAGGGTACCTATCAGATGGGACACCCAGATCGTGAGTTTAGACTGATTATCCAATTCCTCGTCTTGAGATCACTTCCTTTGCACAAGATCGTACAGTACCACTGTCTATAACGGATTTTCATGCACCATCCCTAAACTGAACCAACTGAAATGTCGCGTTGTTCATATGAAGAGTATAGCCCACCTACGGGTAAGAGAACTGGCAACGTGACCTTGCAGCATCGATGGTTGGCTCGTTGAACATCACGCACAGGAGCAGCTATTGATTGAATCATACATAAAGCTTGAGAAATTTCCTACATGCAAATGTATAAATTGACAATTATGGCAGTGAAACGCTGCCTCGAGTTACGTATTGCACTTTTGAATATTCGAGGTTCAATGACGCAAGGGAAAATCATGAGAAACGGCTGGTCATGATAACGTTTCGCAAGTTTCGAACTTAAACCACACTAGGCCTCTTCCGTTGCTATAGCTGAGTCTGTAGTGTGTCCCTAATCTCCTCAACTGAACACAGGTATATAAGTACACTTATCTTGAGCTGGTTGTTTTTCCGAACTTTTGAGGTTACCCAACATATGTACCACCTGCTAGTGACACCAGGACTGTTCACTACAGACTGGCGTACCGAACACTCATGCAGCAGTGGCTAGGAGAAAAAAACGAATTCCTTCCGACTAAAAAAACAATAGTACTGTCCTCCCAGAAGATCGATGGGACGTAAGAAGGTCGCAGCAACCCTAGTTGCATGTTGGCTGTCCTGGTCACTCTGTAGATGTACATTTGCGCAGCATGATATTTTAATACGTTCAGACACAAACAGGCCATATCCGGTTGCAGCCTCGTGTTTAGGTGAGGTCATCTGAAGGCCGGACAGCAGCAAATCGTCCGCAAACGGGACGCACTGAGGCAGACATCATGTTGTGCGCGTCACGTGATGTATAAGCACTGCCGACCAGACAAAGTGGCCGAATTCCTTCGGTCATTCATTCAAAAGTACACGCACACACTCAGAGAAAGCGAGAATGAAAGGTGATGTAGCCGACGCTGGTATAAATTGTGTAATTATTTCAAATTACAGGATGTAAATTGTATACACACTGCCTACACGTTTGTCCCGATCTGAACAAGAACAGAACAAGTGTGAATGTCACGAAACCCGTATACGCGTTTCCGCTGATATTTTTCCTAAGAAGGGGTCTCTTTTATCAGTTTTGTTTAGGAGAGCGTTTCTGCCGACAGAGACTGCGTTTTAGTCTCCTCATCATCATTAGCGTTTGTTATTGCCACAAACTATGAAACCTGTGAGACCCAAATTTACCGAAAAAGCTCCACGGTGTTGACAAGTTATTACAGAACATCAAAATCACTACGATCCCATTAGTACGCTGAAGTTGAGACGGTCCAGTAGCCTCCAGGCACCCGCTTTTACACGAAGGGAGCATAATGAACATGAAAAATGATGCTCTGTACTCAAACCGATGCACGACAGCCTCGTGTTGCCTGTGAGGTCAGTGAGTTTTCAGAACACGCTGTAGCGGTCCATCGCAAACGATGTGCTGAACGGTACAAACTAGATGAAACAGTATCGCTGACAAAATACATGTGGTGTTTCGTGTTGTGCCTACCGAGGGCCCAGTTGTTTACACACTGCTTCAGGAAGTTTAAAATTGCTGAGTGAATGGACAGCTGCTCCATTTTCCATTGTTCTAAGAGATGTGTGCATAACATATGCAATGATGTGTCACCTACTAATGATCTGGTAGCGATCGTACACAAAGATGACGTTCTTTGTTTACCTTATCCTGGAATTTATTCAGAAACGATTCTATTATTCCCATACGGTCAAAGACTGTAGTCATACACCAAACATGTTGTATATCGCGATTCTTGAAATGTGTTACTAAAGGAGAGCGAATGGAACGGAGAGTAGCTAGAAATTCGGCACCGTGGGTAGAGTAACCGTCAGTTTGCTGTAATTAAGTTGCTTAAAGTAGGCTAACAGTCTTTTCAATGACACCTAAGCTAATCCACCAGGCACAAACTTTCAAACGGTCCTTCAATGTGACCTTCTGTACGAGTGCAATAACCGGTGCGAAGGAAGTATATTTTGAGCAACTTTTGCCTGAGGGGGAACTTATATCTGTTATAATGAGACACCCATAGCCAAGCGGCTCCTTGATGAAAGGATACTGCAAGGAACATGTCCAGAGACGGTATATAATAAGCTTTTTCCGTCATTGTGTCACATCTCAGTCGGTTTCATGGCATAGGAATGTAGTTTGGGTCGAAGGTATTTGGATCTAATTGCTAAACTCTCGTCTACTTACGAGAGCTAAATTCTGAGAAAAGCACAGCTCATTTCCTTAAGGATGAGGTGGAATAAAGACCTACTTGAGTCACGATTTGTATGAGAAGTAGTAACTCTGTGTGTAATGTAAAACGTACAAGTTGGTTCTCAAGAACGGGATTACGATTCTCAAATGCTTGACATAGATGTTCATTCATATTTTCATTTGAATTCAAATTCTCTGACCAGGTAATAAAGGTACCCTCCGTCCAGAAACGCTAGAAAACAAGCCACAATTTATCTGTTAAACATTCTGTTGATGATTTTTATGTCCCTTTCTGAGGCTGAACAAAGGAACTTGTCATCCGGACCTCCTGAAATCATGCTCTCCGTGGGGCTGCAAAGCAACTGATGGTTCATAGCCCAAGTTCATTCTTGTGCCAGATAACTAGGCGAGGGACGGAACGTGGAGTGATAGTGTGGAATGAGAAGAAGCAGAGGTATGGTGCTGATGAACATTCCCTCGCTATGATCTCAGCCCTACATGCCATCAGGTTGTGATATTGACTTTTTGGTTCACCAACCGATGATCATCTCTTATCGAGGGATCTGCTTTCCTCAATCCGCCAAGGCTGTTATTGGACTGGGACTTCCTAAGGTCGCAGTCAGTGACTTGTGTTTGCTTGCCATTGTGGGCTCCCTGCGTACTTATGACACTTTTATGCGTGGCACATGGCGTTGAAGGTACATTTTTGCCATTTAATCTCACACCAGACTCATTATGACGGTCACTTTGTGCCTGATGTGCGAGTCTTGACTGTGCTAGCGCACACTGCGCCTTGAAGAGCATTCACCATTGTTTGTCCTTTCTTTGGTTGTTGGTCCTTAGACGCGTGTTCCCATACCAAAATCTTTACATACTTTGAGATTCACCTCATCAGACTGGCACTGTCCTTGGCATGATTTCGAATGAGACGTTTCTCTCTTTTCTCCCATATTCTCCCGTTACTCTTTCGCATTCATCGCTTGCACTCACTTTTTATGTTTGTGACCATGCTCTTCAAAAATAAATGATAATGTTGACCTTTCACAACGGTTGCACAACAACCTCAGAACAGTTAACATGGTGCGACAGGGAGCCCCTCATGGCACACAACAGTTTCTCCCTGAGGTTGTACAACACCCGTACTTTCATAAAAATGAGATTCTTGTGAGATATTGACCACAGATTAACTTTTTCTCCGTTGCCAAATATTATGTACTAATTTGATTACGATAACTGTTACAAAGGTTTGTGTTTGTTGTTTGGCGGTAGCGCTTTTGGAGAGGTGCATTACTTCAAATGATAGGTCGGAAAAATGAATAGACAGAAAACTAACGGGGTTGTGCATGTGTTTTACTGGTTGATCTGACGAATAGGCAAGCGCATTTGCGTGCGAAATAAATAATCTTGCACATTCTATCTAAATAATCCCCTTCCCCATCTCCCCCTGAATAGGACTCTCCTCCCTGAAGGGTCCATTTTGTCTTGGTCCTACGGACTTTGCCACTGAACCGATAGGAGACTGGTGACTGCTAAGAATGGGTTGAAACATTTCGGCTAATTTTGTCCCACTGCTCTTCAGCAGAGGGAAATTTAGTCCGAAATCAGGAAGTGCAAACACGGTTTGGCATGAGGGTTGATTTCTATTTGGCTGAGGAGAACATATTTTCAGGGTTATATATATATACCCCCGGGTGCACATTCCAGACACCGCCCAGTTAGTTTGACAACTGCACTTTCTGTAAAAATAGGGTATTTCCTTATTCACGTTCAATGAGGCAAATCGTAGGATGCACCGAAAAATTTGAGGACAACAGTCTACTGGAAAATGTTTAGGACCGATTGGGAAGTCATCGTTTCAGAGAGGCTTGGTAAACAATTGGTGGATTTATAGAATAGAGGGCGTAGAACTTGCAAGCGTGGGGACAGCTGTTTCAGATCAGCCGAGATGACACGAGGTGGGGTGCAGTTATCAGCGAAATGGTCTTGGTCTAAAAGTACAAAATCCAAGTAGAGTAACATCTAGTTAACTATCCCGACCCTCATCCCTAAACCAATTGTCCAGGCACCCTTCGACTAAGAGGCGAACGAAATCTGTAAACTATCCCAAGACGAATATTACTGGAAAAGCAAGGACGAAAAATCCGGTTCAACATGAAGACAGATCTTCCCCCCTAATCAGTCTATCGTAAATGTTAGTCATCCCCACTAATCCACAAACAGGAGCATCAGACTGACACCCAGTATTGATCAATTCGGTTGGTCATAAGAAATCTCACGGATTGGTTCCCTGACTGCCTTAAAACCCAATCAACCTACTTACTTACTCACTTGGCCTGACGAAGCTTTTGCGTCAAAAGCGAAACGTCGCCCAGCAATAAATCCATCGATTGTTTACCAAACTTGTCTGAAACGAAGTGATCAGTCTAGTTTTCTAAACCCCTCCAACTACTGTAGGCTCAGCCTGTTGAGAAATACTCTGGTGTGCGTCTAGTAATCTAGTTCAGTAGTCGGTCCCAACATGATCAATTCATCGGTAACGAGTGACATGAGGGTGATTTAGTTCAGTTCACGGTACGCTATTCATCTTTTGTGTAAAGCTGTTATGAACCATCACTTTGAGGGTTCTCGTATTTTGAGGCGTTCAGCGAGAACATACATCAGTTTGACAGGATGACTGGAGCTCCGACTACTCCGTGACATTTAGTTTAACAATAGAGAATAAGCATAGCCACCGGATCTTTCACTTGCTGTTCCCAAAGCATGCCTTTGTAGATCATGTGAGTTTCAGTTCGCGCACCATTGAATCGCAGTGGTGTAGAGTGGGTCATTCTGCCGCCAAATGCCAAACCAGGCCCAATGGTAGCCAACAAGTTTGAGCCTTCTGTAGGGCCTCTTAGACAAAGAACTTCCCCTTCAGTGAGAATTGCATAGAGATGCAACTGGAAAGGGGTATTTCGGTTAAATTGAGAGTCACCTTCAAGAAATGACGGTTACATATCAGGATATCAAAAGGAGCAATCCCCACCATAATTGCCTTCAACCCTACGGAAGAACACTGACCTCAGGTGTTTACAGGGATAAAATTGAACATTTGTTCAACCGAATCCGTAAAAACGTCCACAAATTTGTTGTAGACGAGTCAGGCTTCATAATACTTTGACACAAAAACTGATAATTTATTCCAATTGCACAGACTGGTAAATGTTCTCAGTAATTTCCAGCACACATGCTGCCATCATATGACTTGAATATGGCCTCATCATCATTTTTAAGAACATAGTCGAACAGTAACGTTAGTGTCAATAAAATTGTTCCACAAACTGGAGAGCCAAGTATCGCGTTCATTGTAGAACACATGTCGAACAGCGCCACGGCAAAACTAGTGCCTTGAAGTTACGCTTGTGGTGACAAACGGTTGGTTGTCACAGTTGAATGGCAGTTGCTTCGGCTGCTGCAAGTTCATTTTTTCGGAAGCTGTTGGAGTGGTCACACCGAACGGTTCCTCCTGATTGGTCTGCCGATCAGAGTAGATCAGTTGGGCAGGAGTCACACTATCCACGTGGTTTGGGTTATCAGTACTGTTTCTCAGCAATACTTAACCATACGTATGTCCCCCATAATTTATGGAACAGCCAAAAACAGAAGAACGGATTGACATGGATGAACTGTAGACGGGCACCCTATCCTTTAGGTCGATGATGAGCATGCGAGAGTTGCTGAAACTCATATATCAGTTAGGCGGTACAAAAGGTTCCTTTGAGTACAGTAGTCAGCCGAGGCGTTACCATTTCAGAGGCTCTGTCACCTATTCACGGGGAGCCGGTCGAATGTACGTCCTTTTTATGAGTGGCTGAGAGTTTTACGACGTGTCACAGTATGCATTTCTCCAGGTAGCCAGTAAGCTTTTTCAAATGAGGCGCAGTTCAGCATCTAGTGTCCTGTCGGTATAGGTTCTCCGAGCTCTGTTGTCCAGGTTGCTATTTTTTTCATTCCATTTCAAAAGAACTGTGGAATTCTGTGTATTGAATATCCCGTTTTCGTGTACGCGTGATACCCAGAAAGTGAAAACCGTCATCCGTGTCCTCTACTTCAGTAAAGCGCGATGCCGTATGCGAAAAAATAAAAATGTTTGAGTAGCTCTTCAATTGAAGTTTGTGAATAGTATGCGATAAAAATATTAAGAACATGGAAGGTGTTGTATCGTGGGTGGCCGTCTGTTGGGTTACGCCTGCACTGAGCCTACCAGACTACGCGATAGGGAGAGGACAGGGAACTCGGGACACGGCTGTATTGTCAGGACAAAACATACAAAGCTTCTGCGCAAATATATGGGATGACTAAATGGCCAAATTTGGTCGTTCACTTGTTCGTTCTGTACAGCCAATGGCGGTGTTCCGGTCGTGAAAAATTTCAGCCCCAGTCTACTGGCCTTATGTTGTTAAGCCGTGTTTGGTGAACTCCGCCAACGCATTTGCTTTCCGGACGTGTCGTAGCGATGGCGACCTTGGGGATGCGTCACTCTGCACATGTACTTTTTCCATGTCTGCGCGCGTCCTGACAGAAGGGCAATTGTGAAGTCACTGGGGCTAGTTGATCCCCAAATTTACTTACACTTGTATCGACTAAAATTGGTCCTGGTAGAGAGCCCATCACCACTGTAGGTCTGTATCTATAAATGATCCCATTGAATCAAAAACTAGATGCTGAACTCACATTGTAGAAGCAGGTCCTCAAATTCGACTGCAGGAATGGATAGAATAGAGCTTGGATGGTTTATAAAACCACACATAAACGTTTCGATTAGAGGAACATGGGTAAAAAGAGAGGGAACTACAAAAGATCACACTGCTTGGCCATTCTTGGCAAATTCGATAAAGTCAGAAGTGCAATGCACGCTATGGTTGCAGTACACTTTGCGAATAGGCCCGAGTGGTCCTTTTAGCCAGCGAGAGATGTCATGGAAGGGGAATTTGGTCATGACAAGTGTAGGCCACAATGAGGTTTATGAATCTTACGAGGACCGTGGGAAAGGTGACGTCCCCCTAGTTTTGTCTGTTGACAGATTTCACACAAGCGGCGGTTTTCACAGACGACTGAGTCTTCTTCCACCGGGTGGCGACCACAATTTATCGATTCCAGGTTTACCGTTACGTGCACTGCAACACTGGATGCCTGGACCATTGAGAATACATGCAGCCTGATTGGTATGCCAGTTGTCAGCTTGATGAGCCTGTGTTCACTATTCGACTGTATCCCCTGACTAACCTAATTGGATGAGCAAATCGTCGGTTTTAAGATCTTTCTCATGAATTGCTTAATGATCCACTGGGAAAGCACAGTAAAATAATGGCTTCGTCATGGATCGATAAAAAATTCAACACGTTCCCTCTCATCTCTTGTGCATTTTTGCACCCAACGGATAGACTGCGTCAGCATTAGAGATATGATCCACCTCAATTAAGGGGACGAATTCAAGCCGTTAAAACCGAGGAAATTTGTGTGTTTTGCAGAGAAATATGTGCGCAACCTAACAAAGTACGGAACTTGCTACCTCGGCGTCGGCATTCGGTCGGCTTCCACTGAACCATGATCTTGAGTATGAAATATGCATCGGGCATACGCAACATTTGTACATTTCCGTTAAAACTACATCGGTTCCTTGAGAAAGTATGATCTACACGTTCAGTGGCCCTTTAAATCAGTTGCGCATAGACTCCAAAGCAATACCTATTTTCACTGAGAGTCATTATTTCAGTTCAGTCGGGTGAGTTTGTCAACTAGAGAGCATGTCTCAAGGGGCGTTTGATCAACCTCCCAGAGTTTCGTTCACCGAAGTTAGTGGTACTGAGGTAAAAGCATCGGTGCAAGGTATCACTGACGCTCAGTGATGCCACTTTACTGGCGGAGAAAACTGACTCGATATTTCCGATGTATGAGAGTCATTGAATAGGCGATTTGCCCCATGTCTGCTGGCTTCATCAACCGTCAGTTTGTTGGTGGTTAGGCAGGTGGCCATTGATCTGTTCGCCGGGTTTGTTATTTAGCATGTAAAATAGAGACGACATCATCATTGCGCAGATCGATGGTGTGACCTCGATTGGTGGCGAAACGTCTGCTGGCTAACTGCCAAGCGAACAGATCAATCATTGCGCAGATCGATGGTGTGACCTCGATTGGTGGCGAAACGTCTGCTGGCTAACTGCCAAGCTCGGCGAACAGATCAACAGCCAACCAAACAGACACCAGTGAACACATCAAGCTACCAACATTTCGTTGGTGTAGCTTGATCGAACACCCCGATCCGGGAATCTCAGTTAGTTGTAGGTAGTTTCTTCCCTTATACCAATTCTGTCCACTTCACTCTCCCTTGAACAGTCCTTCTCTTGTCCGGGTACCATTATTCGCATTAATTCACACCATAACGAGGAAAATTGGACTCGAATTTTCTTTCTTATTCGAACTCGAATATACCTTTGAACAAGTCGGGATTTGAACCTTGGATGTCTGGTATTCGAGTCGAGCCTGTTGCTATTAATCCACCAGAGCAAGAGGGACGCAGGCGAATTATCACGTCTGAACAGGTGAACGCATTCACGCTTGAGTGATATGACTGATTTGTCCAACGGCTAGAACCACTGTCTGTCACATCGATCGGCCTATCTGCAAGTAATCGGTGAGAGCTTGATCCCACCCAATGTTGCAGTAGTATTTCACAGTTTTCATGTGGAAAGCACACGCCAAATCGTGCGTCCGAATTAACCGGATTTTAAAAAAATTGATTTGCATTTGTTAATAACCTGAGCCAAGGTCAATCGAGATCGAAAGTCCAGGAAGCATTTCTACTAATGAGGTGTTAGAGACAGATAAGAAAGTTCCGAATAACCTTTCAATAGAAAGGTTTTACAGGTAGGATGACAGAAGACAGCCCTGCGTGATACCACAGGTTGTGGTTGGCTCAGACCAAAGCTTCACATGTTCATCCACACGAAACGTAAATTCAGGCGAAACAGTCCTTGAAAGATAGACTATCGCAGCGAATGAAGATTAACAGAGGCAAAGGTTTGCTTCACATCAAGAATAACGGTATCTGTGGGGTCGCTCATCGTCCAAGCATGACGAAAGTGTCAGCACATCCTCTCTCGTGCTGGTTGAAGGCTACGTGTACGATAAATTTAAGAGTATTAAGCTATTAGGTAGATGCCAGTGTGGTTTTGGTAACAGGTACTCATGTTGCCTTCAAATATACATGCTATACTATACTGTACTATACTATCTATACTATATATACTATACTATACTATACTATACTATACTATACTATACTATACTATACTATACTATACTATACTATACTATACTATACTATACTATACTATACTATACTATACTATACTATACTATACTATACTATACTATACTATACTATACTATACTATACTATACTATACTATACTATACTATACTATACTATACTATACTATACTATACTATACTATACTATACTATACTATACTATACTATACTATACTATACTATACCATACTATATAGTGCGCTCTCCTGGTCCCGAATGATTTGCAGCAAGTTTTATAAGCATGATTACCAGTGGGTTGTGACCTTTGGAGGGTGTAAACCGTCACGGCTTATTGCCGTGTTGTGTTTTTGCCCCGAATTATTTCGCTTTATTTTGTGTCTTCAAAGCTTCATGTCCATGGGGCCAACAGAATTAGTCTTCACAGTGTACGACCCATTGTTCCGGACATCGTTTTTGCTAGTTAACTGGGTACTTTCGCATGAATCGGGTTTCTTTGGTTCGGTTGGTCGAATTATTTGAAACAAACCACAATAATTCCGCGTATTTGGGTCACCCAACAGCGCTGTTTGTCATTTCTTCAAACTTTGTAGTTATCAGTTTCAGAGTGATCAGCATTTGCTGGGATTAATAAAAGCTAGTGATTTTGACTACATCCGGTATCCGTCTAGCTGCCTGGAAGTTCTTAAGCGCTTAGAGCACATCTTTTGCACAGCCCCACTTCTCCCTGTATTGACTGCGATCACCACTTTCAGGTGTCTTTCGGAACAGCTTTTTTTATACCTCGTTGTGAACTTAAAAACTGTCCTAGGTGATGAGGTGACTGCTTGGGGGTCGGTGTGCGTGAACTGCGGTTCGTATTGTGTGATCAGAAATAAAGACAGAAGGGCTAGATTTGTGGGCCTCCGTTTGTGGATGATTATCACCTCTTCCAGCTTAACCTATGAATGAATTCCGAACGAAGCATGCTTGTGTTATGAACTCCAGCCAACTGAGAACATCAGTACGATGTTGAGGACGCGATTCCCGATAAATTCAGCCTACTGGATAAGAACAGCTCACAGCACCGGAGGCCTAGTCTGGACCCCCATGTTCTGATGTTACAAATGAGCGCCCTTCACCATCCCAACTTCGGTTGTTCTTACTTGAGACAGTCGACAGAAGAGAAGTGACCATTTATTGGGATTCTAGTTCATTAAACTCAGGGACAGAGTGAAACTGTCAGATCAGCTTCTATAGGACTGCCCACATGTCCTCATGGTGGAGCATTCCAATCCGTTCTCGATCGACGGTTCTCAGCCTATTCCGCACATCTCTCAGTGTATCGTGGGATGTAGTTCCCCTGTTACACTGTGCTGACCAGGAAAAAGCATAAAAATACTAATATGAAAACAACCCATAAATCTTGAAAATGCAGTCCACAGACAGAACAGTCCTTTCTGGATTCGATGTAACACGCCCCCCTTAGGTAACCGANTCTTCGGCATTCCACGACCGATTGCGCGTTTCCACCGCGTGCTGGTTAGATGGGTGGAGTCCCCGAGTTTCCATCAACCTGATGGTCCGCTGCTCCTGGCAGGCTTGTTCAACGGAAACATGAGGCGACCTGGTGCAAAACATTCAGTTGAAGCGAACCATTGTAAACGGGAGATTCAGCAGAATTCAGTTGAATTTCCTGTCAAAATCAAATGTGTGTGTGTGCAAACGAGAGTGTTTATCGATATGCTAATTCTTCTTATTACGCTAAAGATGTCAATCAAAGGAAAATTTGTGATAGTTTGCTGATCATTTCCAAGAACTACAGAAAAGTACTACTAGAACTGACGCATTACGTGTCAGTTTGCCGGTTTGTCGCAGTCCAACAAACGAATGATTTGAAACTTTGCTCACAAAAGTACGTCGGCATAAATGCGTGGATGACTGTCTTTGGTGTCTTATGCTAATGAGTTCACATCAAACGCCGAAATTCCCTATTTTGTCACTACATACCCATGTTGTCAATGGAACCAGACGAGCCTGAGTAAAATAGAATTAGATGAAAATGGTGTGGTAGCTAGACCCTTTTTACCAACCGTGTACGGATTGTAGTTGAGGATGACGGTACTCAAACAATTTCACGCTCTTGTTGAGTTGTTGGAGCGACAGGTTTTACATTGGTCAGCCCTTCGTAGACTTACCAGCTTGTGAAATTAGTCATCGTCTTACACTATCTTGTTCGGCGAACGTATGCTTTAGCGTAAGGGGCGAATGAAAGTCAACGATTTCCAGGGCGATTCCATACAAGAGCAGTTGCCATGGCAAAATACGATGGGCTGAGTCGTGAACAGAATAGTCACACTAAGCTTGCCCAAGACGGTGTTGATGCGTGCACAATGGATAGCAAAACTAAGGAGACGATAAAGGACAGAGATGCCGTAAAATTCAGTGTAGAGTGAGTAAATTGATGCGGTGCGTCCTATACGGAATCAGTTGCGTGACAAACTGAACATTTAACCTGCCGGGCTGCGCGCCAAATTTATGTTAGGCTAGGCTAGAACTGAGTAATGGTTTTAAAGCCCTGTCAGTTGGTCATCGGTCATATCTGCGTCATGTATCTCCTCGCTGTTTTTCTTGGTGTCCGCGACCCCAGAGAGAGAGAGAGAGAGAGGGAATTGTGGCGGCTTTTAAGCACTCTGGCTAGTCGCCTTGGCTGCGTAGATGTCTTTGGGCCTAAAGCACATGCATGTACAACCTTGGGACAAACGAAAAGGGGACACGGATGAGACTATTGACACTTGAACAGACGCGCATGCGCAAAGTGCAAACATTCGTTCTCGGAGCATGTCGCCATTATATCAACACAGGATTTTACTGATTAGCTCCAAACGTGTTGAAACGCGCTTTACCGCGACAACATGCTCATTTTCACTTCTGTCTCAATTAGCATGCAAAACTGAGCAGCCAGTGGACAGCACTGACACAAAATAAATTAAAAAGAGTTACCCCGAGAAAGTCACGCTCACATCACTGTTGTCTGAACAGTCGTCCTGCTGTCCTGGCGCAATCATTCTGGTGAGTCCATACCAAAGTCCAGTGCACTCTGGCTTCGCTTTTATTAGAGTTCATCAGCAGTGCATATCCAAGGGCCGTTCCGGAGTTTGAACTCTGCACATATGAAATGCGAGGCGATCGGGGTAATCACTCCGCCAGCGCAGGTTGGACGCATCCGTATTCTCACGTCTGAACAGGAACTGCTGATGACCCCTAATGGGAGCGAAAGTCGAGTCCAGCGCTTGCACCCTTTGGCGTGGACTCCATCCGGTTGTGCATCTCTATCCTAGATGGTTCAAAATAAATTAAGGGATCTTGATGGCACTCGGTAGAGTGTGTACTTTGAAGGCTGCAACGTGGAACACAACCATGGATGTTTCCAAGGTGTCATGTTTGCTCGGTTGGCTGAGCAGTAGGTTGAAGAAGGGCCAACTACAGTGCTCCCCCACCTCCCGAACAGCATACCTTCGGAACAGACTAAAGAAACACCTTTTGGGAAGGCGCAATCCTTGAGCCATTAATTTCGCATCAGACTGCGCACCGACTCCCACTTTTGTGGAATGTTCTGGTTTCTGCGTGATTTTCCCAAAACTCACACTATCGCATTGTTAGGCGGGAATCCACACGGATCCCGCTATACCGCACGTCTTTAGGCGCGGCTACGGCCGATGAGCTTGGTCCGCAAGAGGTTGGCCCAGAATCCGGGACGCTTGCCGGTCCGGCATCAAGGCGAGATCCGATTGGTCAGCAATCTGGACCTAACAACCAATCATGACCCAATATTGGCCAAACGCCGGTTGCCAATGCAGCATCCAGAACGCGTCAGAACCGCTTACGCTATACATATGAAGCGCTGTACAACTGTTCTTGACTTCGTTTTGGGCATTAATAGACCTTGTGCACCTCTGGTGGTTGTTTTGACGTGAAGGCTAGCTTGGGAGGCTCAGACCGAGAACTAAACTGAGGAAAATACCGTTACTACACGCATGGCACAAGTTTGAGTCAAAATTAATGTTTCCTGGAGCCAGACTGACAATATCTACTGACAGCGTTGTGCCCACTCGTGCAGTTTTCATTCTAAGAAAGCCGTAGTTTAAAAATAGGTTTGATACAGGACTGAATGGGACAGTATTTCGAGTAAAATCTTGGTCCATTTCTCCTCAATTTAGTTACCCTAAACCATGGACAAGAAGTGCAATAAGTCAATAAGGAATGTGCTACCGACGACATTATGGGTATTTTCACACACGCCAAACCTCTATAAGATGTTTTGCATTTTTAGTAACTGGGTGAGAAAGTTTGACTTCTCTTTCAGGCTCTTCAGCCTCACGCATTGACTGGGTTTTCTGACCTACGAAACCGCAGTTTTCGGTTTTCTTCAACTCGGAGCTGATGACACGATTGTCTGACTCATTTGGTTGCAGGTTTCGACCCGAACACCAGCCTCAGGGATCAAGACACAGACACCACTTATGGTCACGATACTGACACAGTTGCGTTTGCAGTCGTATCGGACTCGTGGTTCGATATGCCAGTTCTCTGACCATTGCGAGCAGGATTCCGCCGGCCACATTCAACTAATCGGTGATCAGAAGGTGTGGCTTTCGGAGCTGACCGACCTTTCCTAACCCGTCCTTCTCCGATTTCATATATATGGAACAGCTGACTGGACAGCACTGACTAGAGGACAATTACTTCACTGTCTCCATACTTCGGAAGAACAATTTCTGTCAGCTCTGTGAGCAGATTGGTAATAGTAATAACAGTGCGAAGGCCACCTTTATCGTCCGTATGTATCGGCAAGGAACCAAAATGTAGAGCAACCTGGTTAAGAAGCCACTACTCTACCAATGCCGATCGTACCAGAGATTGTCAGGGGTCCGAACTGGACGGCGATCTCCTTGGGAATATTTTCACTTTCTCCAACATCATAGGTCGGGAATTTCTTACATGTATGTTTCAGGTAAACGGAGAGTTTCTCGTGAGATGAAGGCATCAGTGCGTTAAATTAGGTTATGGCAAGCTACGGGGTACAAAATCGGTGAATACACGTTAAATGCGAACCGATTCGGGCCACACTGTGATGATGATGATTATAAGCGCGCTTGGAACAATTGACAACTCTGTTTATATTTCTAATTTTTTTGTTTTGAAGGGATAAGAGAAAATGTTGTACAGCATAACAACTTATCCAAAGATCCACAGCTAAAACGTAAAAATTCTCCAGTGAAACGGCTTCTATTGAGTAAAGTCAGTAAACGCGCGCCGTTTCATTAGATCAGACAGTAGTTCTGCAACAAATCGCTGTCCTTCCTTTAAGAAAACTTTCACTTTACCCTAGCAGGTAGGTCTTTCTCTGTGCAAGTCAAATAAAGAAAGTTTGCACACCAAGGAGTTAAAACACCAGACTGCATTCTACCACCCACCCCAATGAAATCTATGATCGTCAAACACACAGTAGCTCAATTAAATAATCGTCTCGGGATTTTGTTGCACAATGATTTTCGCTTTCATTAACGTTGTGGACTTAGACAAGCACACCTCGTCACTGACATTGTCTACGTGTAGCACAGACTAACTTCAAGGTCGTTTCGCATGTGCCGTTTGGTACATTGCTACGCGGTTTGGTCGGTGTCTGATCCGATCATGATGATGATGATGATAGCGTGGCTCGTGGGTTCACCACGTGTCACACGCACGTACAGACGCCTCACTTTATTGCGCCGGGGCTTTCAGGTTAAACACGTGGTAATTTTGTTTATACGTTTCGTTCTCTGTGTGAAGTAAACGAATCAGTCGATGTGGGTCGAATCGACCATAAAAATGTTCCCTCAACCGCATTAACAACTGAGTACTGGGTGCTGGAACAGTGATACTGTGTTACCGACCCGTTTCTACATGTTGTGGCAAGTACTTCTCCGTACAAGCTAATCTGGTCCAAAAGAGATTTCCGAAGATAACAAGAAAACTGCACATAAGCTGTAAGTCGGAACAATTCGGATTACCGCCATATTTGTCCGCCTCACTTAAATTCGGTTTCCTGAGGAGTGCATCAAAAGAGGCTGGTGCCCTGCACCCAGTAATGACATCAGCTTCAGATACGCGGGCGATGTTGTACCTGACTGGTCTTAGTGCCGTAGAAGCTCTGCTCTGAAGAGGCCTCAATGAACCGCCAAAGTGGTCCGATCCTTGATCCTTACCTTCACTATTCTTGAATGCCTTGCATTACCATTTGGCCTCCCACCCGGTACGTGTAACTAGACCATTGTTAGCGATGTCCTCAGTTCTTTCGCCGATGAACAAACGACCTCAAAGTATTTTTCTCAAAAATTATCGTCACAAATAGCACAGATGTTAATTTACTTCCACCGCACAAGAAAACCTTTTTGTTCACTGAGGTTTAGATATCATTTGAATTCCACACAGCATCATTCTGACTTTTGCTACTGCTACTGTCCCGCCGCTGTCAACGTAGTTACCCTGTGTTCTGCTGAATATGGCACTAGGAAGATGTTGGACTGTTGCACTCCTGGACGCTCAGCCTGTCGGCCACCGGAGGGAGAAAGAACTAAGACTGACCTACGCAAGTGACGAAATTCGGCACGATGTGCATCATGTGAGCAAAACGCGATGACAAACAACTGTGCCTATGGGACAAGTTTATCTCCTGTCGTTTACAGATGTCAACAAATACAAGCTGTACACACGGAGACTGTGTTTAGGAACTACTACAACTTTTCCGTGACATCCAATCTCCTGATTGAACACGTCACCCATAGAGTTGCTGAAAACGTTTGGACTAAGCTTCGGCTAAGCTCGAGACAGCTCAGTAATTCAGGCGCTAGCTTACTGTTCGGGATGTCCGTGGTTCGAAATCAAACCCGGCATCTCGACTGCCCCAACATTATATCAGCCCTCGTGCTTCCTTCGGATGGCACGGAAGTGTGTTACAGCTGGTTTAGTGCTATTTTATTCTATCCAACTTAAGTGAGCTTAATACAGATTCTCTACATAACTTCATCACGAAGTATCTACCCGACATTACCCATCTTTTGCATACCGCTCTGTCTAGAGACATTTCTTACTCTTCTAGGCGTCCCAGGTTTACGTGCACCTAAACCGACGTTCAGGAGCAGTACATTCTGTTGCTCAGTTCGTAGTTGAGTAAACTGAGAGCTGTAGTAAAACCTTACCGCTCTCAATGTTGTGGTTTCGTTTCGAGAAAATGTAATTGAAACCTACGCTCCTTTCCAATAACGTGTTTTTTTCGACGCCATTTTTTACATAAAGCCATCCCTGATCTGATTTGACTTGACTTGAAAGTACGAATGCACCGGATCCCTTCGATCGATTTACACCGACTCGCATGATATTATTCGAGTACACATCGTGAGACAAGGATGGTAGTGCTTTAGCCTTTCTTCAGTAGTGGCTCCACAAAAAGCCAAGTAATTGCGATTCTAAATCTTCGATGCAACGAATCGTGTATGGAATAACTGGGACGGACTAACATCGGAGCGACTTTAGTATCATGCATGTAGAATGAAGAATGCATGAAGGATGTAGGATGAAGAATGGAGACTTGAAGCATAAGTCATCGTCGGACAAGCTAACTGATACAGTGCGGTGAAGCCAAACTGTGCTGAGTGGTAATCGGTTTATCAGTCAGTCAAAAACTCAATCTTTTGGCTTGTGCAAATTCACTTAATATAACCCTTCTCCTGAAAGTGACATCTGACAGTCTTAAACGTTCAGCTGCTCGTCAGGTTTCGTAGTGGTTGATGAGTTTATGCTACATAAGGTGGACAGACCACAATGTACATGAAAGTGTCTTGCACTCTCCAGACACTTCGAACGGTCATCTAAGGCTTGTAGACGTGTGTGCCTCACCCGGTGTGTGAAATCTCGAGAAAGTGGTACTTGGAACACAGATAATACATCTTGCCCCTCTACCGGTGTGTTTTCGCTGACAAGCCTCAGGAAATCTACAGCCTTCGTTGGACTCCGTCAGATGATTCAGCATCTGGTGAATTGGGTTAACACCCAATAAGTTAGCAGTTGAACTATTCATAATCTGGAAGCCCCATTCCATCGTGAGTGCTTGAAATTCCTCGTTCCATCGGTGCATCTTCCCATTTGAAACCACTATCCCAGGATCAATTTGAATGTGATGTAACCGGTTTCAGCGGGATTCTGCCGTCATTTTCCATCGTGAACAAGTAGTCTGGTCCAAAATGTAAACAGGGGAGTTAAACTCTTTAGGTTGCTAGCAAAACACACCCACTTGCAAACCAATTTGGCTTTGCGGAAGACTCACCTGGAACCCAGCTGAATCTCTCGTTTATGGTGTTTATGGTTAACTAATTGTCTATCAGGGTAATTTCATCTTGATCTAGCACACTACGCATAGGACTGCTGAAAACTCTTTGATAGCCCAACACCAATTTCGTTCTTCTGGAAGTTCATCAGCTAGACGCGTTCGTCGAGTTTGACGAGCACATTCAATTGCACAATGGCGCTCAGTATTCGCACAACGGAGTTGAACTTTCGAAAGTTATGACGTGTCCCTGATGGACTAAAGTAATCGGGTAATTGAGTCGAGAGTACCAGTCCAAACTTTTGAGCCCTATATAGACATCCTGGGGTCTCAGCGATGCTGGAAATTATCCAGAGGAACGGTTGCTCCAGGGAACAATGAAATTTGGTGAGCTGTAAAAAATGAACGTAGATCACAATGATTTTTGGTTTGAGCACATGCGTAACAAAATGCAATATTTTAGCGTAAAAAGCTTCACCCCACTTGTAAGTGTTTTGCCTCTGAGAGCATTGTGCGGATAATGGGCACCGTTGCACAATAGGTGCGCAAACGAAATCCAGCTAGTATTCACTTGACTCATCCATCAATATCCAGCTTAATTTGCTGACAGGTGCATTTCGCGAAAAATTTGATTCATTCATAAGTTTGCCATATTCAAATGCTCCATCCGTTTACCCTCCACCTAACAAATCTGGTGCCACAAGACTATACGCTCTTTATACGATTTCCATCAGATTTCGCACTACCATAGTGTGTGAATAAATCTTAATCTAGAAAAACCTCTGGAGGAAGTGGACGTATTATGGGGGACGTTGTACGGTGGTTGGACAATTTGACACTACTGTAGGTTGGAAAGAATTAATGCATGCAATATATCTCGTAATTCCATCCATTTACCACACATCTCACTCGTTGGTATTAAGTCAGCAAGTGAGATATCAACCACCTAAGAGGAACCGGAAATTTATTCGACAATCTTGTTCATTCTATTACCACGCGAGGATTATCTTCTTCACTGATTACAAAAGGCCAAAAAACAGACTGCACTACTCACTGTTAATCTGAGATGCCCAGGATATTCGAATAATAAATGTAAACTGATCGATTAAATAAAGTGTATATTCCTGTATGAATCAGGATAGTTGACTACCAGATAGCCGTCGCGGGCTGCCGAAGAGTTTTCAGCAACCTTGTGAGTAGTTTCTTAGTTGAAATATTGTTGTCAGGAGTGTTGAAAAATGGCTGGTTAAGTGACATTACCCGCATTGCCATATTTGCTTTCGGCAAACCAACAGCAGTCTTCAGCAAGAAAGCAATCAGCTGATTGGTCTGCCATATTCGTAGCCTCGATCAACACGTTAAACTGGGTCACACACTCAATGTGTGGGCTCAACAATCGAAAAAATACCCAGAATTTGAGAAACCGGATGGGTCGAGGAAACTGTAAGTGAACTCCGTTAAACAGTGGACGAGAATGTGAAGTCGGGTGGGAGTGGTGGGTTGGGCTGTGTCACCTGCTGATGCAATGTGAGCGGTAGTCACACAGGACGGAACACACTCGCCTGATAGATAAAAGCAAGCGAATAAGGTCCAACTGTACGCGATTTGTCCAGCCACTCCACTCATAGCGGATGCCATCAGCTCAGAACCCAATGACCACAGACAGTTTTGGGAAATGTGTGATAGAGCTGAAAGTGTGCACGAAACTGGTCTTTCTGTAGCCATGTTGTTTGGCACAACCTCAGTGGGATGACGGGACACGGTACTTATCCTCATCATTCCGTCTATAGGCGAGAAAAAACTAGAGAATCACCCGATCGAGGTTAGGAATGGGAACTGGTGACGACCTTATTGGTTGTTGATGAGATGGCTGTTGATCTGTTAGCCGAGCTTTGCGATCGACTTCCGAACGCTTCGTCACCATACGAGGAGACATCATCAGTGCACGGACCCAACGGCGCACTGATGTCTCCTCATATGGTGACGAGACGTGACCTACCAAGCTCGGCGAACAGATCAACAGCCCCCTGATCAACAGGCAATAAACTCACCCGAGCTACAAATATTTCAACACATTACCAGGTGATGGCTTTGTTTGGTGTAAAAGAACGGACGACATTAGCGTGTTAGTTCAGAATATGGGACCGTAACAAAGTCCGAAAATGCATTGAATGATGTATCAATAAACGGCAGTGTCGGTCCGTCTGAAAACTGCACAACTGTATCCTCATTTCAGCTAAGTCTACGGACGAAACAGAACATGAGAACGAGATTAGTAGTGTAACCATGTCGAGCTCCCTCGATTTTCATTTACTCAACCTTACACCATGAATTCCCTTGAGAACCAGAACCTCGGACAAAGATACATTGTGAAACTCTTTCACCTATAAGCAACAGACTTTAAGGTCGTCTAAATAGATTAGATCAAATTAACTCTGTTCTGTCACTGGACAATGGGCCTCTCCGCCGAAAAACGCACGTGCACGCTGCTATGGCAAATAGTAAAAGGTTGATGCGTTGTCACTCGTTTGCCCGATTGGACTCAGTCCTAAATGAGGGCCACATACAAGTGAGTGTTTCAGGCGGTGGATGCGAGAGCTTTCGTTTCACCTGATAGGCTGGTCATTGTTCATGGCAATGCTCCGAACCATTCGTATTTGTAGGAAGTTTCCTCGCAATAGAGTGCTCGATCCGCTGCCGTCCTGAGGCGACTGGGCCTCTACTCATCAGCTCTTAATCCAGTCGAAGGTGGGTGTGCATATGTGTGTTTAACGAAATTCATCTGTATCTCCGGTGTGTGGAGTATGCTCAACTCGGCAGAATTACCAAGAGATGCTCCTTGGTGATCCAACAGAAAGATTGAGCAAACAAACTGGTGGCTGTGGTTCTTGTAGTAGGTGGGGATTATTTCAGGGGACAATATCACTGCCGAAGACTACGTCAGTATGTCTGAACATATCTCCCATACGCATGCAAAAGTCTTAAAATATAGGGATAGCTAGTAGCTCGCTTGCCGACTGCCAGCCGGAAAAGGTGATCATATTGTTGCTTCTTTCGTGGGAGCATAAGTGGCTATAGTGCGGAAAACCATGGTGTTCCAGCTTGGAGGCTTGCATCACAGTCATACCACTTTTTGGATTAAGACGAGGACACTGAGGATAGCTGATTTTGGAGGACGTTTTGGGGAAAATTCCAACGTGTCTTATGACGAGAATCCAAAAAGGTGCGTGGCAATTTTAAATAAGTTAGCACGAGATAGCTGGAAGATTCAGCCGATCGCCTTCACCGGAATGATAGTGTGAACGCTGTTAAATACACATCTAAGCATTTGCACTAAAGATGAACTACATGTCTGAATGCTCATCTTCTGGTCCACTTTTTCACCTGTAAAGATTTTATGCAGTTTGCCAAACAGGGTCATAACAGTGTGCACAATACCTTGAAGTGAATATCTAAGTTGAAGACATGGACGTAACTGTTTGACTCTTAATGCTGCCACACTATATTATGTCATGGTCCGAACCGGACTTTTGGCTTTGAAAAGCACTTCGAAAGCATTCAGATGATGCGCCGTCGATCACAGTCAAGCGCTGATAGACCGATATTCGCGATTTTCACGACCGACTCCTTCTAACCCGTCCTTCCTCGGAAGAAGGCAGCACGGTTATGGAGTTGCTGGTTGCCTCACTCTCCTCATACTTCTCTCTCAACGAACAACAGGACTTTACACCCGAGGGTGCCTCATCCCACACTTGCCTCAGTGGGACTGGCCGCCGTAAGCCTGGCTGCTTACCATTAGTCTTCCTAAAACGGATAGACATCTGGAAACGAAGGTCCATCCAACTCGAACTGCTGGATTATCGCAAAACGGAAGCTTAATTAACATGACACCGTTGCAGATTTACATGTGTTGAAGTACACGTTCCTTAACTCTTTCAGCATTCATGTGCACACCAGTTTGGAGTGACCTATGTTTTGCCGTGAATAGCGCTCGTTTTAGTCCACAAATATAGAAATTTGCACAAAGCATCTCAGTATGCAGTCTTCGTTTCGCTTCCAAAAAGGATGGACCTAATGGCCTTCAGACCAGTGGTTTCTGTTTTCTGGTTCCCCAAAGTGAGGTTACGTAATCACACAAGCCAGGCGAACCAAAATCTCGATCCAGATATCAAATTTTTTTTTTTTACAGGAACCAGCAACACAATGATTGACAAACCTGATTACGCAGTGGGAAGCATCCTCAGACGCCAAAACGGAAATAGCTATTTGAATGCTACGATGACGTGTTGCAAAATGTCACACCGTGTGAGCACTTCATCTCCAAAACAAATGCTTTGATATCAAGTTTTTGGTGATGCAAAACCAGACAAACGGTTGCATCACCTAATACAACTTTTTCTACGGTTGAGGGCGTCTGAGTGATTGCTTGATTCTTCTGCCGACTTATTTACAAATGTCATACTGCACGAAGGCCAGCCGTCCCCAATAGCCGAACAACAGATCATTTGGACGGATGTGTCACGTGCAGGACACGGGCCAAACGAAGGCATGCCTGATTGGTCAGAATGCCAGCCAGTCCGAGTCAAGCCCCTTTCACTCGACGCTTCTCGCCCCCTCATGGAGATTCTGGCACGATCTGGTGAAACACTATGTGACTACCCTATAAATACAGTTGTAATAATTTTCCTTTGTCTCCATAGAGAGCTGTGTAGAGCTGCCATACCGTTTGATACACCATAGTGGGCGGAGCAGGAAACCAAGGGACCGATACAGAGTTGCACTACCGTTCACCAAATCACAACACATACACTCATTCAAAATTGACCATTTTGGTGCACTGTGGATCAGCGAGCTGTTTAGCAGAATAGCTAATTTTAACTAACACGAATTGGTCAGATAGTTAGCTAGTCTGCTAGAACCAATGCGAAGAGAGAACTGCTGGCTCACAGTTAGAGGGATAATTTCCAGTTCGTCTCAGCCAACTCGAAGATCCAAAAGTCGATAGTCAAAGTGCTGAGGTTCCCGATATGGAACTTTGGGTCGCGCGTACGTTCGACAACCGCGAATATCAAAAGGGAGAATCGGTTTCGAAAGTCTGCGGTAATACACAAAGTTGAGCAGTTATACAAAGGACCTCAGTTGTTTGCGTTCGTGTCATCAAAATGTGCACAAGTCTGTCACTGACTGGCGCAGTACAGTACTGCAGACCAAACAACGGCGAGCAGAATGTGGGCTCTGTACTGTGGGTTGCGGCCGGGACTTTCGGGGTCACTCTCGTGACTGACGGACGGTACGATCACACGGAAATCACGACGGAACAAGCCAGGGCAGGGGTACAAACATGTATGGGTAAGTAGGTTAGCAACGCACATTTACGCACACACACATGCTAATCACCACTGCACTCAATAAATTCACAAGTATGGCCTATCTTTTCAGTGAGTGGTAAACGGAGAAGCAACGCAGCTGAGATGACCATTCCCCCATTCACTTGCTTACTCCGCCCATATATGTTTGATCTCCACCTGTTTTGCTCATCTCCACCCGTCATTCAACTTGCTGCAAAGGCCGCCCGTCTAACATCCGCACTCCAGATCTACACGAACTACCATCGTTTTGATGGTGGTGTAAAGAGAATTGGCAGTCCTCATTAAAGATATCATCTTGTCAATGAATCCAATTTATGTTGAAACGTAGAGAAACACTGTACAGCCGCTTCATTCTTGTTTGGTCCTCGGTAGTGCGCATCTCACGAAATTCCAGACAGTTTCGAACCCGCGAAGTCCCCGCTAGTGATTTGGCTACAAGCAGTTGATCAACAGTGTTATTAGTTCTCACTTATACAGGACATAGCACCACTCAACCTTGAGTCATGGAAACCACATCAACGGGTCGCTTATTGACCGGCTCCTCAGGTGGAGACTTCTCGAAAGGAAGTTTCACTCATCTTGTGAAATTTTTCTTCCCCCGAGATAATTATCGACTGTCGGAGATTTGATGATTTTCAATAGAGATTTCATTCCGTCCATGGGGCCCGTCAGTGAAAAGTCGAAAAGCACTGTTCCATACTTGTCAGGAACCATCAGCAGTCAACACCTAGATGTTTGTAAATACAATGTAATGAAATCTGTCGACACAAAGAAGGAGTTAAGCTTGGGTCTCCTTCGGATCCGCTCATGGTAGAATTCTTCAGAAGTAAAAATTGACAGCCAACTGCATGCGCTACGGGAAATCTACACCGTGTCGTTCCTTTTAGACGGCATATTGGCCCCCTCCATGGGTACTATCAACCAAACCAACATGCTAGGTAGTTACACTTCAGTTCACTCTATTATCCAGTTTACTCTTGAATTGGGAGCGTACTGAAGGAAACTCTTCCAAGGGCTAATAGCTTGGAGCAGTAAAACATCCAACGGCCTACTAATAGGAACTCGGAAAACAAGTGAGTGATAGTTTTATGCTTTTAGACAAAATCCACTCATACTTGACCATTGTTCAGCATTCCTTTCCACCGGGCAGCTGAGCGACAACATACAGAAGATATACGAATTTGCCCCTCCACTATTTACCATGACGGCGCCCGTGGAAATCCGATCCATGTTCCTCGAGCACAAGAGGTTATAACTGGTG
This sequence comes from Opisthorchis viverrini, assembly GCF_000715545.1. Taxonomy (NCBI): domain Eukaryota; kingdom Metazoa; phylum Platyhelminthes; class Trematoda; order Opisthorchiida; family Opisthorchiidae; genus Opisthorchis; species Opisthorchis viverrini. Next base: position 1,892,711 of record NW_008751708.1, read on the forward strand.
TTGTCTAACCCAACAACTACGTGGATCTTAGCTCGTAGCTAAAGAACTGAGCTTACTGTTCTCAAGTGGATTATCGTTCTAGGGAAACGGATGCAGTTTCTCCAATGAAAGCATCTGGTTGTACTAATCGTTCTCTTTTTGTATTCTGCTTCCAACGATGGACACGACAACAACAAAGCTACAATTATACCGCTTTCAGTCGGACCAACACTGCCGTTTATCGATACATCATTCAGTGCATTTTCGGACTTTGTTACGGTTCCGTATTCTTTTACACCAAACAAAGCCATCACCTGGTAATGTATTGAAATATTTGTAGCTCGGGTGAGTTTATTGCCTGTTGATCAGGGGGCTGTTGATCTGTTCGCCGAGCTTGGTAGGTCACGTCTCGTCACCATATGAGGAGACATCAGTGCGCCGTTGGGTCCGTGCACTGATGATGTCTCCTCGTATGGTGACGAAGCGTTCGGAAGTCGATCGCAAAGCTCGGCTAACAGATCAACAGCCATCTCATCAACAACCAATAAGGTCGTCACCAGTTCCCATTCCTAACCTCGATCGGGTGATTCTCTAGTTTTTTCTCGCCTATAGACGGAATGATGAGGATAAGTACCGTGTCCCGTCATCCCACTGAGGTTGTGCCAAACAACATGGCTACAGAAAGACCAGTTTCGTGCACACTTTCAGCTCTATCACACATTTCCCAAAACTGTCTGTGGTCATTGGGTTCTGAGCTGATGGCATCCGCTATGAGTGGAGTGGCTGGACAAATCGCGTACAGTTGGACCTTATTCGCTTGCTTTTATCTATCAGGCGAGTGTGTTCCGTCCTGTGTGACTACCGCTCACATTGCATCAGCAGGAATGGAAAAGCTGGTGGACCAGTTTGACCTCACTTCCTACCTGTGCGATTTAGTTGTCTGTCCCAGTGGTCCTGTCTACTAACGCAGTCGTACGCTGGAACCTGCTAGCTCGAGTCCACCGAATACTCTTCACAGAATGCTGACACAGCCCAACCCACCACTCCCACCCGACTTCACATTCTCGTCCACTGTTTAACGGAGTTCACTTACAGTTTCCTCGACCCATCCGGTTTCTCAAATTCTGGGTATTTTTTCGATTGTTGAGCCCACACATTGAGTGTGTGACCCAGTTTAACGTGTTGATCGAGGCTACGAATATGGCAGACCAATCAGCTGATTGCTTTCGAAGCGTCATCTTGGTCCGTCACCAATTTATTCTCATGGCGCCCATGTAATATACGTAATTTGATATGCGATTTTCTGTCTCCTCACCTGTAGCCCTATATGTGAAACAGCTCACCAGATGAATAAATCTGTTGACTTTCTTGCGAAAGGTTGAACTGATACTTCCGGATTGTCGGATGCAACTTTTGCCTTTTTTGTGCCTTTTGTGCTGCATCACAGACTAAAAATATATCGTCTGTCCATTTTAGCTACAGAATCTCTGTGTAATCGATTTTCCAAGGCGCATTTCATGGTATCATCCATAGTTAAATCGAAGAACAGAGTTAACTGTAAACAGGCGTGAGAGCTTAACGCAAAGCTATACTTGAAGTGATGTATGCGCGTATAACGCTTGAATTATCCTACTCGGGGACACTCCTGATCAGATCGTCTACCAAACGAATCCAGAGAAAACAGTGTATTTGGCTGATTGAAATCCAGAGGTTGACCTATGGTTGTTGTGCTATAGATGTTGTACTATAGTGAGAATATGGTAATATATGGCCCCATCCAGGAAGGAAACACTCGTCTGCATCAGGGTTTTGCTGCTGACGCTGCGGAGTTGGGAGACGATGGATAATGGATAGATGCAACTACAATCAGGCTGGTACCATGGTGATTGCTGTACTCGGAACGCCTTCGTTGTTGAAGATTTCAATAACTGTACCAGAATTCCAGTTGTCTGCTATGTCTTCCTCGTTCCATGCTCTTTCAACTGGTGATGCTGGGTGAGTACATACAGCATGATCTCCGAGTACAAGCAGAGTTGGTTGTGTAGTGCTGAGACCAGTAGCTTCATAACGTCTGAAGGACAAAAACCCTTATCAACCTCATTCATCTCTAACACGTTTAGCCTCATAAGCCAATAGATAGGCGTTGAGTTGCTGCCTGTAACGCTTGGTAAGCTAGATTGGAGTTTTCACCAAAGTGTCCTACCGTCTGTCTAGGTAGCTCATGGGTCTCCTGTCGTTCCCCTGTACGGTTTCTCAGACTGCAGTCTGTTTTTTTATCAAACTCTCTGGAGAAGAAGCTCTCCCTGGAAAAACTTGTAGAGGTTTCCGCAATTCAAAAGCATGCTCAATCCACCAAGTTTCTTTGCGATTATTGCGAATAGCAAAGTTTTTACGGATGCGATTTTGTCTGCTGCCAACGGTGATGCTTGAACGGAAATCCAGCAGCCCTACTAAGTGTGGAATTATCCCGTGTATGCTATTGACCTGAGTGTTTGTTCGGTAAACCTTGATGCTTTCTGAGTGAAGTTATTCACGAAAGTAAGTCCAGCAACCAAGGATGTCCTCTAACAGAATAGCTGGGATAATGAGGATGAGTGAATACCCTCTCTTCCCACAACAGTTCGATAAGTTACCTTGAAAATGCATATACGTCCATCTTAGTGCTTCGTACTCTCACAGGAGCACTCTGTGACTTTGGACTGAACTAGCTCAAGATCTCAGTCTGTATGTGAGCCTCGGAACAATCGCCGATCATATTCACAACGAATAAGTTATTCCAAATTTATCGGTTTGTGTGTGAAACTAACTAGGAAGAGGCTGCATCTACTGGTGTTATGTGAAATGTCCTTACTAGTCCACAAGATTTTGAAGTAGGCGTTCAGCGTTGTCTGATGATAGGTTGCTGATAGGAAACCGCCTAACCTGTTGTCATCCGTCTCCCAACCTGGGCAGTCACGTCTCTGTTCAGTATAACAGCGATTTTACCTTCTTCAATAAGTTGTTGAGCCCCCGATAGTATTCAGGTTTTTCCATGTTTGAGTTTCAGTTTTATGCTGTCATCGCCAAGATCGACCTGATCCATTATACAATACATAGACTTACAAATTTAAATATACAAAGGAACAGGGAGTGCAAAAAACGAATATCGATTAACAAGCACTTCAATCAGCCGTTAGCTGGAGCTACTCAATCAGTACAGATTCACCAACGTGTTGGATGCAGCGTTTATTCCAGCCCACCGTGATGTAGCTGAACTCGAGGCTTCGAAGTTCAGCGAAGTTGACCATCCAATCAAATCAGGACCACTGTTATTATTGGTTCGTGTAGCTTGGCTTCAGAAAGGCAGCAAAGAGTTTCAGCCAGTGCTACCTCCCACCCTATTTACATCAGTCACCGCGCATCGAATGACACTAGGCTAAATGGATAACATGGGTCAATAATAAAAACTTCCGGTGATAAGATTATGATAACGGTTTATGGCTTCTTGTCAAAATGTGCAGACAGTGATTGTGTGCTCTTAGCTAATTGGATTATCACAAAACGCCGTGTTGTAACGTTAAGCAGGGGATTCAAGAGTAGAGGGCACGAACTTGGGATGCATGTTAGATGGGTGGATTAGCGAGGGAAGTTTTTTACTTTGTAGACTCGGAATCGCGTTTATTTGGAACGCGAAGCAGCTTGAGTAGCAAGCCGTTGTGTGTTCCGTTTAGTCTTAGTTCAGGGCTTGCGAAGGCGAAATAGTTCCCAGTTGCCTGGTCCGAAGGCAAAATTTAGCTGTAAGAAATACTGTTATACATGACTCTCAAAAAAGTGGGGCGAGACATGGAGTTTGTAATCCCGTGAGAGCCGGTAAGTGTTTCCAGTTCATAGGTCAAGCAGGGGAGAGATAATCTGCTGTTCAGAGCGCCTAGTAAGTCCTCTA
>NW_008751708.1:1896621-1897253 GCF_000715545.1 Opisthorchis viverrini
GACGATGATTCCGTCTTTGACGTGCAGGTGGACCCGCAGGGTGAGGTAAAAGATTACCTAGCCGGAATTGTAAGTAGCACACCCATATGTGAGGCACCAGCGGTCCAACCGATTTCTTGCGTGGTTAAGGCAGACCTACCTAGAGTGGACTTAGAGGCTTTCGACGGCAACCCAGGGTTGTATTGGAGATTTATTCAACAGTTCAAATACTACATAGAGGATAGAGTGCAAGATAATGGACAGCGGATGCTATATTTGATTCATTACTGCAGAGGTCCTGCGAAGGAAGCCGTGGCTGAATGCGTAATGTTGCCTCCGGAGATTGCTTACGGTGGAGCGAGGGAAATACTTAAGGATCTCTTTGGGAGAGAACATATGGTGGCCAGAGCCATACTGGACGATCTGTTCAAGAAATTGAAACCCTTGCATGACGATGCAGATTCACTATCTCGTTTGTCGATAAATCTTCAAAACTGTCACGTTGCTCTAAATCAGATGAATCATACTAGTGACATGAATTCCGTCTCGACCATAGAGCGCATTCTCCATACGTTATCAAAGGATGCTCGTCGAAACTGGGCAAGGTTGGCTGACTCTATGGACAACCTTGGAAAACAGATAGGTTTCTCTGA
>NW_008751708.1:1905647-1909009 GCF_000715545.1 Opisthorchis viverrini
TTCAGAGGTAGGTATACCCAGCAATCATGCTGAAATTAGAACGCGCCGGTAAGGTTGACGAACGAAGCGTACGCAACCACAAACTAATACATGCCCGATATAAGTGAAGCAAGCTGAGCGTAATATTATTCACATGTTTCAGAAGACGGTATACCCAGCAATCATGCTGAAATTAGAACGCGCCGGTAAGGTTGACGAACGAAGCATACGGAACCACAAACTAATACGCTTATGCCCGATATTGATAGATGGCTTGCTATGTGTAGGGGGTAGGTTGGATAACCTTTTGTGGCCGCATGTTGCTAAACATCCTATCATACTGCCTCCGAAGCATAACGTCACCAGGTTGATAGTTTGGAACGCTCACGTGCTGAATGGGCATTGTGGACTATCACATACCTTAGCCGAACTGCGCCAAAGATATTGGGTCGTTCAGGGAGTATCACTGATTAAGTGGGTGCTCTACAGTTGCTGGACGTGTCAAAGGAACCTTACAACCGCTTCACGACAAGCTATGGCGCCACTGCCGGTCGACAGGATCCAGCCAGGCTGGCATCCCCTCAAGATAGTTGGGTGTGACTATTTTGGAAAACTGACAGTAAAGAATGGAAGAAAGACTGAAAAAAGGTATGGCTGTTTGCTTACCTGCTTACAGATGAGAGCAGTGCACCTTGAAATGGCCCATTCATTATCTTCTGACTCCTTCATTAAGGCGCTGATGCGTTTTATAGCACGAAGAGGAGCCCCACAAAAGATTATCAGTGATAGCGGTTCTAATTTCTTCGGGGCGGAGATGGAATTGAAACGAGCCATAGATCGATTTTCACATTCCCGCATCAGCTTTGAACTAATGCGGTATAACGTCGAGTGACAGTTTACTCCACCGTTGAGCAGCCATAGAGGCGGAGTATGGGAACGTCTCATACGTTCCGTAAGGCGGATACTAAGGTCGACAGTAAATGAGCAGAATGTGAACGACGAAGAACTAGTAACGTTTCTTACGGAAGCAGAGCGGGTAATGAATGGACGCCCTATTGTGCCCAATCAAACCAACTATTTCGACAAGCCGGCACTGACGCCGAATGACTTGCTCATTCTCAATAATAGAGTACACGGAGTTGTGCCGGAAAGTATAACAGAGAGGTATACGATAGGTTGGCAGCAGGTGAACTACTTGACTCAAGTATTTTGGAAGCGCTGGGCGAAGGAGTACGTACCTCTGCTTCAAGAGCGAACTCAGTGGCAGAAACCTCAGAGGAACTTCAGGAAAGGGGATGTAGTCCTGGCGCACTCAGGTGTGTTCTCTCGGGAACAGTGGCCCGTAAGCGTGGTTGATGAATGTGAAACATCAGGTGACGGTTTAGTTAGGACCGTAGTTGTACGCACACGAGATGGTAAGCTTGGGAGGGATGTGCGTAAGATCGATTTGATAGAGTGTTGTGAGTAAGGGGTGGTGGAAGGAGATGGGAACCGCGCGCTCAACTTTCCGCAGGTGGGAGATGTGTTTCCGAACTCATCGCATACAAAGAGACCGCTGGGAGTTGGCGCGTGAGCAAGTTCCGTTTGGCGTGCTGCTGTAAGTCCACTCGGAACTTGGGGTAAGTAAAATGTTTGAGCCAGGAATGACCATAGCTTGATGGAGGAAAATCCACTGGGATTTTGGGTGGCGGTGTAGAAGACAGCTTGCCAACAGTGTGCTCCCGTTTACAACCCCAAGTGACAGCCAATCCCTATATTTATTCCCCTTGACCAGATGAACCGAAACCTTCTTGTTTTACTGAACTATTTTTATAAATCTTACGGACTTTGGTCGGACATTGTGATTTTGCGGTTGCTCGCCGTCGATACCTGTTTGGTTGTGACGATATCGATATTGAGGCGTAGTGATCTGCGCCTTATCATTAGGCTGGTAATTGTACCGCCTTATTTTTGTAACCCTACGGTATCTGCAGAGGAGAATCCGTTGAGGTTTGTCGAATATGTATATTATTGTGTTTGCAATAGAACCGTGATTCCAGAATTCGGATTTCTTGGTCGTTTTCTTGGATTGGCACGCGTGACTCAAACTCAGAAAGCAGATACCCGTAACACTATGACCGGTCTTCCCATCAAAAAGCCTCCTATTCTACAATTAACGCAAAAGTATCTTTTTCACCACCAATGGGGCCATTTTCTCACCTCATAAAGTTTGATTACGCCATTACCTTCCTCGCTGCATCCCATCTTAACCCTTTATCTAGTACCTTTCACTTTTAACCTCTTATATCATCACCAGTTCAGCCGTCCGTACTCTTCGCCCCTACGATTCGGTGATGAAGGTACTACATCACAGATCCTCCTGTCCCCTTATTGCACCTACCGTACCATCTGGTCTCTTCATACTCACACACTACACCAGCTGATCCACCTATTTGACCTTTATTCTACTATTTCTGTTCAGCTGCTCCGTAAGGTGTCATCCTCTGATGCCGTTGATACAAGCGCCCATAAACGATTACCCGACCCAGCCTTTAACTCTTTCCACAGGCCGCTATCTGCACCGCCACCCCAACACCGTGCTTGTACATATCACGGCACATTCTAGCACCAGATTTTGATCCATTCCCAACAGGTCTTACCTCTCCATCATGTTCAAGGACTTTTGCTTTCCATGTACCCACGCCATCCCACTTTGAACTATCTGCGCTTACCAACTTCTTAGCGGGACCACAACTCACTCCTCTGAATCACTAGTAGTATTTCTGTCCTTCTACTGAACACCTACTCGCTTTTACTTAAATTGCATCACATCCAAGCTATCTCCGTCGTAGCTCACCTAACCTCCATGTGCATCACTATGACGCTCAATGTCCGTATTTCATCCGTTCCGATCGCTCCGATCGTTTTTCACCCCCGTGGTTTTGGCCGCCTCATACACTCCTAAACCAAAAGGACGTCCTCATTTTGGGGGTATACTGCCAGCGGACACTCCAGACTCTTTCTGCCTGTTGGGAGAACTCGCCGTTTATTCTTGCTACCTCTGCACTCCAGTACCTCGGTTAGCCAAATATCTATATTTCTTTCACACGCCCAAGCCCTGCCTCATCCAAAAAATTAATCGTTGGTTATCACACCATTCCTGAGATCTGTTATCAATACAACCTACGCGCCTTTCGCTTATGCTTGCTCAACTTGACGTAAATGGATAATCCCCACTTGAAAAACATCCCATAAGCGGTGTCCAAGCTCTGGACATTGTCCTTGGTAACGGTTATCCGTGCCCCACCGCTGTAGTCGGACCAAGTTTCCATGATAGCAACCATCGTATTGTCTACTGCAGCACATTCATCAATCCACCTGGCCCAGCTGGTACTGGCTTCTGG
>NW_008751708.1:1909077-1928691 GCF_000715545.1 Opisthorchis viverrini
TGGCTTCTGGGTCAGCCAACAAACCCACTCTTTCCTGGGATCGTTTAACTTGCAGTCATCCCCTTCTAGGTTTTGTATTATTCGACACAGTTTTTATCTGATGCCCACCAGACGCTACTGCTCTCAACTTATTCACCCCCATTCATTCTGTTCCCAATCTCCATTCTTTGAACGTAGTTGCCTAAACGCCCCGTACAGCCGTTATTCTTTTCCCCTGTCTACACTCACATGAACCTTCTACTGATTGGGAGTTTTCCATGACTGTGCATTAGCCCGGCTTGACCTTCGTCAAACCCAGGACCAGCTGTCACGAAAATGCATATCCTCTGCCCGGTTGCGGCAACTTTAACGACCGTTACGGGGCTGTCCAAAACCCGAAGTATGTGAGTGCAATGATGGGATGCCACCATCCCACCCCATCTAACGGCACTCCCGCAACTATTCACTACCTACATTTAACGATGCCTTCTCGCCCACCCCTCCCCTGCGTGCTTATTCTCAACTTGTGGGTAGCATACCGTTAAGAACGATCATAATGTTACAGTTGGAATAAAAGCATGACTGGCGGGGATCGTGGGCACACGGTGGGTAGTAGGAAATGTGGCAGCGCCAGAGGGGGTGGACAAAATCCGTTATAGGTGTGGTCACCACCAAACTAGCACGGGCAGGGAAGCACATTTACTGCGCGATTTTGGAGAGAATATCGAGCGAGATCATGTCGTCAGGATTTGAAGGTACCGGTCAAAAAACAAAGCTAGGGAGGGCAAAACAAGAGGTTTTCTGTCTGACGCACAACAAGAAAGGTGTATTGGTTAAAAAGGAGGAATCAGAACATCAGATCAGGAGAAACAGCAGAGCTGGCGCTATCCAGCTGGTCATATTTAATTGAAACTTATGACCGCCGCTGTGGCATCATGGTTTTGAGCTGCTGTGCTTATCACCAGGGTGGTAAAAAGCGTAAGTGAGGTTGATGAAGTGGAGGGAGCATAAAAGCGGATTAGTGGTAACAGGAGCACCGAAAACACGGTGTAGAATCGGGCATATTAGTTCCTTGGAAGAGTGGGATGATGATACACGATTCGGAAAACGAACGGCATAGAACGTTTATGAATTCTGCGGGAAGCACAAGCACAAAGAAATGGTCAAATTCGAACGAGAGTTTCAGCACATTGGAATGGACATGCAGTGGATGCAGGTGGGGTCAAGTGAGGAGTTTGTGAGTATGTGCAGTTAATGGATGAAGTGAGCGAGAGCGGAACCTTCGAGAGAAAACAGGGAATAGTTGTGGATTTGCTATTAAACTGGGAATGGCGATGCCGTGTCATCACTAGCCTGACATATTTCGGTTTTTGGACGGCCCCATAACGGATCTCACATTTCGAGTCGTTGGGGTGGGGTATCCTATTCTTTGGGCAGCGGGATTCTTTTCAGGCTGGGCAAGAAACGGGGTAAATTGAAGCTGGGATAGAATAGCAGGTTTTTTGATCCGTTTGGAGCTCCTATGTTTGTAGATCATAGGCCAGGCGGAGTGGATAACAGCCAACCAGTTTGTCCATGTCGGCTATGGCCGAATTTCAAAGAATGCACTAATATACGTCTGGCAACAGCCGCCTCTGGGAAACGTTCATTCTAATCTGCTGAATTTTCCGTTGAAATGTGAACATCTCGTTGGCTATCGCTATGTGCTCCTTCAAAAGTTAATCATCTTCTGTGTAGGTCGAGTTCTAGCTTGTGCGTTAGCACCAACTTCTTCCGGAATTGAACCTCTACACCCGACTCCACTCCAACGAGGACACTAGTTAGTTTCTAAGTTTCAGTGTACACCGTGGCGCTGAGATTCCTGCCACCAATTATGTGTATTGTTGATTCCTCAAGTTCGTCATCGCCACTTATGCTTTTTTGCCCCGGCCATAAGCCCAACAACCCAAGTTTGAAAAGGCTTCATCCAGGGTTTTAGACTGTGATTCAAACCGGCGAAAACCCCGCTACTGCACAAGATTTGCTCTTCTGGTTCCCCATTTTTCGGAATTTAAAGTTTTATCACCACATGCCAACCATGTTCCTTTTCATGCTCTACCTCGTCCTGTTTTTGCCCGCCACCTCCAATCTTTAGCGATACGATCTTGTCTTATCTTGAAATGATCCCCCAAAAGTAAGATAGACTCCTTGTAATTGTGTTTTCTCTCCCATGCCGGCTGAGCATAACCAAGTCTACATCTCATATTGTCCGCTGTTTATGACTCTTCTTCATTTCGCGCAATCCTTAATGCCCGCCAGCCCCACAGTTTATTCCAAATAAACCTGTTATCATCCCTGACGTTATGCAACCCACTAGTTGGGAATTACCATTATTATTACCATTGAAACCTTTGCAATCCCATTGCGTTAAAAAGCTAGGACGAATATTAGTCATTCGTAACACCCAAAGTTGGGTCAACATGTTTTTACGACAATGTGCTATCATTACTACGTCCAGTTCCTCCCATGCGAGCTTTCTGTTTCTGGTTATTGTTCGGTCAGGAGACCATCCGCAGATTACCACTGGCAAACAGCTCCTTAAAAGCGACGGGAGTCCAATACCGTAGCCCATTGTCTTCAATACAAGATGCCAGGGCACCTCTTCCACAAGCATTACTTCTCTAATTTTTCCGCAACTTCAGGTATTGTGGCAGTGGGCGGGAAGCATCTTTATGGTCCTGCTGATATGGTAGAAACCAGAAACTCCCACTTCTCTGGCTGCTATGCTCATGCCGCACATACCGGCCCCTTACCTCTTCTGTAATGTCCATACCCGTTGATGAGATAAATCACACCACATGCACACTTTCAGTTACTTTATCTATTCCAGTTAACATTCAGTCTGACCCGAATTCTTTATTATTCTGTTCCTCTGACTCTTATCTTTTTTCGCCGATGGAATATGCTAAGATCCCTCACGTCAATATTAGATTCCACCTGGCATGCTTATCCGCGAGCCTGACACCTCGTTCCATAAAAACCAGCACGCAGCCAGATGGGCCGCAGGCTACCTAGAAGGATTTTGCGTCTTGTGCAAAAAGAGGTTCCAACCATTTTTCAAAAAGTTTACTACGGGAAGCAGAAGATAAGCTGGCACTTCGTATAATGCGAAACCGCTGTAAATCGGAAATCCGCCGACGGAACACACGAAAAAGACCACGATTCTAGACTTTTGCCGGAAAAGCAGAAATGTGCCATATAAATACATGAAAAATCGCCGCGAGAACTCACGATTTACCCAATAGTGGTTTCTTAGAGAACATTTTGCATGTCTATATTTAGCTTCAGCATGCTCGTCACATGCAGTCTTGTCGAAGCTTAACTGAAAACGGCGTCTAGCTGACTTTAACTACACAAGGAAAGTCATTTTGCAACTCTTGAACAAGATCAACCCATTCTGCGCGTTGGGGCCAAACGAGGTACTTCCAACTATTTTGAAGGAGATGTTGTTCGGACTGGTAAGATATTTCTGCCTGATGTTTCTTCAGTTGCCTGAGGGGGCCACCTTCCTTCTGCTTAGAAGGAAGCTTTTATCATGCTAACTTTCAAAACTAACGACCAACTATCACCGGGCAGCTACAGGTCCGTCAGCCCTACTAGCATTCCGTGCAAGGTGATGGAACGCATTCGTAAGCAAGCCACCCTAGATGACCTATGAGAAATCGTCCCAAAGTCCATTCGCCGTTCTACGGATGCTTCGGCGCAATTTCTTCCGTACTATTCGCACGGACTTCAAACTACTCTATGAAACCAACTTCAGGCCACTTCTTGAGTGTGGCAACCAAGTTGTCTACTCAGGGCGCGAGAAATATATGACCTTCAATGAGTGCGTCCTGTGAACTGCTACGAAAATTGTTGCCGACTTTAAATCCGTAGACTATGACCTCTTTCCCCCTGAAGTCTTGTCGCCTGCGAGGTGACCTATTTATTACTTATGACCTGGTGTTTTTTACCGTTTTCACACAGCGGAGACATGGTAAGATGATTCTTCAGCTTAAAGCGCACACTTTGATTAGACAAAATTTGTCTAATTCCGGGTAGTTACTCCCTACGACGGTTGATAACACTCCATCTAGAACCCACTTCAAAGCACTGTTAGGCACTTTTTTGCAAGTCCTCGAGCTGGCAAGCACACTGTCCCGCACTGAATACTTATAGAGCGGTGCTACACCTTCTTCTGCCTGTGCTTCTCAGGTGAATGGCAAGCGCTAAACGCCAAGAAGAAAACCAACTCGGAGAACTCAGGCGAAAGACTTGATCTTGTGTATCAATTCGTGAATCCCTGAATTTAGTCCTACTCTTCTCAAAGCTCTTAGGCAATCCTGTGCGATCAATTTTTCTCAAGATGCATGTTACAATGTAGACTAAGCCCGCCGAACTTTCGAAAGTAAACAATGTTTAATTGCCATATTTAAGCGGTTTGTAAAGCCCATTCGGAAATGTAGACCTAAAAGTGCCTCACATTATTCGCAGGCCTGCGTATCTGCTGTGGGAGATATGCAGGGCTCATTCACTAAGTCCATGTTTTCTGCGTCAAATTTGCTGTTTGTCACCTTGGCTGGATCCTTTGTGGCTAAGGTGCATTAGGTTAAATTTGGGCCATCAACATCGCCTGGTCTACTGACAGGCTAATGTAGCTGACTGCCGCCCTGAGTTTTCTACATAGCCTCCCTACGATAATCGCAACTTTGCAGTTTTGCTTCGATTGTCCAACTGTCGAACTGTTTTTTGGCACAGTTTCCCATTCGATTGTACTATGAAATATGGAACAAGCTCCCAAACACTCATGCTATATTTTCTTTAGCAGGCTTCTGAAACATCCTTGACTATAACCTTTCTATTGGAAGGGCCGAGCAGCTATTTGCGCCACCAGACTTTCGTTGAAACAGACCTTAAGCACTTCTAAGTTGCGCTCTTATCACAACTGTCCTGTTACCTGATCCTAGTATGAGGATTTCCAGCGTTGACCCTCTAGCTTTAATTCACATTTGAGACAGCTCCCCTCCAATGTGTTCCTGGCAATTATTCACAACCCTATTTATCTCTTATGCAAACGTTTGCTTCCTGGAACTGCATCTTCAGCTTCTCCATTAGGTGTAAATCTGTTGCAGTGTCTAGCGCCTGCTATCTTACTTGCTTTCATACCCACACATAAAAACCCCGTTTTATTTCCGTGCTTATTGCCTTGGGCTTCTGTACCGGATCACAGCCATGAATAACCCTGTGAGCTAAATTTAATGTCCAGTGTTTTTCTCTTCTAAGTATAACTAAAACGAGCCAATCTAAAGTCTTATTTCCTCATTTTTAAGAGCCACATCGCATCCTATGATCACGCGCGGTGCTCGCACTTCAAATAGTAGGTTTGAAGATGCGCAGTAAACGGAATTCTTACCTGGTTCAACAGCCCACTTATCCACACATATTATCGTTGTGCGCCGCTACTGCACACTGGCTATGAACATAGCCATTCTTCACCCTTGTCCAAAAAAGAGGCTGCCGTTCCATTTGCCTCCGTAATTTGCCCCTTCCGGTTCGCTATTTGCTTGTTCGAACTGACCAAGCTGTTTTACTGGCCAGGTTTCCTGCCGACCAGACAAAATATATGGTAGCTGAAGTTCTTTATAAATGTGCACGCCGCAATTATGACTGCTAGTGGGCTTGTCACACTTCAGATCTAGTAGCCTGCACGAGGGTCAACATTTCGCTAAATCTTCATCTTACAAAAATTACGCGGCTGCTCTTCCCCTCACATTACGACTTTTGATTGACTGACGCTTAGTGTAAACACGGGACACAACTCTTACCACTAATTCAAGGCCCTTGCTTTGTCGTCTGAATGTATCGTATACGCACTAGGCACAAGTCCCCTATTAATGATTTGTTGTTTCCTCATACTACATCGACAAATCCGACTAGGCCCTAGTTGTTAGATCAGCCAACAAAAATGAACACCTTTTACGTCCGTCCGGCTTGCTGTTTTCCCTTTTTAGTTTATTGTTTTCTACTGGACATAGAACTATCCATGCTTCCCACTACTCACCAAACGCTAATTTTCTTGTCCGATATCTTCCTCATCCCCCCACTTCTCAAGCTTCAAACTTCAGCAGCAACTGCTCCAAACTTCTTGTATGGCCATTGTTTATTCAGTTTGAGTGGTTTTCGACTTACGCCCACGTGGTCTTCCAAATGAATCAAAACTATCCGTGAGCCCACATTTGCCTGACTCTACTCGTTTCCATACTTTTGTCTAACACAGATCCAGTCGCCACAGGAATGAGTATTCTTGGTCCGATCACCGCAACACTGACGTTCACTACGGGACTTTACAGGAACATGCAGAGCCTGTATCTACAGGCCGGAAAAACATCGGGTTAAAAAGACTCACACAAGTTTGCCTGACGCGTTTGCCCCATGAACATTTACAACATCCATTCAATGTTAAATCAGCTCTATTCGTTGCCATCTGGCCAAGTAGATGTGGCCTATTACAGTTCTCTTTTGTTAACAACAAACCACTTGGTGAATCAGAAGGCGAGAAATAGACACTAATAAAACCTGTTTTGAGGGCGTGATGTTACAACAACTAGGTGCACCTTAATGAACTACAATACAATACGAAAAATAGAAAGTTTCAAACGAAGGACTTATGTTCTCAGTGTGTTTGTAATAGTTCCACCTAGTTCGTTCTGGTCTAGGTAGCCGAGTTTCTTTTGGCAGATTCCCTGCTACACGATCCTGGTAGTCCGCACTTTTTGGTGCTTGAGCCGGTCTGTGTTCCGACGCGCGAATGATGCATGTGTGTGTTCGATTGTGTTCTGTCCTGATATATAAGTCGTTGCAATGAATAGGATACGAAAACAATGTGAAATCACCTGGTGTCATTCAAAATGTCATGGAACGGGATTTGACATATTGTCGTATTCGTGTCACGAGTTTGACGCGTGATTGTGGGATAGACGAAATGGAACGGGGGTAGTAGGTGCCGGTGGGAAACCGATTAGAGGAGTAACCAAGCAGAAGGATAAGCCTTACAGGCCCCAATTACCTTTCCACGACTCCAATAAAAAACACGCCCGGACTTGTGAAGATTTTCCAGGACGGATAGCTTATCATTTGTCACAAGAAAAACCAAACTACCCGTAACTTACTCAGTAAATATGGCAAACACTTGCATTGTTGTATACGTCCTGAGTGTCATCAGCAACAAACTGCTGCACGTCACACGATGACGTTTCATTCCTCAGTAACACCACGCAGACACCCAACTCTTTAGCTAGCAGTCGATTCACCAAACGTCGACCGTACGAAACTTTGAGAATCTGAAGATCGCGTTCCAGGCAGTAAGAAGTGTCTGCAAGATGGCTTTCGTGTGTTACGTGCGGAAGCGCGTACGATCAACGGCTATATGCGACCCAAGAACAAGCGCAAAACCCCCCAGCCAAGAAGCGAGCCCCACCAGTCCTAGCGCAGAGAAGATGGCCAGACTTTCAGAGGAGGGCTTTTACTGCCCCAACCAAAGGTGAATTACAGCGAGAGCAACGTCATGAATATATATTTTTCGGGCGACATTGGGGAGTGACAAATCGATTCGCGCACACAAAGTATAACTGGCCAATGAGAAAGGGGAGCAGTCTTTTGGATTGGGGTGCAACATGGTGAAAAAGGCGCAAAATTTAAAAATTCAAAACTTTAGAAAAATAATTTGGCAGTAGCTAAAAAATAAACGGTTTTTGGGGATGCTGACATCCACAGCACCATGCCTCCTTAAACAAAAACTAACTGGACTGCCATTACTTCGTGTGCTGTATGTAATTGGAAAATTCGCTGAAATTACCACCTTCTTCGAGGGTTTTGGTAGCCACCTGTTGATTTTAAGTATAGCCGCTTGCCAAGAGGAACAGCGTTGGTGCTTTGACTACATGTTGCACACACAAATACCACATGGTTTCCTCTCATCTATTAATTTACCGCATTTTCATACTTCGCGAAGGATGCAAAATGGACAGTAACCAATTGCTAAGTAAGCTTATCTAGGGCCATACCTAAAACCGCCGCCCCTTGGATACATACCCCAAATTTCTCTGAAGCCGTATTTGGAACGAAGAAAAATTTAGGATAACTTTTTAGCATTTGATGGAAAAGATTTGAGTCTTTAAATCTCTCCGTGTGGTCGAAGTTTCGTCACAAGGCCATCCCATTGTACAAAGACGCAAAATCGCCAAACATCTTACGTTTCTTCTGATC
The DNA here is from genome assembly GCF_000715545.1 of Opisthorchis viverrini. Lineage (NCBI taxonomy): Eukaryota > Metazoa > Platyhelminthes > Trematoda > Opisthorchiida > Opisthorchiidae > Opisthorchis > Opisthorchis viverrini. The sequence continues at coordinate 1,917,340 of NW_008751708.1, forward strand.
TCTTGTCTCTGCACTCTCCAAGCAAGGCTTGTTGCACACAATTTAGCTGATGAGCGTCCATCATGATCACACATACCCATATTCGTTTCCATTGACCTGTATATAGATCACCGTTTTTGAAATCGGGCAGTGTCGCCCACCTGCAGCAGTTAGCAATTGTTACCACGCTTGGCTGCCTGCTATTTCAGGAAGCAGTATAACTCATAATGTAATGGTCTCTAGCAGACACTTTGACGCTTTCTTGCTTTGGGTCCTCGATGTAGACACGGCTGTTTTATTGCCCGTTTGAATGTGAGTAATGAGCCAACATGCGTCTTCGATGAATTCGAGAATATAAGTGATTCATGCTGGTCTTAATTTGTCGCTATTTCGTGGGCAAAATTAACTGCCATTTCAAACCTAACTAACGCTTGAAGACGTCAATGTATGGGGCTGTCCAAGAACTCAAGTACGACGTCGTGACAACGGTATTGCGAGTGCACCACCTAGTCTGAATGTTTGTCTGTAGTTCATATCCCTAATATTCCTTAACAGATGGATTAACGCGTCCAAAAGACCGTACCATCCCGTCGAATTTGTGCCAAAACCCAGAAACAATGCCAACTCTGTTGTGCTGTCTGCTAGTTTTACCCATAAACCCGCTAATTCTTTCAAAGGAACTACTAAGCGGCCTTTGTGAAGGTGGAAATAAAGAACCTACCGCGCATGCAATGTAGCGTGCGCTGACCATCACCGAAAAACAAGAAGCTTATTAACTAACAAATTCCTTGACTCTATGTAGCCATCCTGACTGCATCTGGTATGCTGGATACCATGTGCACAGATCGGCGGCTCCGAAAGCCGAAACCATCTGTGTATTGCCCAATAATAATGCGATACCGGAATGGAAAGGGGGATGCGCTTCTGTTAACATTCCGGGCTCTTCTCTTCTCCGCCGAAGTTCCAAGCCATATAAATCAAAGCTGTCTGTGCTCGAATGCAAAGACAGCTTACCAAAAAGTTACCTCAACCTGTTGCACCATCAGCCACCAGTACTTGTGTTGACACTCCAAAGTTACCCGTAAACTCTGAGTGCTCCATAACTACTCTCAGCTCTGAACATACACCACACTCTTTAGCAACGTCTAGCTTCGTTGCCTTACAAAACCCTCAGTCCTCCATTGCTCCTGCTAATGGGCTTTCTGCTTCAGCATCCATAAAAAACTGCAAATTCCCCCATCAGCCCAGTAGGACTCTCTCCCAGTGTTGAAACGACTAATGCGGTACGTCTCCCGACCAGAACAATGACTATACCAGTTGTTGGTAGCAATAGTTCTCGTCACAGGCCCCCTGACCTGCTGCCTCTCCGTGTTTCACCTCCCCCGAAATACGCCCTCGGACTCAAGTATTTATTGTCGAGGCCGCGATACGAAAGACACCCTCAAATACACTCTCGAGAATATATTCCTTGTACTTATCAAGATAACTGGACTTTGCTTCGGCCTCCCTATAATTACATGACGAATACACCAAACCACACGTACCGTGAGCTTGGTCAAACCTCACAACCGAATATGCCGGCGGCCAGCTCAGGTCCTTATGAGCCTCCACCATCCTGCTGACCCACTTTCGTCCCAACTGTAGACCATTTTCGGACGCGACCCATCCCCACACAACCACCGCCACTTTCTGTACCATATCACTCTCTAAACCTCCTGCCAATGCAAATGGCTTCATGTTCCAAAATCCCTTCCGACCTCCAAACGCTTCAAACTGCACATCAGCCTTCAAGAGATATACCCCACCCCACAATGAACCTTATGCTCTACCTTAAGCCGTGGATTCAAACCTACTTCAGTCAATTTTTCATTTCGGGTAGTAGCTGCGTGGAATGACCTTCCTCCGACGGTTGTCCTCGCCCCTTCTAGAACCCAGTTTAAAGCACTATCAGACATTTATTTATGCGAATCCTCTCGCTGGCAAGCATACTGCCCCGCGCTGAGAACATAGAGAGCAATGCTACATCTTTTTCACTTGTGCCTTTCAGGTGAACGACAGTCACTGACCGACAAGACCAAAACCGACCCGGGCAGCTTGGGAAAAAGCCTCCATCCTGTGCATCAATCCGTGAATCCGTGAATAGTCACCCCTCTACCCCCAGTAGTGAATACACCTCGACCTATTCCGAACACATGCCTGGTTAACTCTACTTCATATACCCATGCCTCCCCTACCCATTTTCCCCTAGCACCAAACTCTACGGTAAACGGAGTTACTAAATTCCCAATAAGTATGGTGTGCTCACCAATGGACCTATAAAAAATGCTGTTCAACGCTCGCTCACTGCTACTAAAAGTCCATACTCTCCGTGCGATTATCGCTGTTGCGCAACCAAGTTTGATTTGTGTGACTGGAACATGGCTCTAAGTTGAAACTCCAGACACAGCAGCCTCAATCTCTGGTTATGATATTCACCGCTCTGACAGGAGGAACTCAAGAAATGGAGGCCGTTCCATCTATTCCGAGTCTGAACTTCGTACAACCCCTATTGATGATTCCAGCAGAGAAGGGATTCCAAAGGATATCTGGATCACCATGGAACAGACCAAACGACCAGTACTAATAGAATGTATCTATCTACAACCACCCCTCCTCAGCTTCTATAGATGTCCCATATTATCTCCACTACACATCCTCATTCATTCGTCCAAATTCGGGCTGGGTGACTTCAACCTACCGGATATTTCCTGGTCATCCATTTTGGCCCCTACTCGTTACGCCTCGCTGCTTGCCCAATTTGGTGTAGAGGGTTGGTCCAAGACTGTACACAGCCCCACTCGTGGCCAACAAACCTTAGACCTAATATTTTCAAATGAAGGTCATCTGGCTACGTCTGCATTTAGTCCATGCTCCTCAGTTAGCGACTGCTGCGTCGTTTCGTGCAGCGCAGTCAGGTTTAGCGAAACTGTTCCCCCAAGTCTTTCTTTCACCTGACTCTGGCTATTTTAATGGGTTTTTCATCCCTGCTGGCCGTCCGGGACTGGAACGACTTTTTCCTCTCGTCAGACACGCAACGCATTTGTGGTATTTTCTACCAGAACCTACTAACCTCTCTCCACCTTGGTACTCCCATTAGGAGTTTTTACCCTGGCATCTCCCGGCATGGTAAGTTATTAAAAGCTTCGGACAATGAAATGCGCCGAGCCGGCAAAGAATATCAGAAGTCCCGGGATTCCTCACTAATACTCCTCATCAACAAGCTTTCAACTGACCGAGAGTCCTTAAGAGGATCCCTCAAATGCCGAGCAGAGAGCATTGCTCTCGGGGACCCATCTAGCTGTTGATTACTCGGCAGCGTAGTCCGTGAGCGCTGTACCCCAAACTGTTACCAAGTCACTTGTCTGCGCTCCACCGATGGTGGTTTTATGAATGATCCTGTCAGTATGGTCGACCACCTGAACGCTTACTTTGCCAGCTGCTACTTACCTCTTGCAACCAGGGTCAATCCTACAATCTCCGCCGCACATTGCAGATCTCTACAAGAGTAACCGCTCGTCTGTTAGCAACGTGACTATCTCCCTAGCGGACGTATCATCCCTTCTTCAAACCCCAAGAGACTCCGCCCTGCCGGGGCAGGGGTATACCGTTACGTATCCTGAGATGTTGCGGAAAAGATTTTGAAACCCTTGTCTTAAACCTCTTTAATCACTCAGTCAACTCGGGAATCGTCATCTCCCAGTGGGCAAACAATCTGTTGTTTGCCCTTATTTTAAATCCGGATCCAGGTAAAATACTTCCTATTACAGAGATCCAGCATACCCCTCCCTTAATGCGAACCCTTGAACATCTGGTCAAAGACCCGTTAATCAGGTTTCTCCTAGCAACAAACGCCAGAGATGACCAACAGTACGGATTCCCATCTCAGAGATCCACTAATGGCTGGCAACTTCAGTTCTTTGAGAGAGTCACAGCAGCCTTCGTCGCTGGATACTTCATTGTAACAGTCTACCTGGACGTCCGAAAAGCCTTTGACCAGGTCCCCCATAACCCCTGCTACACAAACTCAGTACTATTGGCATCACTATAAACTTATTTAAATGGTTTGCCTGATGCTCATCAGACAGGACACAAATGAGGCGAATGGGGACATACACTCTTCCACACTGTCGAGCACCAGTGGAGACATCCGAGGAAGCGTGCTGGACCCCATCCTTTTCTTCCTGTACATCAATGACGTCTTCAGAGCCATATCCCATGGTAAGGCATTCCTCTTCGCGGATGATATAACAATCACTAAAACATTCCCCCGTCTGCACAAGCCTTTGCCTTCCACCAGATTAAGCGAATCTTCCCCCGTCCCCTCATCTCCCAAGCTTTGAAATTCGGAAGTGCCCGTTTCAGACGACCTGATTAACTGATGTCCACTCCACCTGGCCCGTGATCTACAACTCCGGGATCACCTAGCGGACCAAGAAAACCAATATCGTTCCAGCTTGTTTCCTCGACCAGGCTGAAGTGAATACCGCTGCCCAATAAACTGCACACCCCAGCCGAATCATTTCAAATATGACGTCCGTCACGGGGCTGTCCAAAAACTGAAGCATGCCAGGTCAGTGATGGCACGGCACTGCCATACTCAGTTTGATAGTACACCCGCAACTGTTCCATTCCTCATCCCAACCAAGCCCTCTTGCCTACTCGTTCCATTGACTGCAAATATGACAAAACCCCCAACTGACTATAAATTCCTCCATGACATTCATTCCAACATGTTGGACTATCCAATCGAATAAACCATCTCTCTGTCCCCATCTAACCTAACTCCTGCGCCTGACTTCCCTACAACAGTGCAACCAGTGAGTCCGCTTGTTCACAGAGTGCACCATATATTTGAGACCAAACCTGCCATGTTCTCCCGAATCGAATTATTCCATCCCACCTCTACTTTTGCTCGTTGTGACTCCGACCATTCACCCAACCGACCAAGGTTGCTCATGGCCAGCAATGGTTTTTCAGTTTTAGTTCGTGCCAGCGGGCCAAGTCTTTGAACTTGTCGGACCTCATGCCCATTGTTCCCCACAAGCTGGGAGAGAAACCTATTATTACTATTTCATCGAATACTTCCCACTGTTTATGGCATTGTCCTCTTTTCGCGCAATTCCGTCTACTTGAAACCCCCAGTCATGCTTCATTCTGACTGTAAACGTATGATCATGCCCGATGGCATGCCACCCACGAGTTGGGAACAACCGTTATTAATATTAGTATTATGGGGTTAATATGATCCTTGTTAATGGATGTTTGTTTCCGGACGATGGGTTTCCAACTAGATTATCATCTTTACCGGAAAAAATAGATGGTATGAGGAGTAGCTGTCTTAAATCCGTTAATCGGATAATGTATACATGGTGGTAGAAGTGAAGCTGGGTGTACTACAATGTCATAGACAATAAGGTGGACGGCGCCCAAGCCTGTTTGACAGACATGAAAAGGGGCCTCAGACCATCCTCAAAAAGCAGGCGGTTTTCAACATGTCACATTTCCGATATGTGGAAGCTTTTTCATACATAATCAGGTGCTGAGGATTACAAAAGTGTCGGTTTACAATCGCGAGCAGCGGAGTTAATCGGTTTCTCAGAGTAAGCCACTAGCTGGTGAAAATACCACCACGGATGCGCACGGGATTATTACAAATTATGAGGACGTTGGTGCTGTTGCTTCTACTAGGCTGCATGTTAACAGTATCGGGAGGCAAATCTCGAGAAAATTTAAGATTTACTGCTCCAAATAAGCCAACTTGACAACAGTTACTTGTGCTCTCACTACATCGTCGTTACTGGAGCATCAGTTTATGGAGGACACCTTTGCTCCACAGGCACTGCTATAGTGCCTGAAGGTTCACGGAGCCAAACGTAGCTTCGAAATAAGGAAAACACCCACCGTTCGCGGTGGAAACATTGCCGTTATTCCCGAATCTGTCGAGGGATGAAAATGTGACGGATGAATCTTCCTGTAGGGTGTAACTCAGCTCGGCGTTCCGGGGTGTGTCTCCCCGCGTGTTCAGTCAACTTTCGAAAAACAAGGCCAGAAGACACCTTCGGCGCCCCAGCTACCATACTGCTATCACAGTGACTATAACAGCGTACGCATACCCTTTTTGAAGACGCGCTGCATGCTGCAGGCAATTTCTTTCCGTTTCACACCTTTGTTAGATGGGTTGGATGCAGATTGTCCGGTCTTGGTGCCTCTTCACGATTCGGTGCAGATACTTTGCACTTCATTTATTCTTCCGACGAGTGGTTTAGGTTTATATTTCATTCATTTGTATGGATTATCTCCACAGGATATGCTGCAGTTCGACCCTTCACATCGACGTGAATCACTGAGTCGGCATTTTCACTTATCGTTTCAGTGACCGCTGCTTTCCTGAGGCCAATCGATCGTATCAGTTGATGTAGTACATATTTATCTCCCGTAGCAAATGCCTTATTCATCTCCCGAGCTTCTGATATCAACCAAAGCTCTCGGTCTCTCCCTGGGTTCTTTTGACAGTTGAGGGGTTTGTGTGAGCCGTCGAAATTCTTACCTGCTGGTATGGAATTCTTGGCATCAGTCACAGATAGCGACCTCAAAAACATTTGGTGGTCTTGTGGTAAAACCGAAGAAGTCGGACTGACGGCACTGAACGCCGCCATCATTGCTCCTCACACGTTTTGCAACGTTTTATCCACGTGCTGACTTCCGGCACAGTATTAATTCACTACAGATAGTTATCAGGCTATTTCGGATCGATGCTGTTAAGCTATGGCAGCTATTCGAAGATGGGGAATTGCTGACTTACGAGGGCCTGAAAGGCGCAGAACTGTCGCACGTGCAGCAATGCTTGCCTATGTGGTGGGAAGGGGTCAGCTGGGATTATCGGTGAACAGAGAACCGTTTGAGCAAATGATAGTTGCGGGTTGCCCTGGCTAAGGAAATTTTGGCTGAGGTACCCTATTTTGGGGCTTTGACTCAAAAATCTGACATACTAGACTGTCGAAGGATGTGTTTTTTGGGACCTAGCCTGTGACATGTAGGCCTGACTCGCGAGGCAGCGGACAGTAGTGTTCTTTTTGGAAACCGTGCCTCTAGCAAACAACACAATAGCTCAACCTGTTCTGCTGCAAGGTGTTGGCAAAACCTGAGGGTGCAGGCAGTAAGGCATCACTGTCTCACTTGATGGGGTTGCGCGCAGAAGGTGCCTCTTGGGTACTGCCTGACTATGAGTTCAAGGGAGTTTTGACCGTGTTAAATAATGCGCCGGCGGTTATAGTCAACTGTTCAGAGACCGAAGCGTGCGGTTTTTTGAGCCGACACTTTCTAATCGGTTCATCCTCCGAACGGAGCGTCTGCTTCCATGAGTATGGACATGCTATTTGCCTGGGGAAAAAGTCTCCCTGCCTCCACACCACTAACCCACAGGGCATTGTAGATTTAACCCTAGACCACACTGTAGCGAGATGGGTCGTCGTCAGAGGTATCGCCGCTCTTGGTCTAACAGCTCCCCTTAGAATATGCTGGCATACTTGAACCAGGTGGAATGATATACAAGTCCCGTAGCCCGCGAAATCATTGTGGCACTCGAGCCCGACCACCACGTCAAGGCTTTAGGCCAACGTAAGTGGCAACGTGAAAATATATGAATGTGGTAAGCCGTCGTCGGTGATTGGACTGAGGTATCATTCAAGCTGGGCCATCACAACCCCTTGCGTGCATACACGCGGGCATAGCATTCACTATATATAGCTGAGGTACGCGGCAACGCCTACAGTCATGAGTATGAGGGGCCATCTCCGGCCATTTGGCTAGGCTATTGTGCATAGCTAAGGCCTCAAAACCAGTTTCGAACTTGGACATGGAACCAGCAGTTATGGTAAAAATCCAGGGTAAACCACAATGCATACAGTTATCACAATGAAAGGTAATAGTTGACCTTCGTTCAAGCAATGTCGTTGCGTCTTATGACGTTACCCACCTTAGTGACGTTATAGCCTTCAGTGGGAAAGATCCTACAACAGTATTTAGTAATTTACCTCCACGGGTTCACAGATTTACGGATTGGTACACAGGATTGGGGCATTTGCCCAAGTTTCCCGGGTCCGTTTTATTCTTGTCGTTCAGCCACTGCCGTTCACCTGATAGGCACATGTGAAAAAAGGGTGTAGCCCTACTCTTCATGTCCTCAGCGCGGGGCGGTACGCTTGCCAGCGTGAAGATTCGCATGGATGTCTAGTAGTGCTTTAAACTGAGTTCTAATAGAAGCGTGGACAACCGCCGAGAAAAGGTCATTCCACGAAGCCACTACCCAAAATGAGAAAAAATTGCCTTATGAGTGTGTGCGCTCTGAGCTTGAAAATCCTATTATGTCCCCGCCGTGTGTTTCCTTGGTCAACGGTGAAAAACTTGTTTGCCAAGCCTTGTTTAAAGAGGGCATAAGTAAGAATTGGGTCCCCTCGGAGGCGACGATACTACAGGGGAAGAAGATCAAGCATCGCGAGACGGGTATTGTAGTCCAAGGATTTGAGGCCAGCAACCAGTTTCGTAGCGGCTCGCTGGGCACATCCAATGAGGGTGACGTCTTTCATGCGTCCTGGGTAAACAACTTGGTTGGCGTATCCCAGGAGCGGTCCGACGTAGGCCTCGTAGAGATTTGGAAGACCACGAGAGTAACACGGGAGAAGGTGCGTCGGATCATCCGTAAAATGGCGAATGCCTTTTTGACCGAGTTCTCATGGTGCAGTGAGAAAAGCAAGTTTGATTTGACCCAGACACCCAAATCCTCTTTGGCATCTATCCTCGTGATGTTTTGTGATCTTTTCACACCGTTGTTTTAGCCCGGCACTCTTAAATCCTAACTGTCAGATTTTAAATCATCTGATATGTTCTATACAGGGGATAGAGAGCCCTTGTTATTTCGGATCCCTACCCATGCCACCTTAGGTGTGATGAAGTCTACTTCATAAATGACCACTGTTTACGTCATCTTCCCTATTCCGGGAAACTCCCATTATTCTCGACCCCCAACAGTCATGCTCTTATCCTGACTGTAATGCTATGATCATGCCTGACGGTAGGCTACCCACTAGATGGGACTAAATAATATTGCCATTATTATGTATGAAAAAGCATTCGCTAGGTCTCCTCTAAATGACATATGAACGCAATTTTCAGAAATCGGTTGACGCGGCATTACCCCGCGACTTTTTACGTGTACCAGAAGATTGGGGCGTTCACAAAGATGCATATTCCCACCAGTGCTGCAAGATGCGTCAAGTTATCCTCTTGTAGTATGCTGGGCGCAGGGCGATTTTCCTGAAAAACTGTTGTGCCTAAGTACAGTGAACAGCCTCGGTCAATTTGCTACGTCTGCGTTGCATATCATATACAAACGTTATTCAAATATCCTGTTTGTTGAAGTTTACACTGGATGTTCTGTAGATGTTATATCCTATTTGCGGAGCACCGCAGGACATTAGAACGGTTTAAGAACTGATTTCGTGCCTTTTCTCGTAAACTAATGGTCACAAACGAACCAGCAGTATCGATGATTGTGAAGGTTCGCTCACCTGAGCAATATACCACGAGCAATGTATCACTTAACCATGTAAATGGACAGGAGTAACTCCCAGAAATTTAGCAACTTGGACAACCTCATAGTTTCGCCGGAATTAATTTTGGTTTACGTCGAGTGAGCGGCTGTCGTTTGGTTGTGCTTTAGGTATCACTGAATTGTGTCGGCAGCACTCGCATCACGTGCATGTAGAAATAGTGTAAGTCGCCAGAGACTGAGAAACATTAGACGAACACGGATTTTAACAATCGCAGTGCACGAAAACTGAAGTACATTTACCTTTTTAACCGAAATCCTACGGTGCCATTCATGGACTCCTCATAGGCCACAATAATGTAAAATCGAAAGGTTGTTGTAATAAACTAACCCAACTAGCCATGGAATAGCGTTTTAGGAAACCTTTGAGTAACATACTGAAATATTGGTACCTCGTACGGAAATACCATCGGGCAACTAAGAGCATTTGGACTAATCGTGTGTTCCGGTTGGGTCCGTGCATGGATCGACTCATGCGTAAGCCGGCATTCTGATTGGTTACTTATGCACAAGCCGGGAGGCCCCGCGTTCAAGGTCCGTGCATGGATCGACTCATGCGTAAGCCGGCATTCTGATTGGTTACTTATGCACAAGCCAGGAAGCACCCGCGTTCAACCTGTATTTGTGCACGAGCCAAGAAATAAACGAGTTTAGTTGTTAAAGCGCATAAAACAAGGAAAGATGGGCTGCCAGTACAAGCGAGAAAGTAGCAAGAAACAATTTAAACAGTTCATTCTAGGAGGTCTCCGCTTCTCTGTCTGAACTGTGTGAAATTGGACGTTCATAAACTAAGCAATATCAACACCACAAAACGTATTTAATTACCTTAGCGTATCCATCGGCCTCCCTTTCATCATTCAACCTTTTTACAATTACCCACATCACTTTCAATAAAAGGTTGGCAGTACCTCGTCGTGTTTCCGGAAATCTCGACCAAAAATGAACTGCAGTTAATTGAATACATATCGAAGACTTAACGTAGTCTTGGAAATTCGAAAAGCAGTCGTATGACGTTGCCCGGATTTGAACTGCGGACCAGCATGCCTTAGGCAGAAGCCTATCTTACTTGGCTATCGAATCAGAGCTTTCAATCATGCGCATGTTTAAAATGAATCCCGCAGCTCATTCTCAGCAGTTGAATGACTACACCTAGCCGTTCCACGTGTGCCTTTAATCTACTACTTGCAAAGTACTGTTAAAAGATAAGATGGGATCGAACCCAAATCTCATGCTTACAGTAGGGCCAGGCGACTTGGTAGTTAAAGTTTTTACCTTGAGTGTTTTGTTAGTTCCGGTGGACGTGCTGTAGACAAAAATACCTCACTAATCGGAAGATTAGTACAACTTTTGCTAACCTCCGACACCAGCGTGACATCATTTTGTCTATCAAGGGCGGAGTGTACATTGTGGCAGTGCGATCTATACAGCCTTACAAATTAGAAGTGTGGCTCCGAGGGGCAGAGGAAAACGAAAGTTGTCCAGAGTGCTCGGCTCGTCTCTCGAGGCTAAACGACTCGGAAGAATGAAAGGCGATATATATGAATAGTCACTTGGGCATCTGTATCTGTAGTAATGGTATTTTCCTCAGCTTAGTTCTCGGTCTGAGCCTCCCAAGCTAGCGTTCACGTCAAAACAAACACCAAAGGTGCAAAAGGTCTATTAACGCCCAAAACGAAATCAGGAACAGTTGTACAGCGCTTCGTATATATAGCGTAAGCGGCTATAAC
>NW_008751708.1:1931143-1931792 GCF_000715545.1 Opisthorchis viverrini
GGAGGCACAGTCTGGCTTTTGCTTTTGTACACCGTCCAAGTTCGTCAGTGAATACAGACGCATAACGTTGTAGGAGGTGCTCAAGTGAACGCTTCGGCAAATCAATTTGTCCGGGTGCTGCGTGTATGCCGTTGCAAATAGAATTGATTAGTTTATCCCGCAGGTTTAGCTTTTCCATCCAATCTAGCCCCATGAGATCAAGTTTGGAGCATGACGTCAGGTAGCAGGTGGCTTGTGCCGTCGAGTCCTTGAAATTAATGAATCAGTCCACTTCGCCAGTCAACTTCAGGTTGCCATCGGAAGCATTACGGGCCCAGTGATCAGTCGGCTTCACATATGGCTTACCGATTCGCTTCCACGTTCGTTCACTGAGCAGCGTGATATCGGAGCCAGTATCAAGTTGCAACCGAACTGGGATGTCGTTGATACGAACCGTCACGAACTTCCTTCGGCAAGCAAAATCAACTTTGAATGTTGCCGGCACCGAGTTGGACCGCGATTTGTGGGCTGCACGGTGGTGTGCGGGTGGCTGCAATCTTTGAGATCGACACAAATCTTCTTTGTGGCCGCGACGACTGCACCTGGAACATTTGTGACGCCTGAACCGGCAATAACGAGCAAAATGCCACTCACCGCAATGCCAGCAACT
>NW_008751708.1:1932601-1957601 GCF_000715545.1 Opisthorchis viverrini
TCAGCTTAGTTCTCGGTCTGAGCCTCCCAAGCTAGCGTTCACGTCAAAACAAACACCAAAGGTGCAAAAGGTCTATTAACGCCCAAAACGAAATCAGGAACAGTTGTACAGCGCTTCGTATATATAGCGTAAGCGGCTATAACTTTCTGGAATTTCTGACGCGTCCTGGAGCTCCATTGGCAACCGGCATTTGGCCAATACTGGGCCATGATTAGCTGTTGGGTCCAGATTGTTGACCAATCAGATCCGGTTTTGATGCCGGACCGGCAAGCGTCCCGAATTTTGGGCCAACCTCGAGCGGGCCAGGCTTCTCGGCCGTAGCAGCGCCTAAAACGTGCGGTAGTATAGTGGGATCCGCGTGGAGTCCTGTCTAACAGGATCATAACTACGGCGACAAATATTTTGCTTAATCACTACGTTGCGTGAAACGTTAGAGTTAGCCAAGCAATGAAAATATAAGGAATTTTTGCTGTGTTCAAAAGCTATGAAATAATCGCTACTACGAATTCGTTGGTAGTCGACTCCATCTCTCTCCGAGGACATCAAATATATGCAGTGTCTACGTCTTCGAAGCCATGACTAGCCTTTCCAGCTGGGACCACCGTAATACACGTCTTAAGCTGACAAAGTCTTCGGCTTGGACCAAAGTGGACTTATTTACAGGCCCTAGGCACCTCGTGTAATCAGTCTCTAGATTAGCAGCGCTTAATCTGTAATACCTTCATGTTGTTCGCCACTCGCAACCCTTGCATTGCCTCCTATTCATACTTCTACAAATCTGCAACGTGTGATTAGTGGTCATCCAACATATACACATTCCTCCATGACACTCGGTGCATAGCTGCTATGCAACTCGAAGGAAGCACGAAAGCCGAATACTGGGTTGCATGCATGCTACTTTTGCACCAAATAAAACGTTTGATGTGACCCAGGTACCATTGTGAGTTAGCATCTGACTACTTCGGGTTCGATGCCTCCATGAACACATTAAATTAGGCTGTCGGTCGCCACCTTGACAATCCATACACTTGTTCCTGAGGTGCTAGGAGCTGCCAACAACAGTGAGTTACCGGCCGATTAGTGGTGAATCACATGCTGCACACAAACGTGACATACCTATTTATTTCAGCTGCCACGCAGGCAGCCGCTGTTCTCCTATCATTTCATTCTTGACAAAGGTTGTCTACTAAGCTACCTCACCATTCACTCCATCTATCGTCTTCTTATTTTAGCCTTCTGCTGATTGTTTATTTCACCTGGATGAATGCCAACCCGGTCGTTCTTCAGCTCCCTAAACGGACGCCAAAATTCAACGGTTTCGCTTACATTGAACATGCTAACGCATGGGACGGTCTGAGAGAGCCCATAGATGCCAAAGAGGTTTTCGGTAAGCTTCAACACGTTATTGTGTTTGGTGTGTTCTCCATATGTATCCTTGAGAATCTCGTGAAATCTATTATGATCGTACTCCATTCGTAGTTCGTCACTCGCCACCACGAGATGAGGAGTCCATTGCTTGAAAGTAGACGAGCTGAGATCTGCAAGTCAGTTTTGAGACCACTTGTATTTCGCAGCAACTGTGTCACTTTCAAACAAACAGATTTAGCGACCTCATCATCAGCATCATCATCATTGTCAGCTGTAATAACAGCGTACTTGTCGTACAGTGGTTGTAGCTGTTTCGTTCACAAATGATTCGGGGAGGCGGGGTAGGTAGCTGCGCATTGGAGGCGGGAGCTGATAAATTAGTGCATAAGTACACAACTGTCAGTCGACTGTTAAGTGGGAGAATTGGGAAGATAGCTATGCATTGAAGGCAATAGCTTGGATGCATAAACGCCATTGAGCGAGCGACTGGGCCATGTTTGACAATGTCTCTAACCGTTGATGCGGCCCGTCTCGGGATCCCCATCAAAGAAGACGACCATAACGAGCTCAGCTGAGTTTGCTCGTAATGACTTCTATACCTCGCTTCCAAGTCATTGCTTGACCGCCTCTGGCTCTCGTCCACCCTTCACACGGTTGTGCAAAGAGAACCCTTCGAGGAAGAATGTCGACTGGCATGCGCAGCAGGTGGCTAAGCCAGCTCAACCTATGTAGTGTGATCATCGATGGTGAGTGATTTCTCCCGAATACCGTTTGGGTACTTCAGCTGATCCGGTGTTCCCACCTGACTCAGGCAACGCTCCGAAGAAATCGATGGTCAAACGCTGAAAGTCTTGACGTCCTCAGAGCGCAGCGGCCAGGTTTCTGATCCATATAGTAATATGGAGCGCACCTCAGCATTGCAAACTCAACCCTTGATGTCACGCCAACGTCACAGGTGAGGCAGGTTCACAAAAGCTGCTCTGGCCTTCCCCATTTGGATGGAAATATCATCTTTCGCGAGATCGCCGGGACTGATACAGCAGCCCAGGTAAACAATCGGTTCATCAGTAAGCATGAGGCTAGGGTTCGAGCCCACCCAGTCTTGCAGTAGCACTTTACACTTTGCAGGTGTGAAGCGCATACCAAACCGCGAGGCAGAATTATTTAGATGATTTAATATTGTTTGCATTACCACGGGTCAGATCCCAGAGAAGCTGCGTCATCTGCGTACTCGATGTCTATGAGCAGACGCCTCGAGAGCACTACGACCCCACAGGCATTAGAGGCTGGTAGTGAGTCTTCCGTGATCGTATCAGTGACGAATTTGGATGTGGACCTGTCGGACACCACTTGATGTGATGAACTCAGGCAAGAGCTTCTCGTAGATCTGACTTGAATCAGCCACCTTCTCGTGGTGGTCCGGCTCCAGTGGGCTAATCTGGCTGGAACTCAGTTCCACAAGTTTCAGGCATACCGAGAGGGCCGGGTAAAGGAATACCAGTCCCTGTTCTTCGAGAAATTGTATGAATCGGTCTTGAAATGAAGTTGTGCCGTCCTGCCGGATAGGAGAATGAAGGCAGTAAAGTGTCACCTTTGCCGACCAGCATGTCCATATTGATGGGAGCAGTGATATTGCTGAAAAAGGCTGATTTAGGAGTGGTTGTCCCTAAAAACTGCACATTCCAACCGCCCAACAGTGATCACCGATCCATTACTCATTACGGCCAAAATACTTTTAGACTTAGAGTCTGGTGCTACTCAATACATACCTGCTGTATGCAGTCGCATTGGTAGTCAAATAACTGTGCCTTACTCCCTGCGTCCTCGGACCAGAACCACTAAGCTATTGTCTTCCGGAAGGTTCCTGCAAGAAAAGCCTAACAACGCTGTCTCACGGTTCAGATTTTGGGTCAGTAGCTGTAGCAAGGATCCCCGAACAAACCCTACGTCTTCTCACTGCCTTGTGGGCCAGACTTTTGAGTCAAAGGTCCAAGATGGGGTATTTCGAACAAACCCTGTCCCTCTGTCTTGGCAACCAGAAATTATCACCCGATCTTGCAGCTATTGAATCATTGAATCAGCGTGGACCAAATTAGACCATGTGGCAATCGCCGGTGTTGTGCTTTGACACGAGGTTTTTGTACATTTTTACTACACCACTTGACTCTAAGCACGACATTATGCGGGCCTGTGTATCTATTCGCTTTTCCTCAGCAATGGTGAAAGGTGTTCAGTTCATTAACTGCGAAGCGTCACTGTGGTTGAGTTGATTTGACTGAAGCTCCGGGAACTCGACAGGCACAATGGTATTAGTGCTGGTTTCAGCGATGATTTGTAGATTGTGAAGGTTATGCTCATAGCTCTTGAAGCCGTTTGCCCGACAACGATGGCACATCTTGGTAAACACTGGATCATGTCACGATCAGCAGCTATGATAGGACCTAGGAAGACCTTGCCATTGCGCGCACAAAAGCCTCAGACGCCGAATAATGAAGAGCCAAAGGATTGACAAAGGACGGCAGTTGATTGCAAAAGTCCAAGAAAGGGAGAAAGCTTTTGCAACGGGAAGCAATCGCACCCTGTCCCATCTGGTCAGAGTCGGGTGAGTGTCAGTCAAACGATCTCCGAAAAGGATGGGACCTGAATTTATTAGCAGAGACGTCATTGTGAACGACAGGCTGAACACTTTGATGAACGATCGCAATGCGTCCGGCATTCACGTTCGCTCACCGACTTTGAGCACACTGTTGGTATGACTCCCCTCAGATCACACTCTTTAGAAATGCAAATCATTCCTAATAACCAGCTCCTCTAGTTTGGTTTGGAATGCACTTTGCATTTGTGAGGTTCAAAGTGTTACTATAACGTAAGTTTTTGATCAAACCCAAACCTCACGCTTGCAGATGTGCCAATAAATGCAGCAGATAATTTCGACTATTTGAACAGCTGCATGAGTTCCTGTGGATCCGTGAGGGGTGGAATCTGTTAGGACGGTCAGGTCCCAACAGACAATTCTACCCTTGGTCATATTTCACTGAGATGTCATGTCCTCCCTCTCACTTCCTGAATCGGGAGGACAATGGTGGCGCTTGCAAACTTCTGGCACTTTTGGGCAACGACTTGATGCCAGCCCGGTTTTCGGAATGTACTATGATGAGGTTCCATATGTAGCACTTTATGAATCGGAAGCGTGGCCTGTGCGTTTGGAAGATCTTCGATAGGCCTCAGTGTTTGGTTATCGATCTGCCTAAAGTGTTGCGCAGGTCTAGTGAAATAATCAGATCAATACTACCGAGCTACACCAGGTGGTCTCCAGAAACTTATCTCCGATAGATCAGCTGTTTACACCATTGGTTATGGTGTTCAGGCTAAAAGTTGGATGCGAAGTGATATTACTAACACTGTACTACATAAGCGTTTGTCCTTCTTACTCGCGCCCATTTTTTATTTAATGGTTTTCGATAAGCCAGTGATTTGAATTAGACCTGGATTTGCCCACTGGTTCTAACTCAAGGGCGTGTAATGCTAATAAGCTGCACAGGTCGCTAATCATGACTGGCTAAGCTTTACTGGTTCCGTTCTATATTCTATTATCCTTCT
The DNA here is from genome assembly GCF_000715545.1 of Opisthorchis viverrini. Classification (NCBI taxonomy): domain Eukaryota; kingdom Metazoa; phylum Platyhelminthes; class Trematoda; order Opisthorchiida; family Opisthorchiidae; genus Opisthorchis; species Opisthorchis viverrini. Next base: position 1,937,570 of record NW_008751708.1, read on the forward strand.
AGAACACATTCGGGAAGTGCGTGACCCTGAACACCCATATAGCCTTGAGGCATTGGGTGTGGTTTCCGAAACCGCCGTCTCCGTGAAAGATTCGGAAAACCTTGTTTCGATCCAATTCACCCCAACCATTCCTGCTTGCAGTTTGGCCACACTGATTGGTCTGGCGATCAAAGTCAAGCTAACCAGATCTTTACCTCGTCGATTCAAGGTGAGATCTTACACAACTTTAATTTTCAGTTGCTGCAGCATTTAAACACTAGGAGTATCAAGCTGCGAGCCTAATGAACAAAGGTCATCACAAGTTAAGGAGTTTTAAGATTCTGTCTCTTCATTGCTGGTTTTCACACAAATCGCGACTGGCGTGCAGCGCTTTGGTGACTTAGGGCAACGTTGGTACCAAGTAGCCTAGTAACGGAAAAAGACTGATTAATCAGGAAAGACAAAAATGTATCACGAACAGATGAGTGCAGAAGTACGAGGGACATCGCAATATCCAATGCTATTTGGTTGTTTTGGATGGTTTATTGCTTTTGCTTGTGGCACTCGCGGCAATACTCAAGCATTGTCAGTCGTTGATTCTAATCGGTAGTTGATTTTTACCCAGATCCTTAACGGCCTCTCTAATGCGACTTCGATTTCAGTAGTTTTCGGGCAGTATAGGATTGTCTTCCGTAATCAGACCCTTCTAGTGTGACCTAATGTAATTCAGTTCTTACTTCCGACCAGTCTGTGTCACGCACCCACCTGCGAGTGTGTAAGCCGCAAACTAGATACAGTTTCGTCGTTTGTGAAGTACAAAATAGAGAGCATGTGGGTTGTTTGCCCCATCGTTTTCCCACGTAACTTGCCACTTTCCATTGGACATTTCTACTAGGTACCACAGATTTGTTCTTTTGGCTCTTATCCAAGGCAACATGACACTGGTGCAACCGTCTCTCCTATACCTCTCAAATTTCTCGCAATTCTCAACTGTTCAAGTCTGCGAGGTTCACTTCATTTACTCATGTTCACAAGAGGTCTCCGGTTGTATGTTATCCGTTTCTCTAAAAACCAACGACACTAAGAACAGTGCATTCTCATGTTCTAAGCGAAGCACATTTATCATCCGTTCTTTCGTCGTTCAAACTGTGAATGACTGTTACGCACTATTCAGAAAATAAAATAGATAATCGTTCAGCTTTAACACCTTTTGAGTACCTAGATGCCATGCCATTAAAAGGAAACACATGGACTGAAATACTGTCAGGTTGCTCAACCCTACAATGGAGCAGTTGAGATGCCGGGGTTGGGTTCGAACCACGGACCGTCCAGTCAGTAAATTTACACCTTAACCACTGAATTATGTGGAGCTCTAATCAGCCAGTGGTTATACCGCGAATTTACTGACCGAAACATCCGTGGTTCGAACGCGACCTCTGCATCTCAACTATTCCTGTCTAGGTTTGGACAACTTGGTAGAATCCCGTCCTCGTGCTTCCTTTGGTTGGCATGGCAGCTAGGCACCGAAAGGGTGTTACAGCTGAACGATTCTTGATTACTGTTGATAGATTGGGACCGGATGTTTTCCATTCATGAATTTCTTACACTCGGTTTCTGGACAGCTTACTCCCCAAATGGATTAGACTCATCTTTCCTTGGGAATCGCTATACAAACGCCGGTGGTCTAGTGTTCTACAGGCCGTGTAATTTCAGAGGTCAAAATGCTGTCAAGACTGGTTTTGTATTTCCAAGATGCTGTCCAGTAGCCTGGTTTTTTTTCTTCAGGGACTTCCAAATCGTAACTGCTAGTTTGACAACAAAGGGGCTTGGTTGGGATAGGTCTCTCTGTGAATTGTCTGACACATTTCCTTCAGTCTCCTAACGCATTTATAGCCTCTCTTTTTCGGTCGATCGAACCGCGGCTCTCTGTTCAGCCATTAGAAAGCTTGTGACTAATGCGAATAATTACCAGCGAATTCAGCTCACGTTGGCTCTAGTCGAGCGCAGCAACACGTATAGAGGTAAGTTTAGACTGCCAGTGGGATGTGCACCGGCTCACTTGGGACGATGTCACTCACTGGTTAAGTCAGAACTTCATGCGTACACCTATCCTCTCCCCATTCTAAGTTGTCTGTGGTAGCTGCTGTTATTCGTCGTACCCTTAGCTACATGATTTCTGACCAACAAGCCAGGTTAATCTGCGCTGAGAAACGACCCGCATGTCACCCGGGTTTCGCTCGTTTTGACCCATAGACTGTGCGTTCAACTCCGTGGGGTCGTTACCCACGGTGTGGCATATCAAACATCTGTTCGCCCTCACTTGCCTGCTTTCACATCCCCAGATCAGTGGTCGGGTACAGTTCTCCCGTTCATTGAATGTTCCTGTTTACAGTTCTTTGTTAGTGAAACGATACATTAGCTGTATTTCCTCCTTTTAGATTAAGGTCTCCATCGCTCCGGGCACACACATCTCCGAAGAGGAAATTAACAAGCAACTGGCGGACAAGGAGCGTGTTGCTGCGGCCCTGGAAAACCCCACTTTAAGAAAACTTGTAGATGATTGTCTCATACCATCGATTGTTTCTGATGCAGATTGATAATACACATGTACCCGCAAACTCTCATCACTATTTATTTCCCAGGTGGCCCAAGTGGTTAGAGCGCTAATTTACCGATCGAAAGGTCCGTGGTTCGAACCCGACCTCTGCTTCTCAACTTCCCCTGTCTAGGCTTGGGCAACCTGGCAGTATCCCAGCCCTCGTGCTTCCTCCGGGTGGCATGGCAGCTAAGCACCGAAAGGGTGTTACAGCTGAACGATTATTTATTTATTTCCCAAAGTAGCCGGGACTCCAAGCAAGTACCTGCCCCGTTGAAACTAAGAATGGATATTGTTCCGCCTGCTGCGCATTCAGGCACATAAGGTTCCGTGGAATATTCCCTTTCGAATTCATTTCAGGCAGCAGCAGCAGTCAGTCAGGATTAGATGATATCTACGGGGATAGATGACCCATTTTTCTATTATGCTAATAGGAACAAACAGCTGTCCGTATCAAACACTTCTGAACGTGTCCATATTGTAGGTACCGGTTTTATGTTGATGCTTACAGAACCTGATCGGGACAGCCTTGTGCTTACTGATCGTCTCATTAGTGCGCGTTCGGCTGAACGGAGCGCAACCTTGACCCTTTCAAAGCACAAGTTCCATTCACAGCATGAGTCATATTTGAGTAGCGGACTGATAAAATCGTCGATTGTTCTTTGGGTTAGGACGCTATATTTATTCAAACCTGTCCACCACAAAACGGTGACCATGTATACCAGCTACTTGTCACAATGTTCGTTTTTAACTTGGTGCACAATCTGAGCCCGTAGTGCGACCTGATGTCACGCACAGTTGTGAACCACTTCGGTAAGAGAAGCCGGCAGGGGCATTTTAAAGAAAAACCAGTGAATTGAAAGTTAATAAGAACCGGCAAGTTTTCGTATGATCGCGGAGATACGGTTGATTCGACCCCATAAACAGCTGCCAGTAAGGTGTCACGTTTTTGTCGCTTTTATAGCATCAGTCCGTCGTGGAGTCGTAACCCTGAAATCTGTGGCTCACAATGTACCCCTTTAGGAATGGACTTGATACAGATGGCTATTCGTTCGGCTCTCGGTGAACTGGAAAGAGGAAATCAGAACTGACGGAGAGTGTTCCAATGAGGAAAAGCGCTTGAGGTAATCTATTACAGCTCAGGAGAAGTTGCGGGTGGCGATTCTCTAGGTATCGGGCCTTTTGAGGACTATTTTCTCTTGAGGTAATCTATTACAGCTCAGGAGAAGTTGCGGGTGGCGATTCTCTAGGTATCAGGCCATTTGAGGCACTATTTTCTGACTGTTCAAAGTACAATATGTTGGTGCAACCCGAGTTAGGGTCAGATATGGTGGCATTCGTTTTCAATTTGGCCTTTCACATCGAACTACACGGATGAATTCCGCGCGCAGTAGGCAATGTCACATGCGGTTTGCGCTCCAACTGAACGCCTTGTCCTTGGTATAAACCCGAGGGAATGAGACCGCAGGGTGGACAGCCGTTTGGTGGCCCATAACTGCTATTTCGAGTGAAGACAAGTAGACAGTTGCGACCCGCGGTTCATGCGAAAAGGGTCTGGTGGCCCGACACACACACACACACTTAAATGGATAACTAGTGCTAAACGTTATCCAGCTTGATCTGTATGGTGATATTAGCACCACTACCCAACCAGATTTGTCGTACCAAGGCTACCTCGCGGCTCTTCACAATTTCTCAGCTTTCATGAGGTAATCGCAGAGAATGCCTCCCAGGAGACTGGCTTCAGAACTTCTACACATCATACAGTTGATATGAGAAGCCGGCGGCGCGCCCCCTCTGGAGTAGCATCTGTAGCATGGTACTGTTTTCGTCGAGTTGACAGCTAGACAGGAATTTGATGGAATTTCTATGGACGTTAGAATTCTTTTTGCACTTAAGTTCCAAGTATTTCTCATCCTAGCCAAGAGTGTCTCACCGCTTGCCACTCTGATTGTTCATGAAGCAACGTTTTCATATCAGCCCCATACGGAATTCAACTTTAGGTATCGTCCTCAGAGAGTAGTCTTCAGCAAAAAAAACAGCAAGCAAATATGTCCCAGTCAATAAGTAAGCAGCTGCAGAATAGTTGGTTAAGTTGAGCGTTCCCAAAAATTCGTTGCCTATAGGCTTCAGTACTTGTGAATTATGCATCAAATCTTCTGTTTCCACGAATAGAATAAAAGACAATAATATTGGGCCACTGGCACCTGTACCAACTGTTTCAACTACTTCACCATGATCTCAAGAGTGTCGAATCTGTTGAAAAGGTTTCGGGTTGGAGACTATGCACCAGGGTGATGTGAAGGTAAATCCTACAACTCCGTCGACCACTTAAAACCTCGGTCAAGAACCGCTGGCTTAGTTTCAACGACTCCGATGCCGTGCTCGTCGAGACGGCACTAATGAATGTTTTCACCTACTCGAGTACAAAACATCAACCTGTTCTACGGCACTAATGAATGTTTTCACCTACTCGTACAAATTATCGACCTGTTCACAGGTTTTCCGTCTGTGATGTGTGGAAGAAGGTTTACGGAGTCCATCAATATGAGCCCCGAAATTGTGAGTTTCATAAGATGCGTGCCGCTGGTCATTCCTAGCTGCACTGTGCTTCTCGGCTTTTCAGCTTATAATGGCCGCACTGAAAGGACGAAATATCTATTGATTAGAACACACCATCAGAAGGGACGATCGAACCGCCAAAAAACGTTGGTAAGACTAGGATAGTGGGTTGATACGCCGCCGCTTCATGAAAACCGTAAGCGTGTAAAGAACATTGTTTCAAGATAGCTGATTCTGAGTTGCAAAAGTCCGCGGCATTTTAAGTGAATGAGTTTATAATCCGCTTTGGAATGTAGGTCGTGTGACCTATAGCGGCGATTTATCACCCGAAGTATGCGCAATGTCCCACGTCCACAGTGTGAAATGGTCCGTGGGATTGTATAATGTCAAGACAGCTTTCCGATGTAATAATTCTGTAAGATTTCCATGCAGCAAGAGTAGCTACCGTTGGTGAGGCTGAACAGATAGACTGCCTTAGCACGAGGAGAGTTCGTAAAATGACCATGCGGGAACCGAGGTTCTTTCCGAAGAAATTACGACAGATAACGGATTTTTTTATTCACATAACTGTGGGTTGAAAGTTGACTGCATCGTCGAAACCACAGTATTGGCATTTAGCATAGTTGTCATTCTAAACTAATCAGATCAACGTAAATCCGAATTTTAGATAATGACATCGAAGCTTTCAATATCTTGTTGCCCTAATTGGACAGTGTCGGTGAGGAAGTAGGTCGTGAAGAAATCTGATATTGTTAAAAGTTACGTATTGTTCAGCCGCGTATGTAGGTATTGAGTTCGCACATTGTTATGTTGAAAGGATATATGACAGTAGGTCGTTGGTGTTCCCATCCAGTGAGATAGTAAAAAACTACTTAGCTGTTGTCCAGATATACTATCGAAGCATTCCATTGACTGACTTCAAGAAAATTACTTTCGTTTTACACTTGTTTCGTCACTTCAAGCTGAGGACATTCGAGTAGCAGGAACTACACTTACCTGTTGATCCCTATGAAGGGAGGAATCAGTTTTGAATTGTTAAAAATCTTCAGAAACCCTGCGAGTAGTATCTTCCGTTAGGCAGTACGCTGCGACATTTCGAATTTTGGCCTCTACAATACATTCAGTTGGAAAAGAAAAAACGAGAGATTCAGCTGGATCCCGTTTAGTTTCCCGCAAAAACCGAATTATTTTGCAAATGAATGTATTTAGCGCACAATTTATGTCCATGTAGAACCTAGAAGGCTGTGCTTGCCTGGTGAGATCCAAGAAGTCTGAAACCGGTAATAGCGTATCCAAGGGATTTTCTGAGCCTTGCGACAGCACCAGACATGAACAGCGTGACCACAAAGCAGACAGCAGTAAACTAACTAGCGTGCACACATGAGTAGACTCTTTGATCTGTATTCTGGACACTTGGACAGGACAACTGTTTGATCGATTAGCAACTTCATCTGTTTACGGAGCAACAGAGGGGGCTCAATCCACCACCGTTGTTTATAACTGCCCGAAATTCAACATAGGTTGATCGGCTTCTTAGGATGGACTTTTCCTCAGGTGCAACGAGTTCCTTAAGCTTTCCAGTCAATCTGTTCACTTGACACCTCATTTTGCCCCAAATCTTACTACTTTGTGATAGACCAATGACAATAATGTTACACAACTGTGAAGTTCTGTTTTTTCATAGCACGAGCATTTCCCAACCTGTGACTGTGATTTGAAAAAAAACTGTGTTTATTTGTATCTTAATTCTTTGCAGTGTGTTTAAACTCTCGGGTTACTTAGCTTTGATGAGTTACACGGTTCACGTTAGATGATGAACACGTGATTCGAGCCCAATCCAGTTCACCGTATCCTGAAACATACGAGAGGTAGACTGAAAAAATCATGTGATCTTCAATCACAAATTTAGTTTGTGTCCAGAATCGCAAAAGTCGCTTGCTCATCAGACGTCGGCTGATCCTGATTGCGTTGGTCTTGCAAAAATCCTTTTGAGCTTTCGTGATCCTGTTCCATTCGGTGTGTTTCTACCGGTCTAACAGCACTAGTTGTGCCCATCGGAAGATTTCTTTATGTGCGAAACGAAGTAGGCACCGTATGGGGGTCATCCGGCCTGGAGATATGTACTTTCCATTCACGAAGAACACAGTTTACTCAGGGGATACCTACTTCCTCAAAATTACCGCGGAAGCCCACTGTTTTGAAAACAACCGTATTACTATCTGTAAGATCCGGGCGGTTATGGATCTTACAGGATGATTGCGGCTATTAGATTGTACGCAGTTCGTATCCAGTAGTCAATAGGAGCAGACATACGTGGGCAGGTGATGATGTATTGAGGACTGACAGCAACTGGTTCTACAGACGAACGGATTAGTAAGCATCATGAATCAAGTGAACATACAATCAATAATGAAGCAATCAGCAGGAGCAGAAAATAGTCAGTGACGCAGCACGGATTTATACAGGGGCAGTCTGACAGTGTGAGTTGGTCGTATAGAGAGATTACGGCGCAGGAATCAATACGTTTCTGATGTGAGGGACTGTCTTTCGGTTGGCGGCGCGATGCGACAATTCGTGTCCGTGACACGTCAGTTTCCGCGGTTTCGTCCGTTTAAAACAAATCTCACCAGATACGATAGATACGACAGATACGATACATGGGTAATACAAAATAATAAACCGCCCCGGGCGTCAGGCTGGTGTAGTAGGTGGCGCGTTTGCCTACCATCCGGGAACTCTGAGTTCGATACCCGATCGACCTTTTCCCTGTCAGAGTGGACACTCGAGAGTAGGTACAACCGAGACGAACTGGTCAGCAATGACGGACGGGATATTGACGTCAGTCACTGGAGAATAAGCAGACCCTGAGGAGGAACGAAACCGGGGAAAAACGGCATCACAGTAAACGGGCGGAAGTCACATTACCCATGCGTATTCAGAAACCAAGAATAGTCACCGCTGTTCGCCGTTGATTCACAGGGGTAATTAGCACTAGGAATATCACAAGCTGTGTAACGGTTCGTCGTGGACGGTTCACGGTGGGGCTGTTCGTTTCGCCATTCACTCAACAACTGGTTTTCAAACTGAACAATAGGCCACGTTATTCTGGCGAGAATTCGCCTATATTAGTGCTGCTTCCCCGGAACGGAATCACACGATGACAATGTCCTATGAAGTTGCCTTGGATATTTCAAAACTGAGATCAGCGAAATGATACGACTTTCAATTACTTTTCAGTGAACGAAGGTTTTGTTTGAAACTATTCTGAAGCAGGTCAGGAAATCTCAACAGAAGCTGAAGACAGAGAAGATATGAATCAAGTAAAATTCATGACCGCTTAGGAACCAAATAATTTGTTGGACGGGAAATCAATAAGCAGGATGTGTACGTTTTCAACGAAGTGGAACCCAAAGGAACTAGAAACCAGAAAAGTTAAGTTCCACTATTTGGAAATTTGCCAGGTCGTTGATTGCCATAGTGATGAATGGGGTGAGAGCCTTGAAAGTAGAAATGCAAAAAAGTTCAGGGCATTTGGAACAGGGGATAACGTAGTTGAATTTTTTTCGACCCCGATGTCTACAGCGGGTAAGAAGAATCAATCACGTTCGAGAATGAATAAGCAAAATACATGGTATCAAAGACTGTCGTCCAATATAACTTGACCTCGTGCCGTCTGGGAACCTCTCCCAAGAAAAAAACAATACACTTTCAAGCAGAATGACATACTTTGCAATATCGGCTTGTAAGCGGCAAGAAAAGGGGAATCGCGGTGATGGCTATGTTTAGTCCACCGATAAGGTTACGAAAAGTTTAACGACATTACAAGGCAGTCAATCTGGACAGCTGAGCAAATACTTTGAAGTACAATAGTTGTTACATCATCTTCAAATCTAGTCTTTCACAGTTAGCTAGAGAGCTGTACAACTGATTTTAGCTGGATCCAACTGATAAATCTAAATAAAGGCAAAGGATTCCACTTCGCTGAGATTTGTTTTGAAGTTGATCACCACTCCTAATTCGGGTTCAAGCTTAGACGTGAGCTGTTATTTATCCCGTCCATGTCAGCTGAACGGCTGGACTACTCGGGTGTAGTCCAATCGGGCTGACCAAGCCGGTCTTGAATTTTTTACTTTCTATTAAGTCTAGTGTGGTAAATATCTTTACATGGTCCACTGAACAGAGTTGTTGTCCAACCGAGTGCACAAAAGATCCAGCGAGTCATCTGAAAACAAAAGAAGACGTCTCCCTTGTTATCGCCTTAGTTTTTCCAAAGAACGGGATTTCCATTCGGGTGTTCTTTTGCCGGCCGCAAGTTGGTTGCTGTGTCAAATGACAGTTATCACCTACGGCTGGATCAGAATTGAAATTATTTCAAATATCTTCATGTTACTAACACTTCACAAGTAGCTCAAAGAAAAAAGCAATTTCACAAAATGAGTGGGCTTCCATCTCAGAGGTCCTCATTAGGGGAGCTGATCGACACGGGACCACGTGATGTGGTTCTTTATTGCCACTTTATTGCGTACCACCTTGATACAATAAGTTTATATATTATGGCAGTGTTTGTCCTCCATATACTGTCGTTAATATTTTTTTACTGTTCTTAAACTGCTTGTACCCGGACGCGTATGAACGGCAGGTTGACGTTGAAGAGTTCTAAGCGGTAGGTGCTTACGATGGTCTAAATGTGTTGGTTGGAACTCCCCAGGGAGCATTGGTATTTAGTGGAATCAACAAAGTATAAATGCGCCGATAAGAGTAAATGAGAAGTGCAACAGACCTGTCCCCATGAAAGTATACGTGAAACAATATGCGTTATCGAACAACATGAGTAGTCAGAGATCAAGTGAAACGCTAAGTAAAACAGACAAGCTACGGTCCGCCACTCCGTAAAGTGACTGAGTATCATGCTATTTTACTGTTATTGAGAAGCATCAAATCGGTTATGCGAACCGGAAGTCTGCGTTTAGAAACGGTTAATAGGACTCTCGAAGCTCATTGGACTTACCGGTGTAACGGTGATACTACTGATGGGGGAGGCATGTGAGTAGTATGGTTTCTTGTAAATTCACTTCCTGTCCCTTGAAAAGAGAGACAGATTGCGGTATTTGTGGAGTCACTTTGTAGCATTTGCTTGGGTTTGAGCAACAGTCAATGAGTATCCAGGAAAGTTCAGGTAGACGTGTTCAAGAGAAGATGGATGTTCAGTTTTTGTAAATGAGATGCATATGAGAGTTTTGCTTCCCTGTGCAATGGTCTGTAACTAGTCAGTTGGCATACAAAGTAGATGACACGTGAGCACTGGTTAATTTGGTGCAAAGGGCTTGAAGAATTTAGCCTGATATATTTTTGTTGGTGTGAGTCCCGATTCAAGTTTTCTGTTGATCCCGCCTTATCGGTTTGGTAAAGCACCACTTCGCAACAGGTACACCTGCCTCAAGGTTACACGGTTCTAACTATCTTTGCTGCAGAAATTGGAGCTCAAGGGGATGATTTTAAGCACGGACCAGGTCTCTGCCCCAAAACGAGTCGACCCCAGCAAGCACCAATCGCGCACACATGAACGCTACTGGTGGGTACAGTGCTCGTTAGAAAAAAGCTCCTTTCGACTGGTCAGGGGATAGAGACGTTCGATGTCACCTGTCTGAAGCCCCGCCGACTAATCGATTCCGATTTCTAGCAGGGCAGCTGTTCAAAACACTGACAGTCAAGACCGCCCAGCTCAAAAGTGCTTTAAGTCACCTGACAGTAGAAATAAGTGACGGAACATAGGTGTCATCCACCATGGTGTAACCTGATGAACACGATTGATTATCCACGCGATCTTTCCCAATGGTCTACAGCCTTCCGTTTAGGCCACTAAAGCGATTCTTTGGGACTGAAAGTGGTTTTTCTTAAAGCATCCAGCGCGCAACGCCGATGGTAATGGGAAGATTTTCAGAATTCCCGAAAAGTCATCTAACCGAATCGCATGAGAAATAGGGAACTCACGTACATCCACGTAAACAACGTTCACACAAGAACTACTTTAATTTGTTTTACCATGCTGCAAATGTTTTCACTCAGTCAGAGAGATAACAGTCTCCAGAATTTGATGTTTACTAGAGTTATCCAGATGACTGTCTGCTTCAAAATGTCTAAGGCCATGTCGTGCAGTTCGCATGAAAGCGCCATCATATCTTTTTCTAGCAGACTGTGAATACCAAACCGAATGAGATGACGCTAAATTAGGATAGGGCAAACTGATTTCGCAGCCAACGAAACGGAAGTTTGCGAATATACACTCGTTTGCAAACTAATTTGGTTTTTCGAGAGATTCACCTGGAACTTAGCTGAATCTCTCGTTTGTGATGTTTCCAGGCCGCCTCATGTTTCAGTCGCTACGATATTCGAGATGTCACGATACATGTATATACATGTAACGTATTACTCATAAGGTCGCTGAAGATCCGTCGACAGCCCACGGCCGGTTTCGCTCTTTTTGGGACTCATCAGGTAGGAACAGAAGTTTCGCTTCACAGCTTGAGGATGTGAAAGTGAAGTGTCCCCTACTAGCTAACTATTAGAATGATTCACAAAGTTACTGTCCTTGCCGCTGAGCCAACTCTGGAATGAGTACCAGTCAGTGAGGAAGTAGGTACTTGCAGAGATGGGTACTGTGGAATGTAGGCGAAGCGTTTGGCTACCAAAACCGTTCAGATGTAGCAACCTTTCGGTGCCTAACTGTCATCCCACCAGAAGGGAGCGCGAGGTCTGGGACACTGCCAGGTTGCGTAAGCCTAGTAGACATGGGAAATCAAGAGGCACAGGCCAGGTTGGAACCACGGACCTTCTGATTAGTAAATTCGCGCTCTGACCACTGAGCCATTGCGCCCCGGTGGCTACTAAAATTAAGGGACAGAACAGAAAGGATTACCTTGATGTTGAGCATAAAGAAAGGAAGTGGATTCGGCTCTGATTCTCAAAGTCTCCATCGCTGTGAACATATGGTTTTTTAACGGTCTGACGTCTTTAACCGGTCCTAGAACCATGTAATTTAGTCGTAGAACACCGCTGTATCAAGTGCTCAGGTCACGCGTTTTAGGCCACCTTGTCCTACACAATCGTGGACGTAATGCCCACATGACATTTGCAGGGTATCTGTTTTTTCGTTCCTCTTATCTCTGTTTCTGCTTAGCTTTGGGATAACTCTACTTAGGGAGAGTGAGTCTCGGTTACCTACACATATTGGGACTAACTCGCAGGAAATGGCTCTTGGGTGTCAGATGTACCTGACTAAAAATTGTACCTTAGTGCCTTTTGCACATCGATTGACTCATGTTTCTTTTTAAATTGTAGGTTTGCCGGTTAAGTCGTTCACATAAACCTAAAAAGGAGTGTTTAATATCCATTATGAATGCACCTAATAAGAGTATGGATTGTATACTGCATCTGTTGTTATCTTTCTTCTGATCCAATCTGTTAGACACACGACCCCAGCTTAAACCACGAGGCTGTTATTCATGAAAGCAATCGGTTCGCAGTGTTGACAGTCTTCAAATCACGCTCACTGTGGCTTACTTCTTCCAGACATACTGGTTTTCTAAAGGAGGTTGTCGAGTGAAGTAGAACCAAGTCAGCGTTTGTTGCACATTCGTGTGCGTTTGTCTCACCACACTTTTTGTAGTTGTCAGTGAGCAGCGTATCCGTATGCTGAAACACACCGACCATCAATGACTAGTTCTTTTTGGCATGATCATCCCCTACGAGGCTTAGCTTCTTTTTACGTTGCTCATTTGCCAAACGAGGTAGTTGTGCGAACATTTGGAAGTGAGCAAGATCATGCGACGTGAGGTGAAGTGCTTGGGTGTCCTCCTGATTTGTATCGCTGCATCAGCTTGGATTATTGGGAAACTGAGTTGGGACCTCGAGTTTGAGTATGGTACACTGGTGAGTCACATCGTAAAAAACAGGGCATTGCTTTGGACGAATTATTGCCTTTTTGTACGCCTGGTATGAACGGAAAGGCAGGTCCAAAGCTGAATCTAACCACCGACCTCTGACGTGTTGAGCGAGTACGCGACAAGCTGAGCTACCGACAACTACGTTTTGCGACATAATAATTCCACAGTCGAAGTTCACTCCTAATTTAAAACGCATTTAATTGAGAGACCGTTGACCAAAGTCTGTTAAGACCATTATTGACTCTTTTGCGAGAATTCGAACACTAGCTGGATATAAACTGATGAAAGGTAGAAAGGGACTTCGTGCATGTCAGTAAATCATAGTCTAACCAGAGATGATGCTCTTGAGGCTGGACTAGATTTATAAAACTTACGGTTGCTGGTGATCTCTCCATCATTCTAATAATCCAGAATGAGGTTCGGTCCCACTACCAGGTGTTCATTTTTACTTAATTCACATGTTATTGGACTTGTGGTTCCCGTAATAAAGTGTCTTCTTTCACGTTTATGGGTTTCGTTTCTGTCACATTCTGAAGATTACCCATGACAAACGCGGAAAGTTCATCATGCACTTTGTCATCGATCTGTCTCCAATCACATTGCTAAACAGTTTTCACAAAATAGCCTTTTTATTCAGTTGTTCCTTAACGGCTTCATCTAAATGACGTATACGTAGGTCATGCATAATGCCTATGAGTCGCTGACGGTCAAGACGACATCAAGACTAAACGGGGCGGACAGAAAATACAGAAAGAGAGAATTCCTCGGCTTGGTTTCGACGCCACCAAGATGGAATATGCGATATATATTTCGAACTAAACCATACAATATATGGGGCAGAGACGAAATATCACATTGTACAAGTATTTTTTCTACAAAATCCAAAATCATCTTGCAGTTTTGTACGCTCCTTTTGTCTGTTTACAGCAAGCGACGTAACCTGTCATCGGGACCAAGGCAAGTTCGCACTGCCACATGGGTTTGGGGCAAACAGGATAGCTCGGTATTACTGAGCAAACAGTACATTTTAATTGGTTAATTGGTTAATTCTCCAATCACCTGGGTTCACATGTATCGAGAGTTTGAAAAGTAAAACCATACTTAGCGAATATAAACTAATAAGCAAACTAACTAGGTTTTTCGAGAGACTCATCTGGAACCCAGCTGAATCTCTCGTTTATGATGTTCTCAGGCAACTGAATGAGCCGCACCAGGCTGCCTCATGTTTCAGTTGCTACGATATTCGAGATATCGCGATACATGTATATCTTTGTAATCTGCTACTCATAAGGTTGCTGAAAATCCATTGACAGCCCACGACCGGTTTCGCCTTTTTGGGGCTCATCAGGTAGGTCCGCAGTCCCCGGGTTTCCCTCAACCTTATGTTCTACTTGAAACCAAAGTGCACGAAATTAGCGAATATACTCTCATTTGCAAATTGATTTGGTTTTTCAAAAGACTCACCTGGAACCCAGCTGAATCCCTCGTTTTGGTGTTTTCAGAAATTTAGCCGGGTTCCAGGTGAGCCTCTCGAAAAACCAAACTAGATTGCAAATGAGTGTATATTCGCTAGATCGTGCTATGTTCTTGAGTTTTCCCCACACTGACACAATTTATTCAGCTTTTTTGTTGATTGGAACCCCTCGGCCAATCGGATTTAAGACCACTGACTTAACTGGCTCTCAGTCGATTTACAGAAAGTGAATTTCAGTGATTGTTTTGTTCAACTAAACGGATTTGATGACATCAGCAGTGTGGACTGAAAGGTCCCTCGTTTTGTTTCAGCTGTACTATAGTAGTACTGTAGTAGCTAAGCGCTGGGTTCCTGGCCCTTTCCCCTTCATAGATACATGACCGTTTACCCCCCTATGTGCGCCAAATAATTATGCGGATATTTCCTTCTAAATAAAAAAAATAAATATGCGCAAAGCAAACTTTCAAATGATTAGTTTTGCCAATTTTGAACAGAATTCCAACGACCTTCAGGTTCTATATATGCATGCTATCGTTTTTATCAAACGAGGTAAAACTCAGCACCTCTTTCGTTAATCATAGATTCTAAATGTACCCCGTGAACAACAAAAGCCGGGAAATGAACGCATTATCTTGGATATATCCGGGGCGCCCCAAGTAGACAGAAAATTTGTCTTCAGGCATGATTTAGCGTAGGATCTCTGCAAAAAGAACTAGTCGATTGACCAGGCTAAATACGAACTTCCTCTGTTGTTTTCCAACTTTTCCGATCGCTGTAACGAAAACAAATAGCGATGGCCGATGAGTATGTGCGGTGGATGCCTTCCCATGACCATCGGGATGAAAGTCATGTAGTGTCAGTCCTCGATATTCGGGTTCGAAAATGCAGGATATGTTGATTAGCTGTGCACAAGTTCACAATGTACAAAGGCCATTCGAATATGATAAATGAGATTCATCCAGCTTATGCCACTGAAGTGGAGAAAGCACTTTCGTCTCGTATGTCATAGGCTAACTATGTGTACTACCAGTGGGGTAGTACTTCATCAGCAAGATGGGATATCTAGCACGCTTTAATTATTGATCACAAAAAATATAACTCATTCGATGAAATCTGGAAAACCGTGTCCCAACAACGGTTATTCGTTATCAAGCAGTCACATTTTGTGGTGAAAATTCCGTTGTCATGACGATCCCGGCGGCATGGAGGTTGGTATTTCCAATGGTGCTAGAAGCCATGATATCTTGTGCAAAATAAAGAAAGCCGGCTTGAAGAAACTACTAGCTAAAACAGTTTCGACAGCCCACGACCGGTTTTGATCTATTTAGGGCTCACCAAGCAAATGGAAACTCCGAAAACACACCTATTCGATGACCTCCAGGATGGGTAAAAACGGATGTGGTTTATCAACAAATTCTCAAAAGCCTTGTAAATACAGTTCGTTTAAGGAACTATATCGCGATATCTCGATATTCGTGCCAAATGAAATATGAGATGACCTCTGTGTAGCACATTCGATCGAAGAGCATTACCACAAACTATAGATTTGGTTGAGGCTCATTGAAGGCAGATTGATTTTCAGATGAGGACATTCCGCGAAGTTCAGTTAACTCCAGTTTGTCAGCTGTAAACTCTGTATTAAGGATTCTGTGGTTCCAGCTGTTACGGATTTGGGTGAGGAAAACTGGAAGGGCTTGGGAAGATGACGGTATGATCAGTTAGTTCAGGAAACGGGGCAATAGATTTGGTGCACAAGCTCCACTGACTGCGTAATTCAGCCACTATTAAGGAAAACTGGAAGGGCTTGGGAAGATGACAGTATGATCAGTTAAGTCCCCTGATCCCCATCCAAGGAAGCGACAGTTGTCGACCCGAATGATTTTACTGGCCAGTCTCTTCATACCTCATTGTCAGGTCATACACTGTCCACTTCTTGGTCACTTCCAATCAGCACAGGGATGGATGAAAAAACTCTGTGAGGCAGAACGTCCTTTGGCATGAGAAGCACGTGTCCTACCCGGCGAAACTTGTGCAGCGTGAGTAACTCATTCATCTGGGGAAAGTCCACTTTTCCTCAAACAGTCTAGAGTACGCAGTGCTGCTAACCCGATATTCCTAGCAGACCCGACCAATGCTTCAAAAGCACAGAGTCACACACTGACATCTTTTGTACATCCTCTGTGCACAAAGATCACGTTTCTAATCCATAAAGAAGTATGGGTTTCACCGTCATAGTGTGTACTCAACCAATGACAGACAAACTGACGTGCGCCATTGGTGCCGGAGGTTGACAAAAGCTGTCCTGGCCTTCCCCATTGATGGAGTAATCTAGTCTACGGGAAGCCCACCAGAATTCATACAAATTCCCATGGAAGATGACCGATTGATTAACTTTTACAAACAATTAGCTTTCAGCGTACACGTGTTGACGTTTCAAGTCTAAGTTTTTGCCCCACTTTTGAATGGACACTGGAACATATCGTCATTTACTCTACTAGTTTTTGAAACAACATTCGCAAGACTTACTAAAATCTCCCGGAGAATTCCGCTCAAGGGAATCGGATCACTTCAAATGTAAGCATCGAAAGGTGGTGTTATCACACTCGTATACGCAAACATTTCGAGGCGTTTTTCATTTTGTAATTGTTTTCAAACTAACTTAAACTGGTGAACCTCTGAACCTCGACAAGTAGTTGGAATCACTGACAAGCGACGGTTTTTTCGCAATGAGTCAATACATTTCGTCACTCGATCACACTCTTAAAGATCAGACGAATGTTGATTTTCGATTTTTACGGAGTTGTGTAACTGGTAATGTAGGACGCTGTTACCTGATACCCCATTTTCCTGTATGCTGGTGTTTAGTACCGACAATTCGAATGACATGGCATGTGTGGTTGTGAGTGTGAACAAAACGTGAAGCTGAAGATACCAGCTGGTGTCCATACCCAGATAAGGTGACAATGGTGACTTTTTTCGACTTTCCGAGGATCTCGCCAACAGCGCACCTCAATTCTGACTAAGATTCATAATCAGCTGGATTGACTTGATTCGGTCCAGCTTGGCCTGACATGTATGCTCAGCACGGTAACAATCAGTCATGTTTGGACGAGTAAGATAACAGTCCACACTGGCAACAAATGCATGCATTAGGTTCTCTAAAGGACAATGCACACGAAGTTGCTGAAAACTGTTTGACAGCCCACGTTCGGTTTGGTGTTTCTTGGGGATCTGCAGGTAGGTGCATTCTCCGAAAGTCCCAAAGCTCTGCTTTTTACTTTAGCCCACAGAAAACTGTTTGACAGCCCACGTTCGGTTTCGTGTTTCTTGGGGGTCTTCAGGTACGCGCAGTCTCCGAAATTCCCAAACCTCTACTTTCTACTTTAGCCCAGTTTGTATGAAATTCGCGTATTGCACTCATTTGCACACCAGTCTGGTTTTACCGCGGGACTCAAATGAATCTATCGGCTGAATGTGCTGCACAGAGGTCGCCTCATGTCTTAGGTGGTACCATGTTCGAAATATTTCAGTACATTTTCTTGGCAGAACACTACTCACATGGTTGCTAAAGAACCTTCCGCAGCTCGTGACTGGTTTCGTCCTTCTCAGTCCTACATGGGGCATTCTTCCGCCAAAGATGTCCCCTTTCAAGCAGTTCCTCAAAACAAATATTAGGATCCACAGAAACCATTCTGTGGTCTACGGATTCGGCTCCACAGTCAAACAGCTGTTTTTGTTACCGTAATCTGCCAACATAATAAACAAGACCAGCCTACGTTAATTTTGAAGCGAACGAAGATTTTCCATGTGTTTGCAAGATAACTTGCAGACGTACAACTTAGAAGGGGTCTCTTATAATCCGGCGGCCAGATTTCGATCGTTGCCTAAGCTTGCTGTCCAGAGAAGTTCAATTTTAACTGTCAACCCTTACAGGAAGTGTCTCTTGTATGGTTTTCTCTGACCAGAAACCCAAACCAGATTTTCCTGTTATATTGCAGTTTATTGTGGACTAATGTGAGAAAACAAATCGGCAGTTTGTTAGTTAAGAGAACTTATACAAGAGCTTTATAACTTTCTGGGTCAAGGTTCCTGTGATCATGGGTCTGAATAAACACTGTATGGTTTGAATACTATCTCCACCATTTCCATCTGTGTTTTGTTTATTCTCTAGTACAACTTCGAAATCGATCCCAAAGTAGAACCTTTGGCCGATGGGGCAGCGACCAATACTATTCATCTATTCTTGGTCATACCGGATTTCAAGACTCTGGAGAAGACCGGAACAATGCTCAAAAGTCTGCTGTACTATCAAGGTCGTTTGGACGAGACATTTGTTGAGTGTACACCAACAATCAACAAACCGGAGTCGATAAAGTGTTCGGACTTGGATCTGTTACCGACGGCGAGTTCACTGACACTGCATGTTGCGGCAAGCGACAGTCTAGGGGACCAAACAGCAGAACTGTTTGGGGATTTTCACGTGGAAGACTTGACTGTGCAGTTGTACAGCTTAGAAAGCTGTCTGGTCAGTTGTTTCGGTGTGCTGCGATGGTTTCCTACCAATTACTCAGTAGTATTAAAATGTCCAACCTCATGATCACAACTTGATCTACCAGTCCTTTCACATTCTTCAGATGAAAAATGATTCAAGGAGCCTAGAAGCTGTAAAACATAACTGAGTGGGTAGATCCTGGTATAAACAGCTCTGTACTCATTTGAGTAGTCTCGCTGCTATATGACAGTCAAGTTGTTGTAACCAATCAGTCAAAGGAACCCGCGGATCATTTGTTAACTGGTTGTCAAAAATGGATTCTAGCACACTCTCGGGGTACGCCTAAAAGCACACACCTACACATGTTGGTTCCATCTGACTGCCTACTGATCTCAGGAGCACATCAATCAGAAAACTTGATAGCGGAAAAATATAATGCCGCACTTGATCCCTATTCATGTGTTTGTTGAAATCCTTCAGAAAGTTGGTCCACGGCAAACGGGAAGTGGGTTGAGTATAACATAGTGTTGAACTGTTTCCATATGGTTCACATCTCTTGTATAATTCAGTGGTACCGGTATCCCAAATTACATAGCGAAAACTCGCTTCCTATCAGGTGTATATAAACCACCAATCCTTATAAAAAATCCCTTAGGGCAATCTAAAAAAGTGTTGGAATGAAAACAGTGTTTTCGGGATAGATACAAACAGGCACAAGTAGTCTGGCTGGCACGTATGAATTCATCCACAGTGATCACGTCCCGGAAAATCTGGGCTGTATCAGATGCAACTTTCTATATTGTTAAAGTAGATTGTCAACCACACCCCTTATAATGTTATCAGTCGACTTCATCGCCAATTTGATGGTTTTCACAATCAAACTTGGGAATATTTTTCCTACTCGGAGGTTTATCATAATGAGCGGTCCCTAAAGATTGTTTCTTTTGGACAACATTCGTCTTTGTGGAAGTTTCGTTGGACTGAGT
>NW_008751708.1:1962601-1978820 GCF_000715545.1 Opisthorchis viverrini
AGTTTCCTTCATGAGAACAGTGTGAGTTTTAATCATAGGTCTGTAGGTATCCAAGTCAGTTTGCTGTATGCCGAATCAGCCCCTCTGGGGATCCAAAACGACCAGAAATTATTCGAATGCAGTCGCGCAGATGATTCAGCATTTGGTCTCTAAATGTTGTCATCAGTTTGGTAATCAAGTCATCGAAGTTACCTTTTATAGGTCTCAATTCGTTGGATAAAAAAACTCCTAATGAAAGGTAGTAATGGACATTCAAAGTGAAAAGCAGACAATAGACGCACTTCATTACCGGAGTTAGAAAATAAGTTCAGAAATTCGATACAATTAAATGGAACAAGTACCAAGTACTTGAAATAAATTGCAAACGCAGGTAGATTTTGAGTGTTCTATGTAGTTTTGAGTGTGCTAATTTTTGAAGGACAGATACATAAAATGTTAGGGAAGCGTGGAACAAATCAAAATTAATTCCTCTGTTTTAACATCGTCCATTAAGTGAAGCCTATCTAGACTAAAACGTTGAGAAGCACTGTACAGATGTTTCTTCCAAATTGGGAATCATAAGTAGTATCTCACGAAACTCCTGGGAGTCTCCAAACCACGTCCATCCGGTTAGCATCTTGAACACCTAATCGTTCCATCATGACTGGCTGATCAGTAGTGTGGTTAACAGGATGCATCGCCGCCGTCACCTCCATCTTTTCCTCGAAGTACACACGAATGTGAACGGGATAGTTTTCACACTGGAAAGATCTGGTACGGCTGCTTTGGGAGACCAGGCTTTGAGCTTCGGAGGTGGTAGCGCCGCCGCCGACACTTTTACGGTTTTGTGTGTTTAAATCTGGCACCATTTTTTATCATTTTTATCACAGAGGCTGAAGGATTTTCCTATCTAGGGACGCCCACAAAAGGACTCATTAGGAATTATTGCTGTCCACTTGATGCTGGAGGAAGCCACAATCTTAGTTCTTTTATTGATCTGTGAATCATAAACTTCTGTTGCTGTCTTCTACACATTCTTAACTGTACGTCTCGCACAAACTTGTCGTCACAGCACACTTGCTGGACTTGGATGGATCAGCAGTGAGAATCGTAAACCTATTCACTTTGGGACGAAATCTCAAGTGCATTGTGCCTTTCGGAGTTCACTGCATTTCAGAAAACAAATCAGTAGTGAATTGTTCTTTTGATTCAAATCTTCTCAGGTCACTTTTAAAGGTGCCGAAACTGTTACTTTTCATCAGTTCAGCTCAGTATGTTGTTATCTGCAAATTACCATTACGAATTCCCCGTCAGACTAGAGCGTCTGTGCGATGTTTATTCTGGATCGGTGTATGTAATGAGAAGCTTGGGACGTAACCCTCGCTGCAGTGTAACTCATCGGGTAGCAGTCAGTTCCTCCAACACATCTCTGCTCGCCACACTTTCACAACAGTAAAGTTCATCTCAAGTTTTATCCGTTCCATGCATGGTCAAGCAAACCTTGCTAGCGTAAGCCAGGTAGACACGTATGCTATCTAGGTGTACTTGCAGGTCACACGTACATGTTGGCCCACCATACAGGCCAAGGTACCACAGGAGGGTGATACTCCACGCACACGTGATCTGAATGATTCATTCTGATCAGCACCAACCCAGACGCATCAGATCAGCAACCTGATCTTCATGTATTCTATGGCTTATTCGGATAATAAAGGCGTTTAACCGTGTTCTGAAAAAGTGGTATTTGAATCCCCGATACACAAGAGTGGCGGAACTGCTTAGTAAAACTTTAGATGACAATACACCACAAAATAATCGGAGGAAAATTTGATGACTTCCAATCATCTGGCCTGTCGAAACAGGCATTTTTAATGTTGCTGGTTTGCACTCTGGGCTGGATAATTTGATTGCAAACGTTTCATCACAAATAGAGGTGACATCAACAATGTGCTATTGGGGAGTCGAGTGAAAGGTGGTGTTGCGTCAGTGTTTTGGGGTTGAGTAGTGGTGCGTGCTGCTAACCAGGGATGACATTCGACCACCATTGGTAATTCGGCCAGTCGATTCTATTGGTTGGCTTATTATACTGTGTCTTGATTGGTCAGTGACCACCTGGCTATTCAGAGGTCATCTGTTGCTTCTTAGGCTTCAAATTTGAATACAAAATGTCCTTTCTTTCATGCAATAAACACAAAAATGAGGGTTTCGCCACTTGGTTTAATTATTTATCAGCTTTGAGCCATGGCACTTAAAACAAATGAGCAGAGTCAAGCAAAGTTTGGTAAAAGCAAACAGCTTGAAAAGTTTGAAGAAATCAAGGGAAATGGGTGCTTAGATGATGAGTGCAGCCTTCATTTATATGGACGAAATTTGGTCATCAGGTTGATGGCTATTACGTTCTTGTGGTGACATGCCACTTTAGCTCAGGAGTTTCGCGGAACTACTCCACGTAGCATCACAAATCATCGAGAGACTTTGTGAGGCTTTTGACCTCAGCACAGTACAGTTTGCGCATATCCGGCATGTAACAGCACAGTTTGTAGCAGAACGGGTCATTCCTAACAAAGAAACTGCCCTCTAATTTGGGCCGTTGTGCTACCATTGTTCGATTCACCGTATTTAGTTCGTGTTATGCAAAAAGACTGGGTTTTCCATGCTAAGCGATAAAGATGCGTTTTCACAAATTGAACGATCAAAGCTGCTGAGTAGTAAGAATGCAGACTATCGGGCTGAAATGGGACTGATTCTTAATGTACGGATCTGCCTTCATATAGAATTTTCTAGTGGACACTTGGTTTGGCGCGCGCGTCAAAATTCGGTGACGAAAACTGTGGATTTCTACGGTCACGTATATTTAGTGATCCCGTGGAGATCAGTGAAAGAATGTGAACGTTTAACTGCAAAATCAGCTGGTTAGACCCTACTACATCCTTCCAACTGGACAGCACATAATCCAATTGACTCTTCTTTGAGGAGGTTTTGATAACAATACACACTGCTGGAGTAAAAAACAAAATATTTTTCACAGGAACTCGTTCAAACTGGGCAAACACGTTTACGCCAACATCGAAGACGGAAATTTTGAAAACAAGGCACTACTGCAACACATAATTATGGAGGCAAAATTGGAAAGGCACGAGAACAGTGTGTTCATCGAAAACTTAAAGGTTGGAAAAATTAATGGGAAAACAGATTCACGTGAGACTACTTGTCATAAAAGACCTAGTTTGCTGTAAATGAGTTGATTCGTGAACCAGATGTATCCCAAAGCTGAGTCGCGAAATGTCCCTGGCAGTTCTCAATCACAGTGACGTCCCACAGTAGGCGAGGATGTGACATCGCCCAACCTCAAATAGATGGTATTCCGACTACATCAACACACCGTTTTCGTATCGGGTATGCCTCAGTAATAAATTTCAGTTTTGATAGGAGTTGGTGGCCTGGCGATAAAGAGCGCTGCCATTGAGTAGTAAGAATGCAGACTATCGGGCTGAAATGGGACTGATTCTTAATGTACGGATCTGCCTTCATATAGAATTTTCTAGTGGACACTTGGTTTGGCGCGCGCGTCAAAATTCGGTGACGAAAACTGTGGATTTCTACGGTCACGTATATTTAGTGATCCCGTGGAGATCAGTGAAAGAATGTGAACGTTTAACTGCAAAATCAGCTGGTTAGACCCTACTACATCCTTCCAACTGGACAGCACATAATCCAATTGAATCTTCTTTGAGGAGGTTTTGATAACAATACACACTGCTGGAGTAAAAAACAAAATATTTTTCACAGGAACTCGTTCAAACTGGGCAAACACGTTTACGCCAACATCGAAGACGGAAATTTTGAAAACAAGGCACTACTGCAACACATAATTATGGAGGCAAAATTGGAAAGGCACGAGAACAGTGTGTTCATCGAAAACTTAAAGGTTGGAAAAATTAATGGGAAAACAGATTCACGTGAGACTACTTGTCATAAAAGACCTAGTTTGCTGTAAATGAGTTGATTCGTGAACCAGATGTATCCCAAAGCTGAGTCGCGAAATGTCCCTGGCAGTTCTCAATCACAGTGACGTCCCACAGTAGGCGAGGATGTGACATCGCCCAACCTCAAATAGATGGTATTCCGACTACATCAACACACCGTTTTCGTATCGGGTATGCCTCAGTAATAAATTTCAGTTTTGATAGGAGTTGGTGGCCTGGCGATAAAGAGCGCTGCCATCAAAATGACCTCACTGTCGTAACGTCAGGGTGTTCCAGCGAGGTCACGTGCGAAACTCTTGGTAAATGAGTGCTGTGATTTATGTTGGTAATCAATAATCGAAAAATTCTAATCACCACAAGACATTCAGTTTCAGGAATGAGCTAGGGCATGTTGGTCTAGTGAAATTGCCTGACTTCTCTGTATAGTATGACCTTCAGAAGTGCCGGGGTGTGGCTTGTCACGTCTCTACAGCGGGTTATTACCTATTCCAAATGTGTATTCATTCCATTTGTCCCATGGTACAGATTTTCTCTGAGAAACTGAAGGGACTTCAAACATCCTAAACAAGCTGTTCAATGAAAATTTCCTTTGGCAACGTCCACTGTTCTATACTCACAGAACGGGTGTCTTTGCCGTGTTACTTTTTAGGCAATTGGAGCAGTTTGTGAACAGGGCCAAGACTGTTCTCGTTTTTGCTCTACAGGTGACGGAGAAATTCCCGTGAGTGAAATTCATATTGTTTAAAAATGTTGGTGCCAAAAGGGCTAAGTTTACGTATAAAATTCGGAATCCCTGACAGGCAACAGTCGAGAAAACAGGGCTACAAGTGGCTTTTCCGTTGGTGAAAAACGTTCAGCTGTAACGCCCTCTCGGCGCTTAGATGCCAGGCCACCCGAAGGAAGCACGACGGCTGGGATACTTCCAGGTTGCCCAAGTCTAGACAGGGGAAGTCGAGTGGCAGAGGTCGTGTTCGAGCCACGGACCTTCTGGTCCGTAAATCTGTGTTCTAACCATTCGAGCCATGTCGCCCATTTCAGTTCTTTTAACTATCACCTAGATGTTCCAGTTTCGGGAAGCTGCATTATGGGAATGCGGGCTCCTAATCATTATTGCCAAATTGGTAGGATTGTCCTCCTGACTTGAGATTCTCAACTCCAACGAAATAGAGCAGCGACGAATACGGACAATAGTTGTCGTGGAGTGCCAGTGTCCTACAGTTGAATAATCTCATTTTCATATTTTCAAGAAGACTAAAAGTACCTTGGGCCTTCAGAACAACTTTTTTTGGTTTCTAAACGGTCCTAACCAGGCACGAGAAACGAAGCAATAAGAGGGTTTTGCTTTCATTAGGCGAATCTGAATGCGGTCATGAAGAGTAGAAAAACGGACCCAAGTTGTTTGATGGGGCGAATAAAAGGACCTAATTTATCTCCTCAACGACGCAACTGAGGAAGCAGTTCTATGTTGACCTGCTGTTACAACTAGTATCCATTTGATCAATTCAAACTGAAGTTTTGAATCTGAAAAATGCCTAATAGGTAATTCAAGGTCATCACGTGTGCTTTCATCAAGCAGCCCATGTGTTTAGCTGTTGGTGGTTGTTGGCCTTGTTGAATTCACGCTCGCATCACTCTCGTTTGAACAATCGTCCTCCTGTCCTGCCGCTATCATTCCGGTGCGTGCACACCGAAGGGTTGAGCACTGGACTCGGGTTTCACTCTTACTGGGGCCCATCGGAAGTGCCTGGGTTTGAACTCTGCACATCTGAAGTGCGAGGCGAGTATATCTTCACGACCCCACCATCGCTTTCTGGAGAACCTGAATTTTCAAGCCTGAATGGGTGAACATGTTCACACCTGGGTGTTGTGATTGGTTTGCACGATGGCTCGAACGACGATCCAGTCTTGGCTGTGTCGACCGATCGGTCCGCCTGTCAGGTATCCCAGTCAGGTAGCGCTACAGACGCTTGAAACCGGCTAGACAACTTTTAGATTAAGTGCACAGTGACGATCCATGGGAATATTCAAGCAATTTTCGGGTAAACTGTAGATGATTGTCGTCTTTTCTTTTTCAAAAGTCCAGGACTCACCTTATTTCTAGACACACGGAATCAATACTGGTCTCCTCCTACTGAATCTGAATGAACTCAGACGTCTGGAATGGTGGAACATGACAGATGTGGACGGCCAAACAGAGGCGATTCAACTCACCGACCGGGTACGTGTCAAAACCGGTTATCGATCTTATTCAACCATTTTCGCAAATACTGTTCTTCCCAGAAGAGAGTCGTTACTGAGGGTTGACAGAAGGAGAAACGCCAACTCTAACAGAGAGATAGTCCTATTCAATTCAGCGTAGTCAGCCAGGTTTTAGTGATAGTCCGAGGCAAAAACATCAGTGGTTTTCAACATATTCCACCGAAATATTCTGCGAAAGATAAATTCAAACAATTTATGTCTGCGTTCCTTGCATTGATATTCGACTAACAGTGGTTGCAGGGATAATTATCCATTGATACAAGTCGGAACTGTTTAGGGCGTGTACTGTACCATTCATGAAAACGCGTTATTTTCTGTTCCAGGCGATATTTGTCTCTAGGAGTGCTAGGAGCATCACATGCCAACTTGAAATGAAGGAAGTTACAGTCCAGCGGAGTATAATGAGTTCTTCGCAGCTTCCTGGCCGGGATCCACATGATCCTGCTTGCGAATCCTGCAAGACGTGACACGTAAGCAATCCCAGTGATGCCTTCGCGGAGGAAATTCCTTGCCCTGAAACGAGCTTAGAGTTCCGTCTTGTGGCTGATTCCAATGCGCTCCACTTCAGGTGAAGTTAACTCAAGCCAGAGACATCGTCAATAGATGAACCTCCAGCCTCTACTTTAAGGTAAAGACAATTCCAGAGTAATAGAATCAAAGGACGCACCAAGTGGTGATGAAATCACAGGATGTATAAATGAGGACCTGTTTTGAAAACTAGGGTTTATGAGTGGGTTTCTTTCCTTGGCTGAATGAATTTTCGAGGTAAAATCGCACCCAAACACTTGACAGAATAGAGTTTTTGGGTTTTTAGTGGATATTTCGTTTTGTGAGTGAAACCAATCCATGCTGAAAGACTGAGAAGCACTGTTGCCTTTCGAGTTGATGGGTATCATGTGTTTGAAGCACGCATACAAGATCCAAGCCTGCATCATGCACTTTAAATCGCCAGCGACAAAGATCCAAGCCTGCATCATGCACTTTAAACCGCCAGCGACGAACTCAACTCCTTCATCTGTCACTCTCCATGAGCTCGGTGACCCAGAAGCGATGGCTGGTGGAAGTACTGTGTGGAAGTATGCTGGTTCACCCTTGTACTTCAGTCACAAAAACCACATCACCCGGTCATGTGTTGACTGACTCCTCGAGTGACGTCTCAGGTGGAATTTTCGGGACGAAATGTCCATTGTAAATTCTCAAATGCCTTCACACTACTATCAATCAATAAGTAGCTCAGAGGAAGAGTATAATTCACCAATCGTACTTCAGGAATGAATTTGTCCTAAAACTGTGTTGTTTCCATTGGATTGTTCGACTTGACCAGCGGACTCAGGGCCCTAGGTTCCCTTCATTCATGACCCCCGTCCATGATGGTAAAGTCATCACCTTTTGTAGTCGTTGTGGAGCAAGCCGCTGGCACCAAAGAAAGTAGATTCAGGATCGCGACAAAAGTCAGGTTGCGCTTATGCTGTGCTCACCGTATAGAATAAATATGCAAACTAAGCCTTCAATAGCAGTAACCATGTCTTTCGAATTTAGCAATTTTGGTAATGAGCAGGCTCCCTTGAAGTCCATTCTTGGGTAACAGTGTGAACAGCCCAGGGAGTTGTTCTTCTTATAAACTTTTGGTTTCAGCCTAAGACTTTGGTGGTTATATCTACTAAATGCCACATCCTTTGAACAAATGATTCAAAGTGCCATTAAATGTATTTACAAGAATTTACAATTTTGAGGTACGATCTGATGTAACACCCTTTCCATGCTTAGCTGCCATGCCATCCAAACGAAGCACGAGGTCTGTGATACTTCAAGGTTGCCGAAGTCCAGACATGGGTCGTCGAGAGGCATAGGTCAGGTTTGAACCACGGACCTTTCGGTCAGTAAATACGCGCTCTAACAACTAGACCGTCTCGCCCACTAGCATTCTCAGGGTGGCAAGCGGATGTTGCGGACGAAACAGGTAGTCATTTGCAGTCGTTTTTGTCAAACATTGGGAAGTTTGAACAGAGAAAATGATTAAGCTGCAGGATTTGTGTCGCTGATGTAGTGGGTGTACGGTCTTCTTTCTCTTGGACAGTGGGGTGAAGCATGGCTTTGTGTCAACCCAGCGAACCCTTACTGCGATGGCCTAATTTCCAGTACATCTAGGCTGTCTAAACAAAACCAGCTTTCCGAAATCATGGCAAGAGCAGCGCCCTTGTGTGCGTCCTGAATCAGCTTAACTGCGGGGTCATCCCAACCAACAAGCAAATGTTGCTTGGTATCATTGGTGGAATGGGCATTCTAACGACGTTTTCGTTTTTTTTCTCGTATTGATTCGCGGTACGAGGAATCTTCTGAACCAGTTCTCTGCTAAACGGGTGGCGCTCGATAAATTTGCATTCGATGCAAAAACGATAAAGGGTTTTAAGTATGTCTAAAGGTAGGATATCAGTGAGTTCAGCTTAGGGTGAAATTGTGGGCCACTACAAAAAAATCTGCTAATTTTGAGATATTTTTTTACATTCATATGAATATTGCAGTTTTTTATTGCTATCTTAAAGTCTAATCTCACCATAGAGGTCGGTGTTCAGGATAGTCCACAGCACTTTTTTATAGACTGGTAATAAACCTTTGAAATAACTTTCATTAGAACAGTAGCTGATCGAAACGTACTGGCTGTCAGATCGTACCATGATGTGAACGTGTTCCACTGCGATGAAAATCTTTTAGGGGAACAAACGCCTGCATGGAACTTAGCACACCTTTTTGTGGTTATTCAAGATGGATCACTGACCGCACTGACCCAACTACGGACGCCGATCAAACACATATGGGGGGATGTTGTGATGACGTTCTCATGCGGACGTTCCTAGCATATGGTTTTGAAGATCACTGCCAGTAGTCTCAGTATACTAAGTGTCTAAACTGGCAAGTGTGACCACTTGGGAAAATTTGTGAATTGCACATTCGATGCTCCATTGATACACGGTTCCACGGGTTTGTTTTCAACCAAACAAAAGTTGAGAAACAAATCTGATCTACTCAATCCTGCAAGCTAAGGATGAAAACCTTTTCATCAGTAGTTATCGCTGATTATGGCCTCTTCATCAGGGGGTGGCAGCATTTCCACGAAAAGTTCAACTCTAATGGAGAAGAACATCTTCTGTTGGATGCTCACTTATCACTGTTCAGAGTTGGTTAACTTCAGGTAAATTTTAAAGTTTAGAGTCGTATTGTCAGCCGTATGAATGAATGGCAGATCCTTCCCATTAACCAGGAAATATTGTGATGAAACAAAAGCGAATCGTTCTCGCGTCTGTCTCACTGTACTCTGTTGGTACAGACCAAAACCTACGGCTAACGGCAATGGACCTCTAGATCCCTCCTGATGGCCAAATAACTTGTAATTTAGTCTACTAACTGACTTGAACTTAGATAATAGCCCACACCATCTTGATGGAAATTCCCAACTAAAATCACGAATTTTTTTGCGCAAGCGTCGCTTATCAAGAGTAATAACCGTGCTTAGAGCTGTTCTGGAGGTCTTGAACGAATTCTTTAACGCTGAAACAAAAGTACAACGAGGAACGGAGACACATGTGTTCGGTTGGTATTGCCATATATCACAAGGTCTGATCATCACCAACAGATAAGTTGACCTGTAGCCGCCAACTATTTTTATAATCATGATAGATTTGTCAAGCATCAATTTCCATCTTTATCTGTAGGTTATTCCGACCAGCATGAACCGTTTTTTACTATTCATTGTTTTTTTATTTGAAAACTTTATGGATACAGTCTCGATTCTTACAATTACATGGGCCTGCTGGGCACTCTACATTAGCTAGAACACAGGTGTCGGGTTTACTGGTTGGTTGGGCGAAGTTCAGTGGCAGATGTTCAGTTTTTGTTTACGGTCGTCCCTGTAACATATACAATTTTTCTGGACCCGTTTGCAGGATCTGATCAACCGGATATTGGAGAGGAACGTCAACCTGTACTACAAGTTACCGTGTCAATGGAATGTCCAAATAATCGCCGACTCTGGCTTGGATTGCTGTCCCTTCTACTGGATTGAACGACGTCCTGAGGAGGATGACTGTGTAAACACTGAAGATGACGATCAAAATTACATTCCTATGGCCCGTGCAATTCAATTCAACATCGATCGGAGAACGGAGTTGAATTTCTTTATCAACGGCTATTCAGCGGACGATGTTACACTTGTCTTGAGTGCAGGTAGTATACATATATATATATACTACTCTATACGCGAAGCTCTCCATTTGGCGAACTTCTTTGAGCGCTGTGTGCTCGAAGTGGTTTGCTATGGAGAAGCATGTGCGTAGATCGTGTAGCGTTGATCGTCGATGGCCGGTTCGCTGAGCTAAGCAGTTTGATTCCAATCAAATCTCAACGGACAGACCAAGGACTAACAACGCTACCTGGACTACCGACATTCTCCTCTATTTTCTATAGAGAAGAATGTCGGTAGCTCAGGTAGCGTAGATGGTCGTTGGCTTGTTCGCTGAGCTGGGCAATTTGGTTGCAAACATTTCATCACCGATCGATGTGCGTAGTTGTGCGTAGCGGTGGGTTAGTGGTTGTTAGTGGCACAACCACTAACCCACCGCTACGCACAACTACGCACTGATGATGTCACCTCGATTGGTGATGAAACGTTTGCAAGCAAATTGCCCAGCTCAGCGAACAAGCCAACGACCATTCTCCTCTATGCATCCGCCGTATATTGCCTTTGATAGTCGAGACAACCAGAAGGCCCTTTGAATACCATTCAGCTGCTGATGGCTGGTCAGTAGTGCTGTAAACTTGTAGAAAAAGAAGGTTGGACAGTACTGGTTATTTGTCACAGACTGGTTTCACTCGGCACCGGATCTTAAATTGAAAGCCTTATCAGTGACCAAAGCAAATTTAAGTGCCTATAGGTTATTTTAACAATTTTTTCGGATGGTGACGGCTATTTAACCTTGACCAAATTGGTTTTCCAGGTATGTGTGCTTTACGTTGTATCATTCTGCTGTTTCTATCAGTGAAAATACCCGTTTGAGGAAACAGAAGCTCTATTCTGTGTGATTATGGAAAGTGGACAGTTCAATGATTTAAAGTGCAGAACTTCCGAAACTAGTGCTTTCGTGTGAGATGTTTCCATGATCACGGAGGAGTGTGTGGTCATGCAAAAACTACTTTATTATGAAGGTTGCTTGTGTACAGTTAAATCAACCATCGCGAGTTGTGAAGGGCTTTGTGTTATGCCCACACTTTGTACACCAAACAGAGGAGTTTTTGGTGTTCATCAGGGTCGGTTGTCAAGCAAGGAAGATAGCTGAAGGCTATCTCAACATTAGAATGACCTGAGAGACCACGAAAAGGATGAAACCAGCTGCGCATCATCTAGAGTACTAAATCAGTTACACAAAACTACCCAAGTGCTGAAGCTGTTTCTAAAAATAGTAACCCAAGTGACAAACTCGGATGTTGTTTGTTCTACAGTACACCGATCCAATGGTTCAGCTCATTTTTCAAGCCTGCTCTGCATCGGCCCGAAAAATATCATGTTTACTGAAGGACTTACTTTCAATGCATCCCTTGAATAGCGTCGAACGGCTTTCGATGTTTTCATATTTTCGTAAACGCGTCTTGATTTTTCCGAACACCTGAATCACGGGCATGAACAAGGAAGTTACCATCACCGCAGTTGCAACATTCATGATTGATTCAGTTCCCCATTGTTCTCAAGGTATCAAAACAGTGGTCAAAGAGTTGAGCCAGTTGCAAAATGGGTCGGGAAACGTTAAAATCGAATTTTCTGCTTGCGGCATTCTGAAGACTGCATAGAGTTCTATTTCATTATTTAAATCCTAAACAAGACTGGAATTTAGACAAATACGTTTATTCGCAAAACAGTTTGGTCTTCACGGGGGATTCGAATAAATCCCTCGTTTATGCTATTCTTCAACTGAATGTGCTGCATAAAGGTCCCCCATGTTTCATTCGGTACAATATTCGAGATATCGCAAAATAGTTCAGTGGAAGAAACCACGTAAATGGTTTCTGCGGAAGAGCTACCACAAACCAAGCAAGGAGTTTTCTTTTGGAAAATACTCGGATTTCTTCCAACATTCGTTCAAGCACATCTTCAGTTGGTACAATTTATTTTATCAACCGTTTATAGTTTCAGATTTATTCGAACTCAGCTTCGCTTGCGAATTTGTGAGCATACACAAGAAGACAGTAAAGGCGATTTTTTACCTCTTCCAAAAGTAAACTGGGGTCCTTCTACGGTTCGCTGCTGACGCGTCGACCACTATTATTGTCGAGGTTTCCGTTAAATTTGTGTCTGTTCCATCTGTTGGTAGGATCTAAGCGTCTGCCTGGAGTACTTTCAAGAGATAATAAAGACCGATTATCCACAAACGGAATAATTTTTGACTACTTGCCTCTCGTAATTTGTAACGTTTTTTTTGTTTTACAAATTCCCATTTGCAGCACAACAGCTTCAAGTTCGATATGAAAATACCTACAGAAAATTCCAACAGTTATCTCCAGGGTGCTTTGGATAATCAGCGAAAGAAAGGAAAGAATTTGAGTTCCTCAGGTTTTTCACTTTCATGTGCAGAAATCGAGTTCTTCTGTAACCGTGTGGAGTGTGAGTCTCATATGAAAATATTTGTAATAATGGAAAATTGTTTTTCTGGTTTGAAGTCACACTCGGAAACTCAGGAACAGATGAATTCATCAGCTATGAGAAAGAGAAAATCGTCGAATTATGTTTAAAAGGTGTCACGAAACTGTTCCGAAGTCACCAGTAAAACAGTGCTCGGCGAACAGACACACAGTCTCATAAAAATGTAACAATCGCTAATATATTTCGTTATTCTCGGGCACCAGTGACTCATTGGTTTTCTTGCTCCGTTTGTTGATTGGATCATGTGATCCATTCGTCAGTAATTGATCATCCAGCTGTGCTTACCGGATCACGTGCCTTGTCCGGTCGATGAGCGAGCTAACATTCCAGTATGGTCGTCCGATTTTATTCGGGCGGGAAAATGTACAATGAATGTCACGATCTCTAACAAATTAGGAATTATTGTGCAAGGGTTTTGAATTATCACTTCCATTGCTCGCTTCCGGTCACGCTCCTCTGGTGAATTATCAGAAAGGTGTAGGCTCAAGCTTCCGCCATATTGATTTCCCATTTGAACACCAAACTCTAGGTGTCAAATGAAATAAACTCATTGACTGATTACGTTGGTTTTGACGAAACCGAATCTTTCGTTGAATATACCCTCAGCTGAATATGCTTTATCAAACTTCTGTAGACGAGTGTATTTTTCCGCTTGCGTACAATGGGGTTTTCAAATACAATGTAAGTTTGACGAGATCCTAGGCAATGTACCTTACTGGAGATCCCAAAGAGGAAAGAAACTGGTTGTTGGCTGTAGGAGACTTTTACAGTAACCTTATGAGTAGTGTTCCGTCAGGATAACATAAAACAGGGCCTCCAATAGTGGACCAAATGAAACACGAGGTGGCTTTTTTGCAACCTATTTAATCGAATCGCAAACAACAGATTCAGGTGGAATTCAGTTGGATCTTGTGTTACCGATAGTCTGGTCTGTAATTGAGTGTTTTCCGCCAATAGTTGAGACTTCTTCGGTTCAAACGTGTCTGGTAATCTTTTTCTGGGTTTTGAAACATTTATTTATCTTTCGGACTGAACTTGGCAGTGGACGTACGGCATAAGACTGGAAGTTTGCAGCATGAGTAGGACTCAGTAACCGTATTAGGTACGTTGGCCATTGTTATCTAGACTTGTGCTTTTTCCACTTTTCCAGCAAATGATTACATTTAGTGATGTTGGATGGCACAAAACATGTACTTCTGAGAAAGCGTTGTGGTGGGCCGTCTTCTAGAATAAAGGAAAAGAACTTCCGGTTTGTCTACTTATAGCTACCAACATCGGATTTAGAGATTCAAGCGTGTTCATCATCGTAGAGAGGGGAGTGGCTCATGCAGTCCCTTATCACACGACTCAGGCATTCAACAGTTTCAGTGAGGGCGAAATGAAAATTTCCGTTCTACCTGAAGCGAATGCTATAGTTTCATACATATCAGCGCAATATACTGAACCTTTTTGACGATCACTACTTATCATTTTATAGGACACCAGAAGTTATCGTTTTCAATCCTTAAAAAATTGAAAAACGAAATAGTCTTTCTGTGCGATAGCAGGAAGATCGCCGTCTGAAGCTGAAAATCATCGAAATTATGCTGCCACACTTGGTCCACTCCTGAAACTGCAATAGCTTCACTTGTTAATGCAATTCTCTTTGGTATGGTATGCGGATCCCAGGCTAATTAACCGGCTCATTCAAGGCAATCCCAGACAAAACGAGTTTAGTACAGTTTAGTGCAGACTCTTAAATAGTTCATTAATTGATCCGTGCCAGTTGCGGGGAATGCGTTCGTTGTGGTATCTGTCTTTGGGGAGCAAAGCAGAGGTTTATAGTGCCAGTGCTTTTCTTGTTTCATCGGTAGTGAGAGCATCACCCTCAACGATCCACGCGTCCAAGATGCCTCCTCGATCGAGGCGTATTTTCATGTGTCGAGATGGGAACTCGTACACAATCGACCCAATCAAAACTTGATGGTATGGCAGAGCTAATTCGTTCACACGATGATTAATAACATGTTAGTTTTGGCACCTGTCTGCGATTGATGGCTCTTTTCGTAATTTAATGACAATGAACCGGTTGATTGGTGCCAGCCTTCTCGATACTACCAACTGGTTGTGTCGATCGATTCACGAAGAAAAACAAATTTGGTGCCCCAGGAGTTCTTAATCCACTGATTCAGTTTTTGGTTCAGAGGTTAAAAAATAACTTCAAAATAACATATTTGAAGGCATTCATTAAAAGTCGATTCCGAACAAAAAAATGGTACAGAAGGAATTCAATGCCATGGTCGAGTTTTGACCCGACGACAGGCATCACTAGTGAGTAATTTTGATAGCGAGACGAGGGTTATCCGTCGAACCACTCGATCAATATTAAGGCCATATCAGCATCACGAGCTTACAGATGGAGGGGTGCTTGCTTCAAATAAGTTGTTGGAAAATACCGCTGGAAAATCAAACCCAGTTCAAAACGGAAATGCGTAGTAGAAGTTGGTTATTGGTTCATTCCATGCCGTTTTATTACGGCACCAGTCATTGAAAGTCACCTCAATGGCGCTGTCCCAGGGCCCGACCTCATTCTCGTCTCGTTCAGATCTCGCCTTCCCAAATGAAGAGATCAGATAATCTTAATATTTTCCTCACAGTGCACTGCGCATTGGCTATTGTCTAACGCGCCTAGGTTCATCGTTGACCAAAATTAGCCAGTTATTTTACTCGGTCCACCATCCATGGGAAATTGCGTCATTTGGATCAGTGAAATATGTCACACCAGGATGAGCGTACAAAATATCAGTGCATACATTTCAAAGTCATGTTTGCTAATTTTTGTCATTTGTGCTTCCAAGGATCGAGTGCACCAAGTTATCGAGGGGGCTGTGTTGAGGAATGGTTGGGGGGCCTCTACGGACAGATAATTCTAGGCTACTTCAAGTTCTTCAACACTGACGTCTCAATGGATACTGGTGTCGGATGGCGTCGTCAAATTCTTACGGAAGTAATTATAAAACGTGTGTTTGAGTGTGTGCTCTCATCATCATCATTGTCAGCTGTAATAACCGCGTACTCGTCGTACTGTGGTTGTAGCTGCGGCAGTTTCGTTCATCGATGGTCTGGGATGGAGGGGTAGGTAGTTGCGCGTTGCAGGCGGGAGCTGATATGTTGTGGCATAAATCCAGCACTGTCAGTGGGCTGTCAAGTGGTGAGGGAGTTGGAAAAGGAGCTATGCATTGAAGGCAATAGCTTGGATGCACGAGCGCCATTGAGGGCGCGACTGGGCCATATCTGACAATGTCTCTAGCCATTGATGTGGCCCGTC
>NW_008751708.1:1981645-1987046 GCF_000715545.1 Opisthorchis viverrini
CCTTCAAGTTCTTCAACACTGACGTCTCAATGGATACTGGTGTCGGATGGCGTCGTCAAATTCTTACGGAAGTAATTATAAAACGTGTGTTTGAGTGTGTGCTCTCATCATCATCATTGTCAGCTGTAATAACCGCGTACTCGTCGTACTGTGGTTGTAGCTGCGGCAGTTTCGTTCACCGATGATTGGGGGGGAGGGGTAGGTAGCTACGAGTTTCAGGCGGGAGCTGATAATTTGGTGCATAAATCCAGCACTGTCAGTGGGCTGTCAAGTGGTGGTGTGTGCTCTAGGTATTTCGGTTGCTCCTGACTATCAAGGGATCGTTTTCTGAGACGTGTGTTGTTTTCAGTGACAAAAATAAATGCGACACAGCATACGCCTCCTTAAATTTGTGTGGAGAAGAGAGCGAACAGTTTGAATTTGCTTGTGCAGTACGCCTTGATGCGGTGCGTTTTCTGAGACGTGTGTTGTTTTCAGTGACTTGCAAAAATGCGACACAGCATACGCCTCCTTAAATTTGTGTGGAGAAGAGAGCGAACAGTTTGAATTTGCTTGTGCAGTACGCCTTTCATGATGCGGTGCCTGTTACCACCCCTGCGCTTGGCTGGAGACACTGTACGGAATGGCAGCTAGTCGATACCACATGGGTTGCGCTCTCAGTTGCTTTCCAGATTGGCTAATTGGGTACTTGGAGGTGTAGGCATTTTAGAATGCTTCTGGTAGGTCAGCACCAGATCTCTCTTCCACACACTCTCCTATTTTTTTCACTCTAAGGCATAAGGAATAATTGGATAAACTTTATGGTTGTACGGCAGCGAAGGATCAATGTGAACACTGATGTTGGTGACTAATCTGATTCAAATACTGTGGATTAATATGTGGACAACGATAGTTGTACGGAATGACCAGCTCTTCACGAATCGGTGTGCGCTTCCTTCAGGTTAAGGAAAAAAACACAAAGGCCACACTGATGTTGGTGACTAGTCTGATTCAAATACTGTGGATTAATATGTGGACGGAATGACTAGCTCTTCACCAATCAGTGTGCGCTTCCGTCAGGTTATGAAAATAAAAACACAAAGGCCCTTGCAGTCTATATTTCTGCATGTCTGCACATAGTGGGATATGTGCAAAAATAAAATACGTGTCCATTGTTGCTCTGAAGCAAAAGAGTTGATAGCGACGGTCAACGAAATCGGAGGATTAACTGTTGATCTTTGGAACTGCCATTTTCAACTTTCTATCTGATTAGCTGTGTTTGTGAGACGGAACTTGCTGGACTGGAGAACAGAGCATTTGTCGTTGCGTTCCAAGCTCGAGGAAAAGTGTCGTTTTATGCAAAACATTCCATTGGGAGTTGTTGAAACTTGTTGTAGGTCTGGTGAAACTGCGCACGTAGTTGGCAGACGGCTGGAACGGAGGAAAAGATCGCATTTGTGGAGATAACTTTAGTGAACACAGATCACCTTGGTGCCAATTATAAGACAGATCAATTAAACACTTTACCAATGTGGACAATCCGTCTACAGCTTACGATAGGCTTCAGAGGGAAGGCATATCGTGCTGCCAGGATCTGGAATTCTGTCAGTTTCATCGGATGAAGTCGACTCATAGATGCTGCATATCCAGTTAAGGTTTGGGTCTCAGACACATGAGAATCACCCGCTATAGCAGAGCTCAGTAATGCAGGGGTGTGCTGGTTTTACACTTCGGCCAGACTGTCTCAGCCCACCCTGACACTTGCTCATAAGTGATTTAATTTTTGGTGATCTGTTTATTAGTGAAGGGCGATTGTGCGTTTTACTACTGGTATAGGAAGCAAATTTGACTGGAACGAGCTATATGTAGCCGGCATTCTGGTGTATCTTTAAACTTGATAGCGATTTATTTACAATACTGTCAAAAACGATGCTCGTTAATTGTCTAGGTGCGCATCGCACGAAATTCCAGGTGAATTTGAACCCGCGCCTTTCCTTTAGCTTCACATACAAGATGAAATATTTGCACATTTCTTTACACTACTGACAGTCTAGTAATAGATCAAGAGAAGGACAATTTCACGGGTGAATGAAAATTCACAGCTGAGAACTTCTCATTCGAGAAGCCAGTTAGCACACGGTCACGTGATTGCGACCCCGCGACTGAAGGATGAGTAGCGTTCTATTCTCTCTGAGTGCTAGTTCAAAACACTGAGTAGCCGCTCGCGGCCGAACGGTTAAGTATCCTAACTGGCGGTCGGGCGTTCTAGGCTCCATGTAGTTTGTTGAGGTCCGCACCATAAAGATAAGACAGCTGTACAGTGTTTAAATCTTGATTCACTAGTAAGCCGATCCTCAAGAAATTTCGGCTCGCATGACAAAACAACTAAAAGCCCACGTGATTCAATACGCGTCATGCGCACAACTGAGATCGGGGGCCGCTTGGTAAATCAATCAATAACGTGAGCTTTGAACTTAAAAACAAGGCGACCAATCAAGCCATATCTACATACTGAGTCCAGATGTGGATCAATTCTGATTTGCAGCTGTTCTTTGTAAAGCTCGGAGTCTTTTCTAAAGACCGTCAAAAATTGAAAAAAACAGTTGCTTTATAAGTCAGATGTATTCAGCAAATGTTTGACGCATGAGCCATCGGGAAACTACCAATCACAAACTAAATGTTGGATGACGATCTTTTCCTGTTGTACAGAGAACTGTAAGCTTATGTACACTGTGCATTGTGACCACAAAAACCCTGTGAAAATACAAGTAAGGAGATCGGGGCTTGTTTCGGTTGGAAAAAGGAGAAACCAGTGAGAATTGTTAGTTTACGCAACATTGCTATCTGTCTCGTTCAGTTTCAACTTTTTTGGCTATAAGCATCGTGTGCTTACTTACAGTTGTTCAGCTGCCACGGCTTTATTCACTGAGCATAGGCGGAACGAGAGTTTCATATCGGAGGCGATTTCCTACCCATTTTGGGTCTGTTTATCTGGTATGGCAGAACGTGCGGAAGCAACACGGCCAGCTGTGACAGTGAACTGATCTACTAAGCAGGTACTACTGAAGTAGAGCTAAAACTCGTCTTTGAATCTGGGAGTTTTTTCCAAACAACAGTCTCCAATATTTACAACCCTCCCCCTAAAATTGGGGCCTTCATCCAGGCAAACTTCTCATTTTGTATCACTTCGCCCATTCCAATTGATTTATCAGTGACCGTAGAATGCACTTTTCAACTTTTTCTGGTTTGTGTCCCAAAGCATCAAACTTTTTGACCGATTTGTTGCAGTCTAAAATAATTGGATAAGTTAAAACGAATGCAATGAGAGTGATTCATTATGATTTTGAGTTGATGTGACGGTGAACTCACAAGTCATTGCCCGCATACGACCTTGAACTATCTCCTGTTCCGATTCTTCGTCCTCTTCCACCGTGAGATCTACGGTTTTCAAGACATCATACTGAACTGCTCGGAGCATGTTTGTGGCCCCCATCAGTACGGGACAAAGGCGCTCTGTAGGCTTCTGGTTTATCCAGTGCACCGGGCAAGAACTTAGGCCATTATGTGTGTGGGCTTGGATGTTCCATTCACAAGGCAGGCGATAGAGCATGCGTATTCGTTTACTCAACACCGTGTTAAGAATCCCCTGTAGAATGAAGGTGTATTTTGAATGAATTCGAGGTACATGTTAGTGGGAAGTGTGTGTACAGGAGTGCATAAACTGAAGCGCTGTTAGGTTCATCAACTGTCGATGAAAAACTGTGGATGTAAAAACGCTAGAAATGAACAGGTGGTGCTAGATTGAAAGGATAATGATCAAGAAATGCGACTAGTCACGTGGAATAGGAAAAAAACCCTGACGGATGGATTACATACAAATAATACACGAACTTATGAATTTGCCCACGTTTGACAGACAGCTGAGAGTAGTAGTGGGAGCAAATCGAGTGTGTTCCTAATGAAAGATCAGCCTAATCGATGCAGGATGCTAATGGGACCAACTTGAACAGATCACGGAATCAAAAAATGGATCAAGCCTTACTAGTCACAGCTGGAATGCTAAGTGACTCTCGTTTGGGTGTGATTGATCTACTCCAGTAACAAAACAGGATTTTGGACTCTGATGAGCATCCAAGCCTTGGGGGATAAGTTATTAAACACTTCAATCAATTGGAAAAAGTTTGGAACCGATTGAAAAGTCATCATTTCAGAAGAGCTTAGTTAACAATCGGTAGTTTTTATTTGGGCAAAGTTTCGCTTTTGACACAAAAGCTTCATCAGGCCAAGTGAGCAGGTCACCAAATTGGCCAGGTTATAAGACAGGCGGGGAACCAATCAGTAAGTCCTCTTCACACTAGATCAGTGTTGAGTGTCAATTGACGGCTCTTGTCGGCTAGTGTGGGTGCCAAAATACTGAGTTAATGGGTTGGAGGAGTTCCAAGTTAGTTCCGATCGATTTTCGTTCCTTACTCATCCACTTCTGGGTGCTGCAGTTGATGATTCACCTCGGGTGCCACTGGTAGATTTTCCCTGGTCTTTGTGGGGTTGTGAGTGCTCCGACAACTTAGTTTGAGGCGGGTTGAAGTCAAGTGGAATTCAGATGATGACCACTCTTCCCTCTGATGACCACACACCAACACGTGTCAGCTCGACTGACCCAAGACCGTTCTCCACACGCTAGCCAGTTCCACGCCTTCCATTCTGTTAACACTGGGGTGCTTGGCGATTCCTACCGCCTCGGCGGTCAGTCTGTGTGACGTGGACCGTAGACCTCGCCTCAAAACCTCAACATTTTATAAGTCTATTTTGTGTCCTGTGTCCAGTGAGTGTTCCGCAATTGCCAAGTCTTTCAGTAACGCTTGATATTCTTCTGCGTTTCTCGGCGACCTGTTTGTTTTTTTTACTATGCTCTCCGACTCTGATGTCTAATTCCCTGGCCGTCTGTCCCATGTAAACCTTGGTGAAGTCATTACACTTAATTTTGTAGACACAGTCCCTAGTTCTGTTTGCCGGGAGGCGATCCTTCAATTGCACCAATGCAGAGTGCAGAGTGTTCCCCCTCTGGAAAGCTACTCTAATGTTGGCCATGTTTAGAGTTCTTCGAATTACCTCCGATGTCCCTGGTTTATATGGGATAACAGTGGTCCCGATCCATTCCCTATTGGGTTTCGCTACTGGTACCAACGCCCTTCGCAACTGACGCTTAATCAAGCTGGTTGGATATCCCCTACCCCGAAGTTTGCTCTTTACTTCAATTTGGGCCGCTGTCCGATCAGCTTCTTCTGTCCACAGGGCCATTATGCACCTAAACATTGATGACGCAATACTTGCGAATACCGACTTCGGATGGGCAGACGAGTAGTTCAAAACTGCCCCAGTGTCGATTGGCTTCTCCTACACTGTGGCTTTTTGTTTCCTCCCC
>NW_008751708.1:1987466-2022533 GCF_000715545.1 Opisthorchis viverrini
GTCGTTGGCTTGTTCGCTGAGCTGGGTAATTTGATCGTATCTGCAATTCGATTGCAAGCTGCAATCAAATTGCCCAGCTCAGCGAACAAGCCAACGACCACTTGTTCGTAAGCAAGCAAAATATGCTGCCCGGATCATCCAAGTCTACGTTCAGACAAGGTAAGATTCAGCCACCCAAAGTCCACTTCGTTCTTGATTCAAATCGCTCAGCGAACAAGCCAACGACCACTTGTTCGTGAGTAAGCAAAATATGCTGCCCGGATCATCCAAGTCTACGTTCAGACAAGGTGAAATTCAGCCATCCAAAGTCCACTTCGTTCTTACCTGATTCAAATCACCTGGGGATTCCTGGACGTACTGACTACTACTCAGCTCTGCCTTGTACAGACTGCGCCAATCAGCTTCTCTCAATCGGTCCAAATGTAACAGCAACAGACCAGTATTGAGCCCGTAGAGCTAACAAAGAAATGAGCATCGTGGCAAATAAGATACGCATCTATAACGACGTACCCCAAAAACGCAGTTACTTTATTTATACCAAAAAATAAACAGGACCCACCAGAACCTTATTTAGTGCAAAGTACCTGGAAACCAAAGGTGACCTGCCCACTTTGAAAATTAACTTGATGACTTCTAACACATAGGCTGAATAACCGTACTAGGTCCGTTCAAGACGCGGTCGACTCTAGAGTCTGAAACTTCCGTGTACATTATTGATGCAGTAAACTAACTACCAGCATTCTCATGTTTGGACTGGTTAGGGAGTTTGGCTGTCTGTGTGGGCGTTAGAAAGTGACACCCTTCTCGTGTTGTGAATGTGATATACTTCAAGACAGAGAGATTACTTTGTAGTGAAAGCATTGGTTAGGAAAGCGGAGAACAGAATACAATTTAGAACCAACCACATTCAGTTTCTGTCATTAACAGCCATTCGAAAGGGCTTGGATGCAACTCTGAACTTTCACGGCGTTATTGGTTAAAAAGACTGTTACAAGTTTAACATTTTTTGCATAGTTTGTGCACAACTGTGCAGTGTGTTCATCATCTGCGATTAGGCTTTCCTCTTTCTTTGAAGGAAGTGCAACATTCTCGCCGCTTCAAGTTGTCAGCTTCATTGTATATGGACTACAGTAGTGATATTCGGGTAACCCCTGAATTCCAGAATTTGCATAATTGATAGCTCGAAATCAAATCCTGCATAGTGGACGGTGAGCCCAAATGTGTTTGGGGACTGCGCCTACCTGATGAGTCCCAAAACAGGCGAAAGCGGTCGTGGGCCGTCGACGGATTTTCAGCAACCTTATGAGTAGCACATTACAAAGATATACATGTGTGATAATAGTTTTTGTTTGTCATGACGAGAAATGTGGGACGTGATTACTCCTCACGTTCACCGATTCTAGACTATTCTCTACATGGACAGCAACGGAAGCTCGAGATGTTCTGAGGAAACAAAAAAACATGGAGAGGCAAACCTTTAATCGACAAGGCTCGCATCTCTCATCGGCATAACCTAGCAGCAAAGCCACCCAGAGCGCCAAAGGCTAAAAGCGCAAATTGTGCTTTGCACTTTACCAATCTGTCTATTTTGTTACTATGAGTTTGAATAGGAGGCAACTGTTTGGCGAGTGAATGAACGAGTTTATTGTAGACTGAAGTTGTAAGGTCCAGGTTTTATAATGCATTAAACATCCAAGCTTTGTGGATCATACCTTACACCACAGGATTTATGTTAAGTCAAGTTTTTCAGTCAGTGTATATGCATGGTTCAGTGAAGCATAGCACAGTGTAGTACAGTGCAGTGTAGTGTAGTGTAGTGCAGTATGGTATGGTTTAGTATAGTTCGGTGGAGTATAGCATCGTATACTGTAGTATGATATAATATAACATTATAGTATAGCCTTATGTGATATGGTATAGTATGGTATAATGGTATAGTGTGGTAACGTATAGTGAAGTATAGTATAGTAAATTATAGCAAGATATAGTATAAAAGTGGATAGTATGGAATAGTGCAGTGGAGCACGACACATCACAGTATGATGGAGGGTAGTACAGTATAGTATATGATATCGTATCAC
This sequence comes from Opisthorchis viverrini, assembly GCF_000715545.1. Classification (NCBI taxonomy): domain Eukaryota; kingdom Metazoa; phylum Platyhelminthes; class Trematoda; order Opisthorchiida; family Opisthorchiidae; genus Opisthorchis; species Opisthorchis viverrini. The sequence goes on from NW_008751708.1 coordinate 1,989,548, forward strand.
AAAGGTTTCGCAAAAATTTGTAATTCTTCTTACTCAAGCAACTAATTCAACCAAAAATCTATCGTTCATTGAAACATGGCCTAATAATTTGTTCAACTGCATGATTCACTCACCGGGAACTGTTCTTCATCTTTCGGACAACATTGGTCGCAGTCATCCACCTGTTCACATACAGCTCCTACAGCCTGTTGGAAATAAATTGGGATTTAAGATAAGTGATAGCTAGCGTTGCTTTGAAAAAAGTGGCCCCCAGTTTAAAAATTCATAGTCGCAGGCCTTTTAAGCCCAGAGTTATGCTTAAGAATAGAAGTACACGACTGTGGGTGACGATTGTTTAACTCTCAAAACTCCAAAGAGTTTGTGGAAGCGGCCATCTTCCTTTGTGAAGAATAAAATGATTGTTGACTTACGAGTGGTTGTTACTCGTCACTGCGGTCTTCCTGGATGAGGACGGAGATGGGCCACATCAACGGTTAGAGACATTGTCAGACATGGCCCAGTCGCGCCCTCAATGGCGCTCGTGCATCCAAACTGTTGCCTTCAATGCATAGCTCCTTTTCCAACCACCCCCCACTTGACAGCCCACTGACAGTGCTGGGTTTATGCACCAATTAATCAGCTCCCGCTTGCAGTGCGCAGCTACCTCCCCCTCCCCCCACAAATCATCGGTGAACGAAACTGCGGCAGCAACAACCACTGTACGACGAGTACGCGGTTATTACAGCTGGCAATGATGATGATGATGACTGAAAGACAAAAGTACCAAATGTTAATTGGTTGAAAAAACGGATGCTGAAGGCTGACGTTATGCTATTTCTTACTGGAGAAGCTTTAACGTGTACAGACGCTTTGGAACAGTTGAAAGCACATTTGAAATAATGTGTCACTGTGGCCACCCAAATGTTCTGTTCGAATGGGTTCCGCTTGGACAGTACGGGCTTTGAAGTAGCGGCTGATTTAAACGTAGTCGTCTACAGTGAGGAAACTGAGTAGTAATGCTGAGGGCAGATGTGCTTGCATGGTTGTAAGAACCGAATAATTAGGATAATCAAACGTGCTATCTGACTCGAGAAGGAAAAAGATCTGGTGATCTATGAACATGCGTGATCTACGGGTTAGAAAACTGTTTGTCTGTACCGGAAGGATCATCTGCGCCGCCCGGTACATGCCGTAGAAGGGACCGTAGAAATGATGGCCTGACATGGCTTCATCATCAGAGATAGCAGCGTTAGTGTTTCCACTGATATTTCGCTGCCGTACAACCAGAAGGTTCAGCCACTTATTCTTAGAGATTCAAAGTGAAGCGAGTGAGTATTAGAGCGATCTGGTGCTGGCTTGATTTTAGCATTCTAAGATACCCAAACCTCGTCTCCCGTCATTTAAGATCGAAAAACTGAGAGCTACATCTAAACTTTTCGGAAACTCTTTTCCAGGCTTGTGTCAAGTCATACATTGTCCATCTGTCAGCGTGTGCAAGGAGGCACAAAGAAGAACACTCGTCTTGGTGGACGATGTTCGAAGTGTGTCGCATGATTTTGTGATTTCAAGGTGCAAGGTACATCCCGAAAGATGGTAGGATGCCGGTCAGTTTCTTCAATAGAGCTTGTGCTGGGCCTTTGTCTTCAAAGATGAAGAATATGTCGTCTGTGTACTCCAGGACAACAAGATTCTTACTAGCGACAAGTTGAACAAGGCTTTGAAGGCCTTAAAATACAGGCCTAATCACCGATGAAGGGAAAAAAACGGACAGCAGACATACTTGTAGGACAGCACTCTTTGTATGGTGTGCTCATTATACACCCTCACACGCCCAGAAGTATGTGAATATCGGAACCAGTTTATGTTCACACAAATCTGGGGCACTCTCTCTTGAGGAAATGTAATTAACAGCACTGACTAATCGACAGAATCGAGCGCGCTATGGAAGTCAATGAATATCAATATTGTTGATCGTCTGAACATGTGGCGGTGCTCTAAAACCTGATGGAGTGTGAAGATGTGGTAGGCGTATTCTCTAGACCATCGAGATCCTGCTTGATGCTCACCTGCCAAGGATTCACTTGCCGCAGTAAGACGAAGTGACTCCAGAAGCCTTCTTACAACAAGCGTCAAACTAACACCGCTCTGCTTACTACATCTACTGCGAGTACATCCTTTGAAACTGAGCACCATGATCGCATCGGCCCAGTTGTCTGGAACAGTCTCTTTCACCCAGTGGACACCAACAGGCTAGACAGACACTGACTGGGAAATTCGGCACCATCCTTGAGCAGAGCAGGTTGAAGGCCGCTAGGATAAGAAACGTGATAAAGCTTGAGTAGATATTTGAATCAGGACATTTTTGGGGCTGAAGTGGGTTCTATATTGATAATCCACTTTTCTGTTTAAGATCGGCAGTCCGTATTGGACGTCACAGGTAGCCAACTGAATTTTCGTTCGACATATTGTGCTTAGTCGTTCAAACCTTCTCCTTTGAGGTATGACAGGAAGTCCATTTGGTCTCCGATAGTTTTGCTGACAACTGGGTTGCGAAGTTCACTCAAAGGAATCAAGTGGAAGTTTCCTGAGGAAGTTTCCAGCATTTTTCTATTGTTCATTTTTGAGAACCTCTGATCTACCAAGTTTCCCGGCTTGCAAGGACACTCCGTTTTACCTGGCATCAGATGATGTGTCGGGTTACGTTGTGGTTTTGTTTAGGACCTCCAGTAAAGCTACGGTACTATAAGTGGTCAAATATTCGGATGAGGTTGGCTGGGTTACAACACAAAGTGGACTTCCGGATCTGAGTAGCACTACGAATATCTGTTCCCAGTGGCCGGTACTATCCGACATAGGGCCGTCCAACAAGCGTTTGAGGAGTGGTTTTAAAATTTCCGTTTGATTTTTGCGCCCACTTGCTTCCCAGTGAATAAGCGCATCCGTCCAACAAGTGTTTGAGGAGTGGTTCTGAAATTTCCGTTTGATTTTTGTGCCCACTTGCTTCTCAGTGAATAAGCGCAGTGTGTGTATTTTACGTAGACCTGAGAAGCACGGTGAAAATCAGTAGCGACAAGTGCATAGTCGGAGTCAATATAGGTATTCAAGAAGAACCGGCAGACAGTAATTGGGCCTCGTCATCGGCAACTGACGGTCTACCTGGATTCGGGAGCGGTTCGTCGGTGAGCACCAGGTTGTCAAGCGATATCCTCTGTTCCGGAAATCGGTACTGCAAAGGAACAGTCTTTGATCGGCATACGTCTGCAGTAGACGATTTCCATTGTCCGTGTGTGCCATATCCAATCCAAGACAACAATCCAACTGGGCCTAACTAGCGTTCAATCCGTTTACTTAAGCGTTCATATCACCACTGAGGACAACGACGTTTGAGTTTTTAGCCAGTTTTGAAAGAGCACCTAGAGCGTCATAGAAACTCTCTTTGGCAGATTCATAGCTGCAGACTGTTGGGGTGTAAGCAGACACAATAAGTCGATTACGAAGGGCCTCATTTCTTCTAGATTCCCTCACAGACGTTGCCAAGCGAACCGCGTAGAGGCGACTATCAACGAGTATCCAATCAAGTAAAAATGCATCCTCTAGGTCGCTGAATACAATAAATATTTGCCTGCCTAACTTAGTATCATCAAAGCGAAATTATCCCTGTGAACATTGAATCAAAGACTAGTTAAGCAAAGCATAATGCTTTGGACTTTCAATCTTTTCTCGAGCCAACTACGTGTAGGCCATGGTACGGCACGACAAATTTTGTTTATCCGGGCTTATTACCGAATCTACGGTGCCACTCTCGAGGATAATAGGGTGCGGGTCTTCATTTTTCCAGACGTGTTTGAATCAAATCTTTTATCGTCAGTTAATTGACTTACTTGGTCGAACCTAACTTGTTAAAGTGAATCACATCTAACTCACTGACAGCATAATCGGTGGTCTACAAAAATACTTTTTGTGCCTTAAAATAATTCCCATTTAGATAAATGCGCACTACGAGTTCTGATCAGGGAGAAAACTAATCGAATTCACAATGAAGAAACTTGTAGTTAGTCTTTGGTACACAAACCTACCTGTGTGGGAGAAAAATGCTCAAAATGTGCCCAAAGTTCCGCCACATTTTCGTTGAACAGTAAATCTGGGTTTAAAACAATGATCTATAATGTTGAACACAAGAAAACCTCATTATGTTCATTAAATTATTCCAAGAGTTTACCTGAGAACATCAATTGGAGAAATCGCGGCGAGGATAAAACAAGAGGTCTTGCGTATTCTACAAAATCCCGCAACCAACGACACCTGAAACGAAGTGATGCCACCTGCCAACTGGACTGGCGGGCCAATCGATGAACACAATCCAGGTATGTTACTGCGTCATCGTTCGAGGCGTCGAAAGTTTCGCTTACATCACTCAAGCGCATGTTCACCATGATCTATAATGTTGAACACAAGAAAACCTCATTATGTTCATCAAATTATTCCAAGAGTTTACCTGAGAACATCAACTGGAGAAATCGCGGCGAGGATAAAACAAGAGGTCTTGCGTATTCTACAAAATCCCGCAACCAACGACACCTGAAACGAAGTGATGCCACCTCCCAACTGAACTGGCGGGCCAATCGATGAACACAATCCAGGTATGTTACTGCGTCATCGTTCGAGGCGTCGAAAGTTTCGCTTACATCACTCAAGCGCGAACATGTTCACCTGTTCAGACGTAAAAAGTCGGATGCTTCCAGAGTGTGCTGGTGGAGTAGCGGCCAAGTGCTCGCCTCATGTGTCAGATGTGGGGGAGTTCAAACCCTGGCAGGGTCGTTTGACATGCACTGCTGAAGAGTTCTAGCTAGAGCGAAACTCGAGTCCAGTGCTTGGTGTGGACTCACTAGAATGATGCGTTAGGGCAGGAGGACGATTGTTCAAACGAGAGTCATGTGAGTATGTATTCTACAAGATCCCGTAACCACCAACATTTCAAAGGTTTTTATCACCGCAATCAAATTCTGCTCATTAAAAAGCAGGAAGCTCATACAGTGCATGCCAGAATTAACCCTGGTTACCCAAGGTGGTCGGTGGGCAAGTCTTGCAGTTGCAGTCTGCGCTGTTGATGGCAACTAACTAATACATCATGGTGAAGCTGTTTACCCTGTAATAAGTATTGCGATGTAGCGCCAAACTTAGGCCACTTTTCCAGAAATACTTCTGATAGTTTGTCTGTTATCTAGGCTGTGAATAATGATCTAAAACATCGGACATAGAGATGATGGATAACCCGGCAAAGTGAAAATTATCTAACATCACGCCAAAATGTAGTTTCTATTTGGCTCAAATGATTATGGTAATATTCCCATGATGGTTACTTCCGGAGCTATATCTTTCAACAACTCTGAGCCAAAAGTGAAAATTCGGTCCACTGGATATCATTAGGCAGAGAGCCATCGACAACTAGCGGTGCTTTCAAAGTGAATCAGCATTTGACACCCACTCGTGGTTAGTAAATGCATCAGCGAAGTAGTTCTGTGTGAGACTGTTTTCTTCTTTGAGTTAAAATTTCCTTACGCCCGGTCTACTAGTGTAAGGAGGAGACCCATGTGCCACGCAGTTCCACGGGTTCCGTAATAAGCTCCCAGGAGGAGCCTCTCTCATTAGATGCGAGTTCCAAGAAAACCACGCACTACTCACAAGCCGCATCAGCAGTACCTGCTGTTACGCATTCAAGTCACTCTGCGTCCCATTGCAGTACACAAATTTTCTTCATACCTGGATATGGATTTTGATTACTACTAAGATAGCTCCAGGAACAGTCCGGCAAGCGCCCTTTAATTGAGAACTCCAGTTCATTTGTTTTACTTTTGAGGGGGAGCCCCATTTACGACTTTTTTTAAAAAACCTCATGCATTATGTTACACTTATAACGGAAAATAAACGAATGCTTGCCAAATGAAACCTCTACTTTTTGTCTCAATACAATGCTCAGCTGAAAACACCCCGGTGAGCTCAAAGAAACAAAGTTCGCTTTTTCTAATATAAAAATGAAGCGAAACATTCCACTGCTTGTAAGGGAACTCACTTTCTCCACGGACTGGTCAACAATGTATGGAGCCATGAGATTCTGCAATGCCAACTGAACTCGAGGGCTTCTTTCGGCTTCCGTCCCACGTAATGCCTAATAATGTTCCAAAATAAATGAGACACCAATAGAAATTTCATGAACTTGACTTAAGTTATCTAGAATAGTGACTTAGTGGTGCGTAATAAAAAAATAAGTCGCTCAGCTGTACACCTTCCGGTGCCTAGCTGTCTTGCTACCCGAAGGAAGCACGAGGGCTGTGATAATGCCAGGTTGCCCAAGCCTAGACAAGGGAAGTCGTGAGGCAGGATTCGGGTTCGAATCACGGACCTTCCGGTCAATAAATTCGCGTTCTAACCACTTGTGTATAGCAGAATGGTACTGAATCTAGCTGGTTAGTTGTTCCCAAACGACCTTCGGCATGCTGCTGTCCAGGATTTTCTTGTAGTCCAGGCTATTCTTCGAGGTGCCAATAGACCCTTTGCTAGTTTAGGATATCGTATGCACGTTTACTGGCGGTTTACTCCCACATAGGTTGGTTTGATTCCATAAGTAGTCTTGTGGGTTCCCCGGTTAGCTACTATTTAGATTGACAAGCTTTCAAAGCAACTGGACGTGCGCAATCCAAACCTGGTGATATTTCCTGAGTGATGTATTAGAGAGCTTAGTACTGGACAAGACATTTAATATCATGCATGCATTCACTTCAGCCGTCTTCATATGGCAGCTTGTGTCACTCCAATCTTGTAACCAAATGTCTGGTCCGTTAGATCTACCTGAAATATGTGAAAAGGTGTGTCTCGAATTATTTCAACACTATTTCGGGTTTGTTTGACACTGATCTGCCACACCGCGAAAAACAAACTCTAGTGGGCATTGGAATCTGAAGAAGAAATCTAAATAGCGCAGCACGATGTCAACACGTTGTTCACTCTATGGCTGATGAACTCGTAGAGAGCAATTTTAATGGAAACGTAATGTGCGTTCACTCTGGTTATCTGGCTGGACCATTCGATGAATAAATGAGATCCACTTCCAACCACCGACTGTTTCATTTTTACCTTGACTTATAAATGCCCGTTTTGAAACCTCCGGTTTCCTAGTAGTCCCTTGATCCTGATTCGAACTTCATGCCAGGTATGTAGTTCAAACTTAACATGCCTCGCTATGACATACAATCAATGAAAACGTAAATCCATGTGACGATATGCATGAAAAGCTTGTAAGTAGTTCGCAGTAGAACCTTCAAACTCAAAAGCCGATGGAGCTCAGATGATACCGAACCACTAGCCAAGAAGTTCGTAGTGACATACTTTTGGTGTACAAAACTCAGCGCGATCCTTGTGGATGATCTAGTGGTAAAATTACACCTGCGTAATATCTGACCCTTAACTTAAGCAGACAATGATCTGACAACCCGCTGGCAGTCGTATGATCCCCAAGTCGGTAGTTTTTCCGCCCTATGGATATTATGCTGTTCGCTATGCGGCTATGCGTTCTGAATTTGACTGACAGGTAAGAAGGCAACTAAAATCGATAAAAATCAGTCTTCATATGACCGGTTTTCGAACTATATGCGATAAATCTAGCAGATGGGGCTCTGAGAAGAAAAATCCCTGGTAAAATTATCCTCAGGTTATAAAATGATCCATTCAAATGCACAGAATGCCACAAAATCAAGCTTTCGAAGGGTTGAAGCAGACAAATCCCATACGCTGGACTTTTGAGGTATCCGAATTTGTCATAGGTCTACGTAATTCCTACGCAGTCATCCCTCGTTTAATGTTGTCCTTGTAACGAGTACTCGCTCAGAACCCCGATTTTTCGATGCCAAAATAACCTTTTGTATTTCGACGTCCTCTTAAGTTTGAGCTGTGTTTTGAATTTGGCCCAGGATCTGTTTCGATCGCCAAACGGTTGATCGTGACCGACGGCGCATTATCAAATACGGTCAAAATTTTCTTAAAACCAAAGGGTCCGGTGCTGCTCAAAAGGCACCTGCTATGAATCGACCCTGGGCAGGGTCCCTAAACAAAACCCTACATCCTCCCACTGCACTGCAGATCAGACTTTTGGTTCAAGAATTCAAGTTGGGGTGCCTCATCCAAACCCCAATCCTCGACCTGGGCAACCTGAAGGTAACATTTGCCAGCGCAATTCGGTGTCCATCGATGTTCCTCCCCAACCCTTTCCAACCACATAAGCAGACATCGCAGAGTCACTTGACTATCAACTATCTGACCGAAGAGCCTCGCTGTCTATTAACAATAAACAAAATAACCCCTAAATCCTAAAATCCTAATATATATATATATGTGTATATATATGGCAGCTTTTAACTTCCGTATTCTATGCCAAATTGGAAGACAGACAGTGCTTGCTTAAACATACTCCCTTAAAATTGATTTATGCTGTCTCCGAAACACGTATAAAAGATTCAGTCGTGGTGATCCATCTCAGAACGCCAGGGATGAACCCAGCTCCTTCAAATTTCTCCCTCCGTGCATCCGGTGACCCATAAGCGATTCGATTACATCTACACCCTCGGACATATTCTGGAACAGCGACATGCTTTTAATAACCAATAATGGTTGTGTTCCACGATCTGAAAGCTGCCTTTGACTCAGTGGGCCGCCAAGCACTATGGCAAGCAGTAAACAATTTTGTCAGCTGTATCAGTTCCGGGGGTATCGCGAAAGATGATACTTCTAGCTGGATTTGGAAGGCCGGATCAGCTTTTGTGAATCTGCGTCACTTGTGGTGTAGCCGTAACACCAGCTTATCCGTTGAGGATCGCGTTTACAACGCTGCGCTGCAATCCATATTACTATACTACACTTACTATACGGATCAGAAACCTGGACGCTACGCGCCGAGGACGTCAAAAGACTTTCTATTTGACCACTGATGTCTTCGGAGCATTGCCTGAGTCCGGTGGGAACGCCGGATCAGCAATGTTGAAGTACGTCAAATGGTATTCGACAGCTATAACTCACCCTCGATAGATTAACTGATCACACTGCATAGGTTGCTCTGGCTTGGTCAAGTGCTACGTATACCAGTCGACCGACTTCTTTGAAGGGTTCTTTCGGACAACCACGTGAAGGGTAGAAACGAGCCAGAAGCGGCCAAACAATGACTCAGCACTGAAGAAGGAAAACCATTACCAGAAAACTCAGCTGCGCTGGTGCTTGCCGTCTTCCTGGATGGGGACCCCGAGACGGACCACATCAATTGTTAGAGACATTGTCAGACATGGCCCAGTCGCGCCCTCAGTGGCGCCCATGCATTTAAGCACTGCCTTCAGTGCATAGCCCTCTTCCCAGTTACCCACTTGACAGTCATGTATTTATGTACCAATTTACCAGCTCCCGCCTCTAATATGCAGCTATCTACCCCACCTCCTCAAATCATCGTTGAAGGAAACTGTGGCAACTACAAACACTGTACGCCAACTACGAGGTTCCTTACAACATCAACGAGAAAAATGTATTTGTAGCACTAGAACCAGGATGAAAATGTTACACCACCATCCTGGTCATAGTTGAATTTGAGGGTGCTGGTTGCCAAGTTTATCTTCAACTTTGATTCTGAAATTGCTGCTGTACTTGGTGTAGTCAAGGCGTTTAGTTCCGCTCCAAGGACTGTAAATTTTAGCACTCCCCTACTATCACTCCAAGGATCTTGCTGATCACAACTGTGTCATTTTCTGCTGCCGTTCAGACTGGCCTTGTAGCTGCTGAATTTGCCGGCGCTGCTGTCAGTACCTTTGTTTCATCTCATCCCGCTCAACAACTGCCAAGTTGCTTCGACCGGTCAAGGAGAATGCAGGTCAGCAGGCCCTCAATTTACCGTATATAGAGGTATATAGATGTGTGTAGATGTATAGATGGATGTATACGTGGTGCGGCAATACGAAAGATGGATAACCAAATCTAATCGACCAACAGGTAATTAGCGGATCGATAAGCACCTGCTGGTCAGTTAGATGGTATGTTTGTTGCGACAAGTGCCCCTTGTGGGGGTTGTAATGCCTCCGGCAAGAGCGGTTCGTCTATAAGACTGTGTTTCAAAAGCACTAAACATGGGTCACTGCAAAAGAAGTTCGATTTCAATCAAAACGATTTCTATTGAATTTGTAGTTTTTTCGAAGAACCTCAGACAGTAGGGGAGCGGCAATTTTGAAGAAGATACGATTGTAGAATAAAAGGACACTGTAAAATTATAACAGCTACAGCCTACAATTCACAGCTACCTACATTAGCTCTCAAACTCCCTGGCAAACGGAACTGTGGCAGCTAGAACCACCGTACGGTAGGTATGTGGGTCTCGCAGATGATGAGGATGGAAAATACAGTGAGTGACTTTCAAGGACAAACCTTGGAAACGATTCAACTTTTTTTAAAATGAAGGCGATTATCCCTGGGAGCTAATCATTAATCGATCTTACGCGAAAACAATAAAATAGGTGTCTCATTTTTTTAGTAATACAGTGAAACACCAAAACTAAAAGTACGCTGACCCAATTACGGCGGTTACAAACGTCCTTGAAAATGAACCTTTCAATGATTGTCTCCATGGTAAATGCACGGACTCGGACACCTATCTATGACAGGACTGTGATTCAATTTCTGCGAACTGCGCCACTGGAAACTCTACGAGGATGTCTTCAATAAACTGTGATGAACGCAGTGCGTATGGTAGGCAGTAGTATTGTGGTGCTGAGGTGACGACATATGGCGTGGGTTTGGTATATTTAATGTGAAACAGCTTCAGCTGTATATCAAGCCCATATACCAGCATACTGAGAAATGACTCGACAGATGTACGGCTTCTATAAGTAGCTGAGGATCTGACAAGTTTTACTGTTCCAGTAGGCTGTCCGCCTAAGTTATGGCCTTCCTTTGATAGATGATTTTGAAGAACGGCCAGCTGACATCACTTATTCCCCTACCGCCTGGCTGTGAACAAGGAGTTACAGGTAGGCTGAAGTGTTTGGAAACCCACCTGATCTGATGTTTGCATCACCAGATAGCTTGCTTTCCTTGCATCTATATTTTATAAAAAAAGAGAGTTCTGTGGACAGAAGGAATTTGTGACCATGTAACCCTGAGCATGTAATATGCCGCCAGTATTCCATGTTGCCACATTGATTGGTACTGCAATCATCTGATAGCAAGGGGTTAGAAAGGAGAATGCGCTCCACGAAAAAACCATACAGAAGGGCACCGAGACAGGCGATTCGGGCACGGATACCTTCAGTGGTTCAAAGCCTCAAAAATGTGAGTTTGGGATATTTCAAGGGTTTGCCAGAACCTGATAACGGCAACTGTTCTGAATGCCATGAAGATGAGGAGAGACTCACCACTCAAAGAGACTGTCAACGTGGTGATGTGGTTTCCACGAATGGAGGATCAGAGGCACTAATCACATTGATGTCCAGCTACTCGTAGCCAGACGGTCAAGTGTTCAACCACGGTCATGGGTTCAAGGTGCTCTGAGGTTCCTGAGATACTCATTACTGGTGGTTCCGAGTAAGGAAGTAATAGCTGTACAGTGCTTCTTTTCTGCATGCTACTCGTAGCCAGACGGTCAAGTGTTCAACCACGGTCATGGGTTCAAGGTGCTCTGAGGTTCCTGAGATACTCATTACTGGTGGTTCCGAGTAAGGAAGTAATAGCTGTACAGTGCTTCCCGGCTTTTCTGCATACGTGGGCTTCATAGATAAGATGAAATTTCTGTTGAATTTACTGTGAAACTTTTTTTCAATTTCTTGACTAATATTCTACAGCTGAATTCGAACTGACTGGAAAGTCTTACTGATAAAATTGATTTATTCATTATTCAATTCTTTTTTGATAAGGTGCCCTCGAAAAAGGATGCTTCTCAAAATGTCTTAAACACTCGCAGTCTACTTTGAAGGGTTCGCCTTAATCAGGCGGCTGGTACATGGTAACGACGGGGTGTATATTTACCTATGAAAAAGTAAGTTAACCACTATAGACACGGGATTTTTCAAGGTAAAAACAACCAGCGCTAAGTTAGTGAGGGAATCGGTTCGGTTCATGTAGAAACCACATTCAGACAGGCCGGAGTGTCATTATCCACAAGAAATAATTACAGACAAACCTCGCTGTTGCGGATTTGTGTAGGTTTATCACAAGTTGACGGCCAGAAGTACTCCCCCTGCCCTGTTCAAATCAGTTTTATGTCCATGATTTTTTATCTATTTCGTCGGATTCTGCTTTCACATTTTCGAATATTATCCACTTGTTTATCGGTAGCTGATAGTCGAATTTGCAAAACAAACGGCATGCGCCAGCTCCACGCTCCCTTCGCTTGCGAGAAGAAGAAAAAACCCTTGGATGTTTCTGTCTTTCTTCGACAGCTTAGACAGGATCACGAAGGATGGTAGTATATATTCGGGTTTCCTAAATAGCAGTAACCTCCACAACGAAGCTCCGGATACCTCGGCAGTTGGGGTGCGTACTTATGAACTAAATTATTCTGTGGTTTAAACCAAACCTTTGCATCTTCACTGCTTTTGTTTCGAAGTGAGCAACCTAGAAGTATCTCAGCTTCTTCGGGTGGCTTGGAAGCTAGGCACCGAATGGGTATTGAAAGCGAGCGATTATTATTATTAAGTTGTTATTATTCAAGCGTCGTACTGTGAGAGACGGCAGTGGTCTACGGCTTTTTCGACCCCCTCCGATTCGAATCATTCAGCATCAATAACCGTTTTGTTCGGTTATTGATATCATTACTGATGTTCATAGGAGATGCGTGACCATTTACTAAGTTTGCTAATCAAACTAAGAGCTATTCGTTCGCTGTCCAGGTTTCAGCTATTTTCTGCGTGACCAAGACACTGAACAGGTACTGAATTCATGGAAAAGTCACATTGCTTAAGGTGGCATGTGTGAATATCGACATAAGGAAACATCAGTGACCAAGGCAATAGTCAAGGGTTTGCCTATCACAGACAACAAGCACAACGCTTCGGACTTAACGCCAGACGGCATTATTCGCTATGGTATTTAGGAAACGATGGTAGGGAATCTGTAAAATTGTCTTGTTATTTGCTGAAGAATAACAGCACCGAAACCAGGTGAAATCAATCATCGTCTAAACTGACTGATGGTGATCCTTGTTGACGCATTTTGATGGGGTCAAGACGATTTAGTTAGATCACTCTTTGTCTTAGCACCACGAGGAGGCATCTGTTCAGAAGGTACGCATTCATGGTAGAGTCCAACACACCCTAACTTAAGGCATCTTTAAACGGATCGTATTGTGTATATGAACCAAACTCGGCAGCATTGCTTCTCTGAACCGTCGGGACATACATAGGGTTCGAAATAGTGGCAACGTCTTCAACGTTTCTGTTTGATCTGAAAAACATAGAGATTTCTTTCAGTAGCAAGAAGGTTTTAACATGCCTAAAATTCTGCTTAAAAATTTGGCGAGATAATGACGTTCAAGAAAAAACCCTTGGATGTTTCTGTCTTTCTTCGACAGCTTAGACAGGATCACGAAGGATGGTAGTATATATTCGGGTTTCCTAAATAGCAGTAACCTCCACAACGAAGCTCCGGATACCTCGGCAGTTGGGGTGCGTACTTATGAACTAAATTATTCTGTGGTTTAAACCAAACCTTTGCATCTTCACTGCTTTTGTTTCGAAGTGAGCAACCTAGAAGTATCTCAGCTTCTTCGGGTGGCTTGGAAGCTAGGCACCGAATGGGTATTGAAAGCGAGCGATTATTATTATTAAGTTGTTATTATTCAAGCGTCGTACTGTGAGAGACGGCAGTGGTCTACGGCTTTTTCGACCCCCTCCGATTCGAATCATTCAGCATCAATAACCGTTTTGTTCGGTTATTGATATCATTACTGATGTTCATAGGAGATGCGTGACCATTTACTAAGTTTGCTAATCAAACTAAGAGCTATTCGTTCGCTGTCCAGGTTTCAGCTATTTTCTGCGTGACCAAGACACTGAACAGGTACTGAATTCATGGAAAAGTCACATTGCTTAAGGTGGCATGTGTGAATATCGACATAAGGAAACATCAGTGACCAAGGCAATAGTCAAGGGTTTGCCTATCACAGACAACAAGCACAACGCTTCGGACTTAACGCCAGACGGCATTATTCGCTATGGTATTTAGGAAACGATGGTAGGGAATCTGTAAAATTGTCTTGTTATTTGCTGAAGAATAACAGCACCGAAACCAGGTGAAATCAATCATCGTCTAAACTGACTGATGGTGATCCTTGTTGACGCATTTTGATGGGGTCAAGACGATTTAGTTAGATCACTCTTTGTCTTAGCACCACGAGGAGGCATCTGTTCAGAAGGTACGCATTCATGGTAGAGTCCAACACACCCTAACTTAAGGCATCTTTAAACGGATCGTATTGTGTATATGAACCAAACTCGGCAGCATTGCTTCTCTGAACCGTCGGGACATACATAGGGTTCGAAATAGTGGCAACGTCTTCAACGTTTCTGTTTGATCTGAAAAACATAGAGATTTCTTTCAGTAGCAAGAAGGTTTTAACATGCCTAAAATTCTGCTTAAAAATTTGGCGAGATAATGACGTTCAAAACTGGGCAATTTGATTGCAAACGTTTCATCACCAATCGAGGTGACATCATCAGTGCGCAACCACCAACCCACCGCTACGCACTACTACGCTCCCCAACAACGCACTGAGGATGAAACCTCGATTGATGATGAAACGTTTGCAATCGAATTGCCCAGCTCAGCGAACAAGCCAACGACCACCATCTACGCTACCTGAGCTACCGACATTTTCCTCTATAGAAAACGTTCAAAACTGTTTCGGGATGGCTGCCCGAGGAAAACGAAGTCGTTCCTTTTCTAGAGGTTCGCACATGGTTCGTCGGAACGGAAGCCACTGCCATCCAGTGTCCATCGTACCTACCATGAGTATTATTACCGTCACTGCTATCATCAGCATCACTGGACTCATCATCATCATCATCATCCCAATCATCATCATCATCATCATCATCATCATCATCATCATCATCATCATCATCATCATCATCATCGATCATCATCATCATCATCATCATCATCATCATCAATCATCATCATCATCACCATCATCTTCATCGCCATCATCTTCATCATCATCATCATCATCATCATCATCAAGAGTATCCTCATCTTTGCCAGCTTCGTTATCAACACTCATGTAAACTATCACTAATTCATCACTGTGAAATCGCACCTGAGAGGCCTAGGTAATTACACAATAGCTTACCAGAAGTCTCAAGTGGAAAGAGACACTTACCAACTCGTTTTTGAACTCGTATAGTTTCACAAGAAAGCGGGTGGAATTCCACTGCTGAAATCGCCCAAATGTCTTGTTCCATGCCTTCTGGTGAACTACCAAGTGCAGAATGATCGGCTGAGCAATGGGAGTAGCGTTACTATTCTCACACAAAATCCCACTGGGGACGCTCCAGTCTAGTTCACATGTTTTCATTCCACTCTGGAAGTGACCTTGATAGTACAGGAGACTTTTGAGCATTGTAACGGCTTTGTTCAACACATTAAGGCGACGGATGACGAGAAACAAATGTATAGGATCGCTGTTAGTATAATTTGTCGTCTTCCCCGTGTCACTTGATCCTGGAAGATCCATTTGATTGTCAGTCTTTGGGGAGCAAATTAAGAGAGTTTGATAGGTATAGTACTTGCATTTTTGTCAATAAAGGCAGTCAAATAAATGGCATTTCCAGGAGAATCATCTGTATGTTGATGGTGAGCGGTCTGTAATGGCATGCAAAGAGAAACAGCGACAGATAAAAATCATTTGGGTGCACGCCAGACTACTACATTGTTTGAAGTAGTTTTGTGATGGGTTCAGATAGTGCTTGTGCTTCAGTCTATCGTTTTGATGTCTTCACGTACTTTTCGTTAGATATTTGAAGCGTTTTGTTATATGTCTTAAGAATTTCCAAAGTGTTACATCAAACTCAAACCATTGTGCCTCTCTCAAGACATTCTTAGTTCATTTGCTCTGGAATATCTTGGACGTTGAACCAAGGCACCCCATAAATAGTGCCTGGAAGTTTCGAAATCGTTTCGGCATTCTTCTTTCAAACAGTCATTCTAGGGATCCATCCAAATTCTTTTGTGCCGTGATGATGTTAAACATGGTGTAATGAGAATCACCTCAGCGGTTGTGCTTCGGCACAAGAGAAGTTCTTGCCTGTAGACTATAGTATCCTACGTAACGCAACGTGAGTCCAGTAACAGCTCTACAAAACGTCAAGAATTATCCTCCATACAAACGAGAAAATAACGGCTGCTCCATCCTATTGCTTTGTGGTCCGCGGCCGGCGGAGGTTTTTATCATTTCGAAACAAAAATGGTACACACTATTCAGATTACTCACACATTCATCATTATCGTCTACAGCACACCATCAGTGTTCGAACACCGACGGTTAGCCGCTGTACACCCTCACATTATTCAGTGACGATCAGGATCTTTTTTATTGATACCATGCTTATCTACTTTTGCGCCAAATATTGGGTGTTTTTGGACGTGCACTAGTAAAAACTTCTATTTTTCGCGCACGATAATTTATCCGCACCTTCTTTTTATAAAACTTCCCGCAGTTCAGATGATTTCAATTCACAAGATAAAAGCCAGAAATCACCAGAAAGCTGTTTCCTCCTTATTTGGAAAAATCAGCAGTGGGCTCTTCAAAAATATATGGGGTCATTGAAGTCAGCGATTCTTCAGTTTGTCGTTTCAGCGTCATAAAACCTGGCTCTCAGCAGCTGCACAGCGATATGATAAGTTTACATTTAGATACGATATGTCTCGAGCATCCTTCAGTCCACGTAACGTGTTCCGGTTTTCTTTCATATCGGATTATGTAATGGGGAGATTTTGAAAATTCAATCCAGATTTTGTTGTGCTTGCTGAACGGCAAGGGATCCCTTCCCCCTCCATTTTTATTCTTTTCTTTACAATAAGGCTTTCAAATAAATCATGGTTATACGGCAGTGAAGCATCAGTGTTGAACACTGATGTCATGCTGTCGATGATGATGATAATGATGATGGTGATGATGAGTATACATATATTTTGTTGCTTTACATGAAGACGAACTACTTTTCTATGTATTTTTTATTTTAACTGCTGGAGTGACAACCTGTGGCTGTTGAAGCTGAACGGTCATTGATATTCCCTAATCCAGTATATTCAACATATTAACATCCGTTCCACGCGCTGACAAATGTGGACAGAAGACTATATTAATGTTTCCTTCCGCAAATTTGTAAGCTCTCCGAATCCAATACTACTTTAAAAAAATAAGATTATTTATCATCTACTGCTTTTGGCGTTCCATGCAGCCTTCTTGATATTTGGGCAGGTAAGTGTTCTCATTTTCCCTCCGTATATCTGGCCTGTATAAGGATTCGAAGACAACAGATTAACACTTAAATATGTCAACTAGATACAGTAAGAATCACTTAGACCACACTCTGGAAGGCGATTTGCATCGATAGCCCCATGAACTTTGGTAATCTCCTTCACGTCCCTTTGCCAAGTCAAAGTTCGACCCGTTTGTGATGTAGAAGTTAATACTTGAGATCGGACTGGGTTCCACAACACAAAATTGGAAATCATTTTTCTTCATATTCTTCAAACTGCGTGAAATTAGTCCCACGACCAGTATCGTAGAACACAAACCAGGTTTGCGCCAACCATTGCCGATGGAAATTTGAGCCAAACATCCAACACAAAGATCTCAATCATTCGCTTGCCTAGAAGTGGTCATCCTAGCTGCAACAGAAGTGAAGTGCGCCGACAAAATAGGTTTCATCACGGGTTTCGATCATCACACGATGTCCTTAGCTAAGACGTTGTATTTTGTCAGTATAAAGAATGTCAGATAAAGAGCTATTACTGCAACCTCATTCTTAAGTAGTGCCGTCCACATATTTCTTCGAAGCTTTTGTTAATTTCTCTTCTGTGTGACAGTTAGGAACCACTAACCAGTGTTGTTGCGATGCCACCCCTTGTGCTAGGGATGACCAAATGGCTAGTACAATGTAGAGGAATGCAGAACCTTGAAAATCTGTTGAATGAAAAGTAGGATTAATTATCTTGATTCATGGAGTTCCTGAATTTCATCCTTATTCACCCTAAGTCATCATCATCGTCACCATCGTCATCACCATCAACATCATCTTGCTCAGCATCGCCGTTGCGATCACTATCCGCATCACAGCAATACCATCTCTAAACGCCGGTGTATTCGGGAAAAAACGATTTGTGACCTGCCTAAAGGCGGATTGAACTTATTCTGTTTAGCGATAAGCTTTATCTTGTATGTTAGGTACATGGGCATATTCAAAGACAATCGAGTGTCTGTGAACTCACCATTGACTGGTTACTGTCAGTTGGGTTGGAGTTGAGTCGTTGCGTGATTGAAAAGCATAGAGCGAACACCAGACATAGGCTCAACATGGGCCACATTGCTGTGATTCGGTTATGTCCGTTCTTAAGTGACAACGAAATTTTCTTTCCTTGCATTTCTTATGCAGTCACGTTGACTTGTCACATCTCGGCATGTCCAGAAGGCAAGGATACCTCCTTTTTTACAAATCTTGTGAGTCAGGTGATGGGAATAGCCATTTCAAATTTTGCCGGAGTCGATAATCCCACTGCTGATGCGTGTCGAGCGCGTGAGTATCACGTGGCATGTTTATTGTATAGCCGATTAAAATGCATGATTTTTTGTGGATCAACTTCTCAGGTTGGGATTTTTCACTCAGAAGTTTTGCTTAGTCGTCAGTGCGTCGCAAATCCGACTTGTACATGAGTTAGTGACCTTAAACTTGTTATCGATGTCTCGGGATAATTTTAAGGACCGGACTATGTCGAGGTGGTAATTAATGATTCGATCGATGGCTAGATAATCAGTTGGGTGGGACATTTATTCAATGGATCGTTTTGTTTAACGGTTTATTCACCCAACTTTCGGTTCCAGTCACCTTCACAAGCTGAGATGCGCAGACGGGTAGAACACACTGGCATTATTTGTACAGAATTGCGGTGCACATTCGAAAGTAACTAATCATACTCACGATGCCAGCCAAGTCCACTCAGCACATTTTTATTGACCGTGAGATTAAACTTGGCCAAATATTTAGGAAACATAAACCTACCGTTTCTAACGAAGATTTCGTCTTATCGTTGAGGCCGATCTATTGTGAAAAGCCGAGAAGCATTGTCCAGTTGTTTCTTCTTTACTGGGAATCATCGGCAGTGAGCATCTCACAAAACTCAGGGAGTTTCAAACCCGCGGTCTTCCTGCCATTGGTTGAACACTTAGTTGCTTTGTCACGAGTGGCTAGTCAGCAGTGTGATTAGCTCACAAAGTAGACAGAACATGGCGTCACTCATGCTTCAAGCATGGGGACATCACGTGGTCAAGTATTGACTGGCTGCCGGATTTCTCAAATAGAACCTTCACCAATGACATGAATCTCATTCGTCTTCGGAGCTATTCAATGACTGTTAGTAGTGTGAAGAGATTTCGAAATTACAAACAAATATTTTTCTTATAAATGGAATACACTGCTCGTAAGGTTACTGAAAATTCTTCGACAGCTCACGGCCGGTTCCGAATTTCTTTGTGCTCATCAGGTAGGCGCGGTCCCCGAGTCTTATGTTCTACTTGAACCCAAATTGTATGAAAGTTGACTTATGCTTATATGTATTGCGATATCTCAAATATGGTGTCAAATTGAAACATGGGGCGGCCTGATGCAGCAAATTCGGTTGCTTAGAAACATCAGAAACATGCACCAGATGGCCCTCTAAACAAAACCAAACTGGTATGCAGATGAGTGTACTGGTCGAAGTAAATTTGCTGTTCATCGGCGGTCGCTGAATAGCCAGAGCCAGGAAAGAGAAGCATAGTTTAGCCATTGAGGCGATATAACAAGTTACGCATAGACCCTACTTGCAGCCAACAGGCAGTATGGTATTTAAACACCTTCATCCCAGTTGAGGGCACTCACTGAGGAATCGGGTAATGCATGCACATTTTCAGCGGAGCCCATCATCATATAGCACACTCGGGCAAGCAGTTATCTGTCACTTTAGCGCAATTGGGACTATGCAGCTTACAGTAGCAGATCTCCATCATTATTGTCGCCATTATCCTTGCCAGTAGTTGCATCCAGATAGGCATGCTAATAGCAAATACTGGCGTTCCTCTGACACCCGATTGAATCTTATGCAAAAAAGAATTTTCTCCCTTAAGCTGCGCAATCAATCGCAAGCATGACATTCAAAGTAGGTCGTTCGGCAACTTAAGCAAGTCACTCCTTTGTGCGGTAACTAGTGCAAGGATAACGGCGACAAACCCGTCTATTAACTTCTACTGCCCACTGCACCATCCGTTCAAAACACAGTTTATAGTTTAAGATGGTCCTATAGGGAGTTCCTTGATGCGCTGCTAGGCTTTTCTGGTAGATTTGTTTGCATCGTCGGCACCGTTTTCTTAGTGTTTTTTCTTGTCTGGATGTTTATCATTGTAGTGTCTACTGTGTCTGAATCTTGTGACTTCATATGATCGCCTGTTGCTAACGTCCCCACGTCGATCCACTAGCATTCTATTTGACCGGCACAGGACACTATGATTAGGGTGTTTCAGGATTCCTGGATGAAGTATTGATAAAACCAGTTACTCTGAGATCGACGTTTGTTCCCTGGCTGTCCCCCTCGAACACTACCACGCAATCGAACCAGACAACTGCTAAGCAAGTGTGAGGTAGCGAATTAAGCTACTAGCATCACTAATGACTGAGAAATTACATGAATCTGAATGATTGAGAAAGCATAAGAACTAGGCATTTTTTTAATTGTTCACGTAAGGTACATCATTTGAAGGGTGTTATGAGTTGCTTTTATTCGATGATGCAACCCTAAACCATAGCGTTACTTTCATGGTGTATGGGCGTACGTATGACTATTGAAACAAGCGTGCGGACGAGACATATCGATCGTCTCATTTTCCAAATGATGTGTAGGCTTACTTGACCGGCAGCGTGTTCAAAAGCAAACTTGGTTTGCCAGGAATAATGCACATTAATGCGCCAAAATATAGCTTAAGCAAACTCATGTACGTCATGGTTCTCGTATGCATAGTCGTAAGACCATTTGGCTCATCGCAAGAAGGCCATGAAGTGAGTTGCCTTGTTAAGCAGAATCCTGAGATCAACTGTTATTCCTAAGGTTCATGAGAGGATTTATTCCGGGATCAAGCCAAACATTTATGTTTCATTCATTGATACTTTTCTTGTCTCGAGTTATCTACGTAATGAGCCTCTCTACTCCTCTCCAAGGAG
Source organism: Opisthorchis viverrini (assembly GCF_000715545.1). Classification (NCBI taxonomy): domain Eukaryota; kingdom Metazoa; phylum Platyhelminthes; class Trematoda; order Opisthorchiida; family Opisthorchiidae; genus Opisthorchis; species Opisthorchis viverrini. The sequence goes on from NW_008751708.1 coordinate 2,011,015, forward strand.
ATCATATGAGTATTCATATGAATTGCGACGACCGGAATTATGGTCCTTCCAAAACACAACCAAGATTTCACACCAAATGTTGCGTGCTGTTTCGTAGATCAGTTTGAAAATTCTTGCAAATACCTTCTCTTTAGTGACTTGTCGATGGTTCTTGGTCGAACCGTCAAGTAGCGCAAGATCGAATTGTTCGTGGTTCGTCCCCGACTTCCACATCTTGATTCCTTCTATCCAGATCTGCGAAACCAGGGACTATCTTGGCCCTGTGTTTTTATCGATTAGCGTGGCAGCTAGGCACTGAAAGAATGTCAGAGCTGAATGATCCATCAATCGACGTAGTCACAGGCGTAAATCAGACAATAGATAGTGTGAGGGAGTTTTATTTTGATCGTAGCCGCACCTCTGAGGACAAAATTATGAGAAAATAAGTGACAATCAAGAGAAAGTGCTGTGACGTTCGACATCATCACTTTATCCCTAAAATACTGACCCTCCTTAGGGCGCTGTGTATACTGGAGACACTCTTCTAAGTTCACACATCAATGGGGTCAGACAGTTAAACTTCGTTATTGACGCGATCATGGAAGATTCATCATCAACTTCTAATGCTTGTGGGGTCGATGTGTTCCCTGGGCGTCCGCTCACAGATGCTGGGTACACAGATGACTTAGCTCTTCTTGGATCTGACCACGTGGTAATGCAAACAATATCAAATAATCTAAATAATTCTGCGCTTCATATCTGTAAAGCTGAAAGTGCTACTGCAAGACTAGGTTGGCTCAAACACTAGCCTGGTGCTTCCGAATCAACCGATTGCGGTAGTAGACAATTTTGTCTACCTGAGCAGTTATACCATTCCCGGTGTTCCCGCGAAAGATGATATTTCCATCCGGATCGGGAAGACCAGAAAAAGTTTTGTGAACCTGCGTCATCTGTGGTGTAGTCGTGACATCAACTTATCCGTCAAGAGTCGAGCTAGCAATGCTGCGGTGCGTTTCATATTACTATATGGATTACGAGCCTGACCGAAAGTCTTTAAGTGTTTGACCATCGATGGCATCGGAGTATTGCCCACCCCAGTGGGAACACCGGATCAGCAATGCCTTAATTTACGTCGAATGGTCTTCGGAAGAAATAACCCACCCACGATAGATGAACTTATCAGACTACATAGGTTGCGCTGGCTTGGCCACGTGCTCCGTATACCAGCCGACCGACTTCCTCGAAGCGGTCTTTCCGCATAACCACGCGAAAGGTGTTAACGAGCCAGGGGACGTCAAACAATGACTTGACAGCGAAGTATAGAGGTCATTACCAGAAAACTCAGCTGCGTTGGTCATTGCCGTCGCCCTGGATGAGGAAACCGCAACGGGCCATATCAATGGCAAGAGGCATTGTCAGACATGGCCCAGTCACACCCTCAATAGTGTTCATGCATCCAACCTATCGCCTTCAACGCATTACTTTCTCCCCAATCCCTCCACTTAACATTCCTTCAATTTCCACACCAATTTATCAGCTCTCGCCTTCAATGCACATCTACATACCCCATCTCCCAAATCAATCGTGAACAAAATTGTGGCAGTCACAACACTTCGACAATTATGCGGTTCTTACAGCTGAAAATGTTAGCAAAATGTTAAACAGGGATTAGTACCAGCCTTGTTTCCTATTTGTTGTCCTTCGGTTTCGGATCATCTACTTCCAGAAACAGACTTGATCTGCAGCAGGACAATCTGAGAAGAATTCTATGACTCTGTGGTGTATGTAATTCCTCAATGAATGGAAACTCTGGACTTTAAGCAATCTGCACCTCACTTTACCGACTCATTAGGCATGTATTATTGCATTGGGGGAGCCACCTTCGGCGCTTCAGGTGACTGGATTTTATTTATCGCTGTGGCCCAATCGAGATTAATAATCGAATTGAGTTTTCATTGATTTAGGAGTGCTAATTGCGGATAAAAGTGTCGCGATGGGCAGGCGACTATTTAAACAAGGTCTAGCTGTGAATTCAAAACCTCGAAATGTTCTACAGGTGCTCAAAATTAAACGAGAACAAAAACGGCCTCACATTATTTACTGGACACGATCCGTAAGAGACCGATATCAATTTGTGAATTTCCAACTGGGCTCCTTTCAGATCTCATAAAGTCATGATAAAACAACGGAATGATAGATATCGCTGAATCACAGAGATCAAAGACAGTCTGCCTTCTGAGAAAGGGGGGAATTCAAATATCTTAATACCTATCTGCTTCAAATCAAAAGGCCCCAAAATTGGAGCATTGTATACTTTTTACTGAAATATTTAGTTGCATAAAATATGGTGAATTGCAGGCTGTTGTGATCGCAATTTGAATTTGACCGTTCTATAATGTCATGCTGACTAGACTTCTTAAGATTTTACATGTATTTTGGAGAAAGCTCTCGTCTAACTCATTTGTACAACATTAATCGTCTTTTTGCAGAGCCCTATTTGAATGCTATTTGAACACTATTTTATGACTTGTTGTGTCACAGGAAGAATGCCAATCCACCCACGGTGTGCGGGAATCTGGAGATGCTGACATTTGTATGGCTGACAGCAAAAGAGTTGAAATAATTCATGCTTTTTCCGTGCTACATGGAGCATCAGCCGTCCATCAGGCTGTTACAATGCTCAAAAGCATTGTGTACTCACAGGGTCAATTCAACTGCTAGCTTCCGGAATGTTCAACTGGTTGGATTCGCCATGGGGATATCAACTGCGACCATCACTCTCCTCCACCTAGACAATATTTGAACATGCATTGGGTGGTAGACAAGAGTTCCCGAGGTTTGGTCGCTGATCTGATCAAAGGATGAAACCAATCCAATTTATTGCAAGTCACTCTTTACCCGTTTGAAAACTGCCTGGTGAATTTTGTGTTGGTCTATTTCCCTATGTACCTAGATCTCGGGTGATAATTCCAAAGCATCATCCTTATAAATGATGAGGAAGTCTTAAAGTTTTGATGCTGTGGTCTTAGAAAGACCACAAATATATGTACTGTTCCCCTCTCCTTCTATGGACTAAGTCAAGGAAGATGGAAAGCCTGTTAAGGACTTTCCAGAACAGTTGACCTCCTTCGAGAAGCAATTCACTGCGTACTGGTTATTCGCATCACTCTAGTCCAGGCCTTGCCGAACAGTTACGTTGTTTAGTCAGAATCATGAGCTTCATTGGTCACCAGGAATGTATTCAGATCATTGACAGTGCTAACTTTTCATCTCTCAGTGTTTTAGCGTAGCAGTGTGCTAAACTCGAAAATAAACACTATGAAAGCCCCCACAACCAATCTAAGCCACACACAAATTCTGTTCATTAGCATCGACTGACTTTCGACGTGGCATCTTGCGTTCTTTGTGGTATTCACTAATGATATACGTCAGTAACATGAAGATCACGACATTCTGTCACATATGTGGGATACCTGAAGCCTAGTTGTCATTTACCGAGAAAGCGAAGTGGCAAATCAATAAAGGAGTCATAACCGGTTCGTATTCACTAACCCCCATGAAAATGCGAAAAATCTACCCGAGACAGGAGAGACTCGTGCATTTGAAGTTTGAAAGATTCCTCGTAACGACCAAGTAACTCATGCTAGGAAACAGTCAGTCTCAGTGCGCACTATACCACTAATAAATGCGAGTTCAACACAGTACTGGCAAACCACGAAGTTCAAAATTTGAATGTTCGAGTTCCACTTAATGAATTGTACGTTTCAATTCACTTATCAAGATTCATAAGGCCGGCATAACTAGTGACAGGACCCTACACAAGTTTACTCAGCGTCGGCTTGTTTCATACAGTAATTTCGTGCTCCTCTCCTTTCTCCAGCCTTTTTGACATTAACTGAGCCTTACTCAGGCATGTGGAATAATGTCTATTTTAGAAACTATCCAGTACGTTCTTATCTATTTACTTTTTTGGAGAATTTGGAATTGGTTTCTCTTTTTCCTAGAACCTGATTGGTCATGGAAGGACAAAACACTACGCTGGTTATTCTGCCATGATGAAACTCATGGCTCCGTAGATAGTGGACAGTGATGTACAAAAGGTACGTTTTCGGTTGCGGGATTCGTTCAGTTTGACGGTCACTTCTCTTTTGACCTATCATTGATTTCCATCAGAACATAGTCCACCGTCCTGATGGGGGATTTAGGAAAATTGATCTTAATTCTGCGGTGACAAGATTGTATCTGATTGCCTTTCAAAAAACTGCATTCAAAACTACACCCCAGACAACTAGAAAAACAGATCCTGTTATTAGTTAACGGCTCAAATGTGTTTGATTATGGGACCTCAAATACCGTTGCGCTTGGTGACTTAGCGAAGGTGTAATATCATAACCAGCACTCTCAATGGCGATAGTTATAATAAAGTCCCCGCGGTCCACTTAACTTTCCAGATCATGCTCGAATCTTGTTACCCATGATCATTGGTGAGAACAGCATAGTACGTGATGGTACGGTTGAATGACCAGGACAAACGACCACTAAACCAAGACTGCTCCACTTTGAGTTTTTTGTACATTCGGCACAAATGTTCGTTCTTAAAAAGTAGCCCATGAAGAGCCGAGATTAATAGACCTCATAGGAAACCCGTATAAATTACAGCCACAGGAAGCGATGATAGGAACGGAGAGACAGCTTGGAAGTACGAAGACAGCTAGCCATCTTCTCCAATCCCCTTTATAAGAGTTCCCATCGAAGCTGTAGAATTTGGTCTAGAATACCCCGGAAAATTCGCAAATTATTCCATAACACATCGTACTGCTCTCAAGAGACACCTAGCCTTAATGTCCAGCAAAATCGGCCTACACAATTTCAGCTAGCCACACCGCGGATTTGATGGGAAAAAACGGTTCTGTAACCGGAAAAGGAGCAGCGTCAAGTTGAACTGTATCAACTGCCCAAGGATCTCGGACGCGGAAGTGCCGTAACGATTTCCAGCTTGATACATATACATCCACGATATACCTATATTTTAGCATCATTCACGGTAGTGATATGCCGAATTTTGACAGCAATGGGCTTGTGTAACTGATTTTCTCTTGCATTCCTCAGGATAACGTCATTTCACCCAAAGTCGCCATTGATTCGCCGGATCTGGCTTATGCTACTAAGAAGAATGCAGTATGTAGTCTACGCTATCTTGTCCTATCTATAAAACATGGCCCAGTAATCGTATTTTTGGCGTATACCTAGCACCGGACCCTTAGATGTATTATACTCCCTGCCATCTAGAGGCTGTCAAATCAAAACGTATAATTTGTTGCTCTGGTCAACAGAAAATTGGATATGTTCACGGTGTATATCAGTCAAGCATTTCTGTACATAAGGGTATAGAAAGATGGTCTTACATATCCCAATCATTCAGAAGTCACGTTAGGTTTAAAAGGGTTTTTTCCTTTGCGCGTCCTCCTCTGAACTACCGTCTCATGTGGGAAGTACTCATTTTTGTGATCTCTTTCATTTTGACTCTAGCTAATCGTGCTCGATGTTGACTTGTTGTTCAGTGCCAATAGCAAGGAATTCTGGAACCATTTCAGTCATTTTCAACCCGGGGAAGTAAGTGAACTACAAAGCATCTTCCACAAAATCAACCGCGTTTGGTCATCAAACATCTTGCCGCTCTGTTTTTTAACCTCTGCAATTTAGGCACCCAAATTTCACACTTTTACACAAGACAAAACTTGTGTAATACCAAGAAAAAAGTATAATTTGTTGGTATAACGGACGTGTAATCTGTATGATGGATGTCTTATTTACGGAAGCGGCAGCTGGAATGATTCGGAGTAGACATTCTATCGAAGTAGCATTCTCATGTGGCACCGTCCCCAATTTTCTTAAGAAATTTCTATCTGCGCTTACAATGAAGGAGAATATTGAGCCTGGACAACTTGCAGTTACTTTAACTTTCACCCAAGAACTCGTTTAAGCAGTAACGTTTTTACAGTACGAATAAAGTCCCCTCTTAGTAAGGAGGGTAACCTTACAACTGTAGGCATAAACTTGAATCTCAACCCCGTAAACACCACGCAAGTACCTGTTACTTTCATCTATGACGTTTTTCTCTTCTCACTTGTCAGGTGTGGTAAACTGTATTGTGTTCTACTCACCGAAAACAGGTCGATTCAAGCAATGGGGAACTGGTAGTAGAAAATGGTTCGAATCATTCTTTTTTACCCCTGAAGCATCCCCTAACATCCCCAAAAAATTGTTGTTGTCATCGCAAAAATAAGTGGGTTATTACATCCCAGCATTGTAGAGGAGAGCACTCAGAAGTTTGTGAACACATTCTGTGTCAAGTATTGTCAAACACGGCCCAAGTTTCCAAACATGGAATACAACGGAGTAAATGTCTTCCGGAGGAAGATGACTCATGAAAAGCGTGAATCTCTCCTCTCGAAAAGAACTTGGGAAGAAGGTCACATAACGCCCTGCTTACTATCGCACTGATCAGTATTCTTTCTGAACTGTTGACAACACATTCATTGGTTGCTTCTGTCCGTCTGAAGTGGGCATATATATGGTGACAGGAAGACAAACATTCTAGCTTTACTAAGTAATACAACAAGCTCAAAAACGGTTTAAGGTGAATAGTATTGCATAATTAACTCTATTAATTTGGTGGCTTGCATGCCCTACTCTGTAGTTCACCGTATTTCCTTTAACCGAATGAAAGGATCTTGGTAGTACCTGGTTGTTTTGTCTTGATTTAGGGAAAAACTAGTATCATTATGAAATATACACTCATTTACAAACTAATTTGGTTTTTCGAGAGATTCGACTAAAACCAAGCTAAATCTCTCGTTTGTGAAGTTTCGAGGCAACTTCATGAGTAGTGCATTACAAATACATACATGTATTGCGATATCTCGAATATGATGCCAACTGAATCATGGGGCGGCCTGTGTCCAACACATTCAGTTCTAGAATAGCATAAACGAGAGATTCAGCTGAGTCTCTCGTGGAAACCAAACCAGTTTGCAAATGGGTTCAAGTAGAACATAAGGCTGACGAAAACTCGGGGACTGCGCCTACCTGATGAGCTCTAAGAGGGGCAAAACCGGTCGTGATCTTTCGACGGACTTCCAGCAATCTTATAAGTAGTGCATTACAAATATAAGTATCATTATGCTTACGGATCTAATGAGTAATTAAAATCATGAACCTGAGCCATTATGATCACCTATTGTATCCGACACATTGTGAAAGAAGTCAAATAAAAACTGCAAAATTGAATGAGTACATGTGTAAACCGCAACGCAATGTATTTATACTTCTACACAGCGACTTTCTTTATAGCAGGCCTTAATATAACCAGACTTCCCTGCAGTGTATCAAACTTACAAGAGATAAGGTAACGTTGTGTTAGAAACTAGAAATACGACTCTTACGGGGAAGAGCTAGATAGGTATGAACTTTCAGAATTTGGAAATTGGAACATCACACTCTTTCGGTTGACATGAGCTTAAAGTGTAAACCGTCATCATGCTTTGCTTCGGTTCATTTCCCATTGTCAACAGGTTAACTATTTAACTATTTTTAGTTGAATCACAGTACAAGGTGCCCTCTGGTCTCGCGTGGCAATGTCCCTTTAGCTCTAGTACTATGAGGCGTGTGCTGTGCAAGTCATCCGGTAAATCTTTTTAAAAGGTGAGGTATATTATCATATGAAAGTCTTCTTGGGAATAAAACTTGAAAGCAGAAGGCTTCATAAGTTTTTAAAAGGTTTTTAAAAGTTTCAAAAGGGAGAATTGGGTTGGTAATTATACGGTAATATTTACGCACGGGTAAGCAAATGTGTACAAAAAACCTCAGTTGTTCACGATCGTAGCGTCAACAAGTTCACAGGTCTGTCACTGACCGGCACAGTGCAGTGTCAACGTCCGCACACCGAACAACGGCGAGCTGATTGATTGCTCAGTGGCGTGGGGTGCGGTCGGTTATTCCGACGACAGTCTCGCGATTCTCGTTGGACGTGCGATCACACGGAACTCATGAGAAAACAAGTCAAGCCAGGCTCAGCAAACGCACCGTGGATAAGTAGGTCAGCAGCGCACATTCACACACAGACACATATGTCAATACACAAGTGTCGAAAACGACGGCCTCTGAGGCAAGGTGAGTGGCGGGTACGAATGAGCAAAACAATTGGAGATCAAAACTACTTAGGCGGAATAAGCGAATGGATGGGGTGATTATGTGTCATAAAGTCAAGTTAAATTCAACAGCCACGTTATATCTAACTGCTTTCCCCGCTCCAATACGTTAGTGCCGGAAAAAGACTCACCAACAAACAGCACAACAGCCTCATTGGAAATAAGCGAGCGCAAAAGTTGCAACGGCCTCGAGCAAATTAAAGGACACTTTGTAACACTGGTACAGATTCTATGATTGGCGTTTAGTGAATACCTACCAACATCGACCGTGCCTGAACACCCATCGGCTTTTGCTGAATTGATTACGTGAATGATTGGCCTGGATGCCTGCCGGATTCCCTATTGGAATTCTAGTGGAGTTTCAGGGTCTCAGTAGGTTTCGGACATTCTCGAGTTATTTTTAGGAAACCGAACCTCCTGATAGGTCGGTTTTATCCTCACGAAGCACACCGCACCCGCCTTCAAAATCTTTTCTTTTCTTTACCAGGCCATTCGGGCTGTGTGTGAAAAATCGGGTGAATGTCAAGAGTCCTGTTCATCTCCAGCCGTCCCTGTAAGTGATCAGTTAATAACCCGTCAGTAGTGGACGAATTACCCGTCATGTTGGAGAACACTAATTTAATCCCTACTCAAAGAAATACCGTTTGAACAGTTTCCATGTTCGGAGAATATTATTCCGGTTGACCCTCAGTCAGCATTGCCCTTATCAGCGAATACCCTTCACTCTGCTTGCTAACTGTGAAAATCTGGTATCCGCGGGAAGGCATGAACGTTATTCCTGACGACTTGGAAACTCTAATTCAACTCGAAAAAACAAACTGAAACAACAACCAATTCTGACGAAACAGCTGACTGGTTTTGTGTGAAACTAGCTGACCTGTAACATGGGTCCCTTTGGTCAACAGAATCACATACTCCGGAAAACTTCACCTCAGAATATCGATAGGCTATCGAAATTTACCACGTCTTTTTTACAGCCATAAGGAATTAATACTGGAGTGATGCTATTGGATGTGAGCGAATTACGGTCAAAAGAATGGCGCAAAATGTGGTGGACCGAACTCAACCGCGCAAAAGAAAATGAAGATTCCTTATGGCAGATCGATCAGGCATGTACGAATAACAGCATGTGGCTGCAATGCACAATTAGAATTTTAAATAAAGCTATTTTTGTTGTTTTTCACTTTTTTCAAGGAACTTTCAACTGCGAAGCAGCGGTGAATTTTGCTAACTTGAACTAGTATTGCACTCGTATGTCGTGTGTTTCCAGCGCATGTAGTAGGTTTGCTCTGGAACCAGAGTAAGCAATAACAAACAAAACATGAGTGAGTTCAAGGTCAGTCTTAATTAAGTCTAGGAATCTGGTTTTGTCAAAGGTACTTCTACATAAAGAATGTGTTAAGTAATGAGAATTCAAGGTGAAGAATTTTCTCACTCTAAATGGTACACGATTAATTTCAGACTATTCAGGATTCTAAGATCTCTTGTAACCTAAAAGACTTGATCTCATTTTGACCAGCTTTGCTGTGATGCTTTCATCCCGTTTTTTTTCAAAGGTAGGTGATAAATATATACCTAAATGAATTTGGTATAAGCTGGACTACGTTCTCTCTGCATTTTAATAAACTGAGAAACAATTAGGAGATTCTTTCCACGGAGTCCGTCGCGTTTTCAAGACAAGGTTGAGCAGATCTTAAGCATATATTTACGGGAGTTTGACTTGTTCCATGAAAGGGTTGTACTGAGTGCTGAGGTCGTCCGTTCAGGTCCAGGATCATTCTGACATTCGGTCGTTGCAAACCGACTGAAATATACGCGGGTGTGATGGGAAGGACCACCTGGCAAATGGAGGGCTGCCAGCTTAATGTTCCGATGAGCTCTATCATGAGGCGTTTGAGACAGCCGTTGCCACATCTGCACTGAAGTAACTCCTATTTGGCTGGAGGCGTTATTGATTAGCTACTGTACAAACACGAATATGCTTATGGTCCAGCAAGCACTAGAATAACCAACGTGCATCTGATGTATTCTGCCCCTGAACCATCGAACATAACCCATTCCCATCCCAATGTACCATTTATTTATTGAGCACATATAAAGATCTGCTTGAAATCCGGTAGTCCAACTTTTGGATGAGTTTGGCTAGGTTGCACCGCAAACGGAAGTTCCGGATTTGAGTGACGATTTAGATATCTTTTATCAGTTAGAGTTACTGGAAGGCGAAAAACCAACTGGTTATTATCTGTTTACAACCGTATTGCAATTTGAAAACGCTGTGGTTTAAAACAGCTTCGAATCTCACCAACTAGTAACATGGACTAGTTTTATGGTCCACACTTGCTTGTTTCTTTACCAGGGTCTTGTAAACAAGGTGCTCTGGAATCGTACCTATATGTACCATCAGTTACCTTGTGAATGGAATGTTCAAGTGCACACGGATTCGGAAGTTGGATGCTGCCCTGTGTACTGGGATTCAGCGGGGACCAGTCAGACAAGTTCGAAATCACAGTTGAACAATTATGCTCGAATAGTGCATTTCAATATCAAGAACAAACCAGAAGATAAAACAGTTAATCACTCGGTTTCTGCGGATTTCGGTTCAGAAGGGAAGCCCCTCACAAGTGAGTCTTGGATGTGACTCCTGTTTTTCAAACATCCTGCTTCCGTGACTAAACTTCATAAAATTAAGATCAAAGGATATTACGACAGCGCGAATGTGACTATCAACGAGCATCCAGTCAAGCGAAGATCCGTCGGCCCGGTGACTTAGGACTTCGGGAGAAACCAGATTGGATCAAAACACTTATGTCATACTTTGATTAGTTTTCCCCAAAACAACTCGGTGGTGCACACAAGTGCAAAGTGTTTTCACTGGATAATAACAGGGCTACGAACTAACCTTGCCTGGTCAGTGACTTGAGTACATTTCGTGTGTGCAGGGGATTCCTCATGCTGCCTCTTTCATCCTTCCGCTTTGGATATACTGTAACCGGTCTTGTTTGTTAGGGTCCTTTAAACGAACTGTGGCTAGTTCGGCATAACTTTCGTTCTTGCCTGTCTCTGCTTCACCTGCTATACTTTTCATTCGTCAAAATTATAGATGGAACCCGAGACTTTATGCTGTATTCTGATCTATCCCTGCTGATACAGTGCGCATGCAAATTACCGCCGCTGCGCGCTGAGGACGTCAAAAGACTTTCAGCGTTTGACTATCGATGTCTTCGGAGCATTACCCGAATCTGGTGGGAACACCGGATCAGCAATTCTGAAGTACGTCGAATGGTATTCGGGAGAAATAACTCACCCTCGATAGATGAACTGATCAAACTG
>NW_008751708.1:2023222-2038822 GCF_000715545.1 Opisthorchis viverrini
GTGTTTGTTATACTTTGATTAGTTTTCCCCAAAACATATCGGTGGTGCACACAAGTGCAAACGGTTTTCACTGGATAATAACAGGGCTACGAACTAACCTTGCCTGGTCAGTGACTTGAGTACATTTCGTGTGTGCAGGGGATTCCTCATGCTGCCTCTTTCATCCTTCCGCTTTGGATATACTGTAACCGGTCTTGTTTGTTAGGGTCCTTTAAACGAACTGTGGCTAGTTCGGCATAACTTTCGTTCTTGCCTGTCTCTGCTTCACCTGCTATACTTTTCATTCGTCAAAATTATAGATGAAACCCGAGAATTTATGCTGTATTCTGATCTATCCCTGCTGATACAGTGCGCATGCAAATTACCGCCGCTGCGCACTGAGGAATGCAATGCTGAAGTACGTCGAATGGTATCCGGGAAAAATTACTCACTTTCGATAGATGAACTGATCACACTGCGTAGGTTGCGCTGGCTTGCCCACGTGCCGCGTGTGCCAGTCGACTTACTCCGTCGAAGAGCTCTTTTCGCACAACCACGTGGAGGGTGGAAGAGAGCCAGAGGCGGTCAAACAGCGACTCGGCAGTGAAGTGTGAAAGCCAATACCGGCAAACTAAGCTGCGCTGGCCATTGCCGTATTCCTGAATGGGGACCCCGGGACAGTCAACTTTTATTTGGGCACTCCAAAGATGTTCTTAGAGGATAAGCATGACATAAAAACAACCAAAAGTGTAAAAAAATGACGAAAAACAGATGGAGTCAAGGTAGAAAACACTCATATTATTGATCCTGCCGGTGCTATTTTGTGGGAAGTAGATTTAAAATCAGCCACATCCTTTTTCGGGTTAAATAACTTCGCGTTGTCTTCATTTTTTACACTTCCAGTTCTCCAGTTACGCGGTCATTTCGCACGCGTTTATTACACCTTTCGACAATTGCCTCTACATTGTTTTTCATGAATTAATGTGGCATCCATTCTTTTGGAACTCTTGGAAACACATCGTACTACTGTAAATATGAAATACATAATAAATATTATATGTTGCAACCACAAGTTAGTTTATTGACTGTGTTCACCAATACTACCGGTAATCATCTAATTGGATTGGGGTGACGAATTCAGGCGCTCCCTGCAGTTATTAGCCTACTTCAGAATTTTTCTTTCCTTTTTAAACGTCGTTTCTCATCATCCTCATCGTCAGCTGTAATAACCACGTACTCGTCGTACAGTGGTTGGAGCTGCCGCAGTTCCGTCCACCGATGATTTTTTTCGGGGGGGGGGGGGGGGGGGGGGTTAGGTAGCAGAGCACTGCAGGCGGGAGATGATAAATTGGTGCATAAATCCAGCACTGTCAATGGGTTGTCAAGTGGGGGGATTGTGAATGAACTGGGGGCTGCAGAAGAATCATATTTTGTTACTATCAGCCTTCTCGAAGAAATCCAAAATAGTGACCACTTCCATCACTGAAGCATCCACACTGAAGCCCACTATCTAAGAGACAAACAACAGAGGTAAAAATTCCAGTTTTCAAGAATGAAGTTTTCGTGCATTAAAATAAAGCAATGTGGCTAATATGGATCTGCTAGTAACCTATCATTTCAAAAAATGGGTACATTAGATTGGTTGCACAAATGAAGTGGCATTCGAAGGGTTTTAATCGCTTTCGCTGCAAAGGAAGCATGTACTGCGCAAACATTGTTACAGGCAGAAAATGCTCAAAACTGCTATATTGTCTGAATACAACAATGGAGTATAATGCTACGTTGGTTGGGACATGTGTTGCGTATACCAAATCATCATCTGCCGAAGAGAGTGCTATTTTTCATGCCCATTTCAGAGTAGCGTAAACAGAGAGGTGGCCAACCCTTGACTTGACAGAGGAATATGAAAGAGATCACGAAACGCTTGGGTGCTGTCGGTGCTACTTGCCTTATAGGATAAGGACCGCGTGATCCTTAATGTGCCTGGTTGGAGACACTACCAACCGATGTCAGTGGCGTTCTTGTCAGTTTCTATCCAGATTGATTGAGTGAGCGTCTGAAGGTATAGGGACCTCGGAATGATTGTGGTAAGCCAGCAATAAGTCTTTTCCCTGTCCATCTTTACTCTTTTCCTTACAATAAGGCTTTCAAATAAATCATGGTTGTACGGCAGTGAAGCATCGGTGTTGAACACTGATGTCATGCTGTCGATGATGATGATGATGATGATGTTGATGTTGATGATGATGATGATGTTGATGATGATGATGATGATGGTGATGTTAATGATGATGCATATAAACTGCGATAATAGAAAGACGTCTGTGGACATAAAATTACTTTCGTGGTACCTGTTCTCTAATGGGATATGGGATACTAATCGTATGCTATTCACAACAGAGATGAGAATAAAACCTAGACGAGATTCCCGCAAACATCTGTGTTGCACCAAACACTTTTCCTCTTAGGCAATGCTCTCTTTAAAGATTCTTTGAACTCAGCCATCATTCTTGGTCCATGATTATTTTGCTGTTCGCAACAACACCCTGTTCAGAAATATTTGTGGCATATTGTACTATCACTCCTTACACTATCGCCCGCGACGTATGTGATTTGAAGGAGACATCTTTTTCAAAATCAGTCATCGTTACACCGTTGTCCCCTCATTGTCCATTCTTCCACATTTAAATCAGCGTCTCATGGTCACAACGATTGCTTTTACCAGTTGGATTTCTTATCAATGAAACCGGGGCGTAGCAAGAGCATTTCTACTGACTACACAGCATATCTACCAAGTGAAGCTGTTCCACGTTTTGGTCACACAGGACGTTTTGAGCAGTGTGAAAGTTGTGTGTGTGTTATACTTGACACCAGGTCCTGTGACCTAACGGACGTGTCAAATGCGGCCTGATGTGCTCGAGTCATCTTTGGATGATTGAATAGGTCAGGGAAAAACACCAGTACACGCGTTAACGCAGGGTTTTATGTGAATTGTCATTGAGTTAGCAGAACAATTTCAGACATACCCATCCACATTTTCCAACAAGACGTATAGTTATCAAAGTTGTCTTAGTACTCCTCACCTAGTATCTGAGTAGGACAGTTTAGTCATTTTTCAGGTAGCTAAATTCTTTCGCGTTCCTTGGAACTGGTTTGACTTGTTTAAAACCCGTCAAAGTCGGTATCACCGGTCTTGTAGTCACACTTGGTGGGGTTGCTGGGATTAAGCGGAACAGTCCTGCGAATCGCTTGTCTCTGCAGCCTGTTGTCTAGTTGAAAGATGGAGGGGATTCTGATGTTGTAGGGTGTCGAACTGATGCTTTGAGATATGTGCTGCCGGTGCAGGATCTGCTCCATTTCTCTCAGTTCAGCTTCCTCTCTGGAAGCTGTGTCAGCTCTGTGTGGTTCGGTAAAACGTTCTGGATGTCCATTGTTATTCGGTTTTGTAATACTTGGTTAATCTCGATTTCAGACAGTGTGTTTCTACAGATCTTAGTCAATCGGGGGACCAATATGCGAATTACCACAATGTTCATGCGCAGCTAACGAGCTCAGTTAAGTTCTAAGTAGGCACTCGGTGGAGTTCAGTGGTGATAGGCTCTGGCTTTAATTGACTTTCAGTTTGTAGTTTATAACATGTTCTTCAGAACAGGAATCCGTTGGTTGCTTAGAGATCAGCGGATATAAGTGACCAAACAGACATGCAAACGCACCCTCGAAATTTTAAGTCACCAGTTCACTCACACTGAAAAAAATGTATATTGTACTAATACTAATGACCCTACTAACAGTCCAGGCTCTTCCATTGCCTCGTTTCACCTACTGAGTAGGAAGTGATGAATCTTTTCATTTCAATGGATAAGAAAATACAATTCATGAGCATCATCTTGACAAAAAACAGGTCTTCAAAGAAGTATGTCCGCACTCACTGGACTCGGAAGATTTAATCCCAAATAAGTGACTTGTGCAGTGACGAAAGAACACTTCTATATTTGGTTGCCATTCACTGGCGATATCACGTTAGATGTCATCTATAGAGTGCTAAGTAAATCATTCAGTTGGACTCTCAAAACCTCAGGCCCCATAATTATACCTCTGAGAAAACCCCAAAAGTTGAGTTGCCAGTTTTTGCTCATCTAGGACTCAACCACCTATTCACTATGTAGGTTATATTGGTTACCGCTCTCGAGGACTATCTTAGAGGAGTAGATAATAACACCGAACTTCTACCCAATGGGATAGAGGGAAGATTAATGACGGCGCGACGCCGATAAATACACCCATTTGCAAATCAATTTGCTTTTCACGAGAGACTGAACTGAACCTCTTATTTATTATATTCTACAACTGAATGCGCTGCGCGCAGGCCGTCTCATGTTTCAGTCGGCACGATATTCGAGATATCGCAGTATAGTTTCATAAAGAAAACTACTCACAAGGTCCATGAAAATTCTTGGACCGTGCACGACCGGTTTCGCCCTTCTTGAGGATCATCAGGTAGGCGCAGTCCCCGAGTTTCCGTCAACCGTATGATCCACTTGAACCCAAATTGCGCTGTTTTCGAGAAATACACTCAAAATACACTCATACACTCAACAAACTGCGATATCTCGAATATCGTGCCAACTGAATCATNTTTTTCAGGTAGCTAAATTCTTTCGCGTTCCTTGGAACTGGTTTGACTTGTTTAAAACCCGTCAAAGTCGGTATCACCGGTCTTGTAGTCACACTTGGTGGGGTTGCTGGGATTAAGCGGAACAGTCCTGCGAATCACTTGTCTCTGCAGCCTGTTGTCTAGTTGAAAGATGGAGGGGATTCTGATGTTGTAGGGTGTCGAACTGATGCTTTGAGATATGTGCTGCCGGTGCAGGATCTGCTCCATTTCTCTCAGTTCAGCTTCCTCTCTGGAAGCTGTGTCAGCTCTGTGTGGTTCGGTAAAACGTTCTGGATGTCCATTGTTATTCGGTTTTGTAATACTTGGTTAATCTCGATTTCAGACAGTGTGTTTCTACAGATCTTAGTCAATCGGGGGACCAATATGCGAATTACCACAATGTTCATGCGCAGCTAACGAGCTCAGTTAAGTTCTAAGTAGGCACTCGGTGGAGTTCAGTGGTGATAGGCTCTGGCTTTAATTGACTTTCAGTTTGTAGTTTATAACATGTTCTTCAGAACAGGAATCCGTTGGTTGCTTAGAGATCAGCGGATATAAGTGACCAAACAGACATGCAAACGCACCCTCGAAATTTTAAGTCACCAGTTCACTCACACTGAAAAAAATGTATATTGTACTAATACTAATGACCCTACTAACAGTCCAGGCTCTTCCATTGCCTCGTTTCACCTACTGAGTAGGAAGTGATGAATCTTTTCATTTCAATGGATAAGAAAATACAATTCATGAGCATCATCTTGACAAAAAACAGGTCTTCAAAGAAGTATGTCCGCACTCACTGGACTCGGAAGATTTAATCCCAAATAAGTGACTTGTGCAGTGACGAAAGAACACTTCTATATTTGGTTGCCATTCACTGGCGATATCACGTTAGATGTCATCTATAGAGTGCTAAGTAAATCATTCAGTTGGACTCTCAAAACCTCAGGCCCCATAATTATACCTCTGAGAAAACCCCAAAAGTTGAGTTGCCAGTTTTTGCTCATCTAGGACTCAACCACCTATTCACTATGTAGGTTATATTGGTTACCGCTCTCGAGGACTATCTTAGAGGAGTAGATAATAACACCGAACTTCTACCCAATGGGATAGAGGGAAGATTAATGACGGCGCGACGCCGATAAACCCATCCATTTGCAAATCAATTTGCTTTTCACGAGAGACTGAACTGAACCTCTTATTTATTATATTCTACAACTGAATGCGCTGCGCGCAGGCCGTCTCATGTTTCAGTCGGCACGATATTCGAGATATCGCAGTATAGTTTCATAAAGAAAACTACTCACAAGGTCCATGAAAATTCTTGGACCGTGCACGACCGGTTTCGCCCTTCTTGAGGATCATCAGGTAGGCGCAGTCCCCGAGTTTCCGTCAACCGTATGATCCACTTGAACCCAAATTGCGCTGTTTTCGAGAAATACACTCAAAATACACTCATACACTCAACAAACTGCGATATCTCGAATATCGTGCCAACTGAAACATGAGGTGGCCTGTGTGCAGCACATCTAGTTGTAGAATATCATAAACGAGAGATTCAGTTCAGTTTCTTGTGAAAAGCAAACTGATTTGCAAATGAGTGTATTTCTCGAAAACAGTCCAATTTGGGGCCAAGTAGAACACATCGTTGATGGAAACTCTAGGACTGTGCCTACCTGATGAGTTTTCAGCGAACTTGTGAGTAGTTTCCTTTATGAAAATTCGGCGTGACCTGTTCCCAGACGCACCATGCTGCAACAACCCGGAAGCGTTGTGGCTGTCATCCCTCACGCTCCGTCAACCAATGCTCTGTTTGTTTACCTGGCCTAGACCACCGCTCCCTTAGAAACTTGGAACACCGTAAGGCTTTTCAACCCATCCACCAGGGGCTGAACGCAGCCGAATAGACTCCAGATCCCCAGTTGTCCTACACCTCAAATTGTGCCAAATATTTTATCGTTGTATAGTTTTACTGACACAACACCGAATGCAATTGTTGTGACAGCTTTATATTTTGATAACAAATATGGAACTATATGACGGTCTTCTTCAATCATGCGTCCACTAATGCTGTTCACTTCCGAAATAAAGAGGCAACTGTCTTCGTGCACTACTCTACTCACAAGGTTGCTGAAATCTCTTCGACAGCCCACGACCGGTTTCGCCCTTCATGGAGCTCATCAGGTAGGCGCAGTCCCCGAGTTTCCGTCAACCTTATGTTCTACTTGAACCCAAATCGGACTGTCTTCGAGACTGTCTTCTCATTCAGTTGATGAATGGATTGGGTTTTTTCTACTCTCCTACGCCATCATTACTCTTTGTGAGACGTACGTTCTAACTGTTTGTTGACAAATATTCTTCCACGTTTATTTCTTTTCCTTCAGGTAATAAGGGTGTCCTTCTGTCACTACTGTGGCTAATATAACGTTTATTGGCATGTGTGTCATAAACTCTGTTCCTCGTGGCTTCACAATTATTACAAAAAAACGATTCCAATAAATTTTAGTGTACTAATGTACGTGTACACCAATTATGGGGGTACTTCAATAGTGGGCTAACTTGTGGCTTGGGGTCTCTAACTATAATCTAACTAACTGTAATCTCTAACTATACCGGGAGGCGAATGTTGATCCCATAAGGAATACGAGCGCCGCAGTCCATACTAAAATCACTAACCCTCGCCATACCTGTAGGAGAAAAACTATCTTATTTGATATTATGAAATCTGGCATTCCTTGATGAGTTTTCCACATGACGGAATTCTTAGAAGTCGATCTAAAATGAATTAGAATTCGAAGAAGAATTTCCTTGCTGAGTTATTTGGATTGATTAAGAGGTTTTTCACTCGGGACAATATCGATCCTTTACGTCCAATAGGAGAGACCCTCTTTTGGCTTGGTAAAACGTGTGAAAATTAATGTCACAGGTATCTTCACCTGTAGTTGTTTATATGCTTTGTGCAGTCCATGCGAAATCGATTAGATAACTTTTTTTGACAGATGGAATATAAGAACACTACGAAAACTTCTCGTGAGTTAGTGAATGATCCCGATGTATGACGTCAATTCAGTGAAGTTGCACTACTTCTAAAGTTCACAAATATTCTAGCAATATCTCGTAAGAACCAGCCGGTTACGCAGAACAAGGTGATTTATACGAAGACTCAGATTACTTTTCATTTTTGATGTTTGGCATCCGCAAGACTTGGTTTCTGTTGCTTGATGGTGATGAAGGTTCAGTTGAGAATTTTTATCGCTTGAGAACTACAATCACTGTAGAGGTATTTCATTCACCCCACGAATGTCAACGGAGATTAGAAACCCGAATGGTTGGTACTGGATGCCACTAGTAACTGTGACGTAGAACGACTTGCCCACGCACTGACGACTGGTAGCTCGATCATCCCCCAACAAAGCACCGACGAAGATTTTTCTCAGAGGAGAGCCACATGCGGTGGCGATGATGGGTATTGTTGGATCCGTATTCTGATGGCAGCACACGTCAAAGTTTAAGACATTACCCCAAAATGCTGCACTTTACCACAAAGTTCAAGAAAACCCATCCCATAGTACTTTAAAACATTTTATTCCAGGGTGATATGGATTTATTTCTTCGACAAAAGAAGGGGGCACTTGAGAAATATTGCGTTCTAGTTACCACCCGCAGGTTGCACATATTGTAACAGCGTAGTTTTTTATTGCAAAGTTCTGATTCTAGAAAAAGCTTGTTTTGCTCATGTCGCCATCCGGGTCAGCACTTGCTGGGGCAAATCCTATCTGTTGTGATGCTTGATCAAACACGGTGTAGTATTTTTTCATAACAGGGATTCCAAGTATAGGATTGCTAATGGACCTTGATGTAGGCGCTCTGATTCGGAGGTAACATTTGGTCCTTAGTCCATAGTCCTTGTCCTGTGAGGATAGATAACATAATATTAGGAATTAAAGTTATTATTTGAACTTTATCAAAACTTTGGACTGTTCTAAGGTGGAAGGCAGTATAAACGAGGGATTTAGCTGGGTTTTAGGTGAGTTTCTCGCGAAAATCAAATTTGTTTGCAAATCAGCGTATTTCGTTATGCATTTGAGGTTTCAGAAATACCATAGAATTTCGGTTGGATTGCAGTGATAAGCTATTTACTGAGGTCCATGACCATTAATTACAAAATATATGAGCCAGTTTACTTTGCGACAAGGTCATCTGAACTAAAATAAACAAAGCTTTTTGATACTTCAGCACTCACTTTTCATTGATTACATAAGGGTGTGTGTTGAAAGAGTTTCCTTGCTACATCCGACGACCAGGTAAATATTACCTTGTACTTGAGGCCAAATAGACTAGCATTCTCTTAACACCGATGACAAGACTTTACTTGTGCTCGAAGTGACCTGGTGGTACTCTGTGTCACCTGGGGTTGAAACGTTATTACCATAACTGCATATTGCTGAAGTAGTTGGAAGTGAGAAGTAGTGAGTACAGCGGTTCAATAACAAATGACTGGATCAACTAGAGAACACACCATCGATCCAAAACGCAGTACACACGGGAAAGCCCCTTGGACGAAAATTTCAACCACAGAGGCCATTCAGATGGTCAGGTTAAACAATATTAAAGCCAGTAGAGTGACCATAGGTGTGGTAATACCTATGTTTGGTGTAAATGTTTCGCAAGGAATAAAATGGTTTAGTTGTTGAAATTATTTCAGCCTAGTGCATCTTGCTTTCTATGTCCGAATTTGTCCCTTAGACTACGTATGCTTGAAATGTCTATCTAATCACTCCTGGATTAACAACCTAGCAACCACAAGGTACGTTTATTACATAAATAAGAAAGGTAACTTGAAGAATCCAAGGCGATCCCAGAAGAACTCTGTCACAATTGTTACCTCATTAGTCGTTCTGGCAGAACGTTCTAAAGTATAATTTAGTGGGAGGATTACCCGTAATGTTAGAAGGTTTCTTTTGGCTTAAGATCTTTCAAGGTCACCGTGAGGGACAAACTACTGGGTAGCTAATTGTTCATTGGAAACTTTTTTCCAGTAACCTTCTAATTGATTTTATTTAGGGGAATTGGCCCGTTCATTCCCAGCGTACCACGTCGATTCATGTTTATGTATGACATCGATGCAAATTACTCTTCGCCTTTTGTTAGATTCTTCAGAGTCTTCCGGGGGAGCGTAAGCAAATAGTGCATAGAAAGCCGCATAGACTCCTATTGTCCAGTATATGAGTGTGAGATCTGGGGTGACTCATCTCCGCAAGATTCCAGCGGGTTTGAGAGGAGGTCATGCAGTTAAGAACAGAAACAGTTAACCCCAAACTTGCGAGGGATCTTCACGACTGGAAACAACTTTTAGAGAAATGGTCAATTAAGCCATAGTCCCACTTTAATGGAATTAAACGACAGACACCAACACCACTCCTGGAAGCATCCTTGTGGATAGTGAGTTGAAATCATGGGATTGTAATAAGTCCTTTCTCCACAATCTGAGTACAAATTCAGTCTATTTTTTCAAATTGATGTGACGGACTCTACAAGCGAAAAATGCTTAAACTGGAAAAACTCTCCCTCCAAGTCACCAGCGCTATTGGTGGTCTTCAGCGATCGAAGGCTAAACGACTGGTCGTGAAAAAATTGGGCATTATCGGAGTGGATGTGGTCTTTCTGACCATAAACAGAGCAAGTTCGACATTCATTCAATTTAAATCAGTCACAAATCACATGTAAGCTCACTGAATGACTTTCGGTCTGGCATTTTGGTGCAGTTTTAAACTGAGTCCATTTCTAGACAAAACTTGCCCTCGGCAGTTGGAATTTTAGACAGCTTAAAACAGCATAGTCCCCCTACGCCAAGCAAACGCAACATATATAACTATGGATTTCGTATGGAGGCGATGTAAGTAGAATGCGGATTTGTAATGAACTACTCTTAAGGTCGCTGCAAATTGGCGACCTCCGCCGGTTTCGCCCTTCTTGGGGCTCATCAGGTAGGCGCAGTCCCCGGTTTCCGTCAACCTGGATTCAGCTGGCTTCCAGGTTAGTCTCTCGAAAGTTTGCAAATGAGTGTAATTCGCCAAGAATGCGTAGTATTCGACAGACGAGGGAGGACGACCTTTTTTTTACCTCTATCGTACGCGGTTACCGTAGTTTTGTTCTACCCACCGTGTGAAATAATTATTTGCAGAGCAATGAAGCAAACTAAAAGAGAACATGGTGATTACCTTGAATACATAGTATTCTGGTTCTAATGACAGCCTTTGCCCGCCGAAAAGGATGAAATGCAGAACAGGAAGCTTTGATCGTTTGGAACAATCGATATAATGGAAGCCGTCCTTAAATCGCGTAGGAGTTACGACTTCATGGATCTCCGCCAGTGAGTCAGCTGATAGCTGGATCCATGGACAGCCGGTATCAACTACAGCAGACATGTGGTCGTGGACAAATTTTGATTCACCAATCTGAAATCTACAAATGATATTAGATAATTATTTTAACGAGAGAAATGCTAAAACGACAACACTTGGCTTCCTTTGTACTCATTTGAAAAAAAAGCTGGATAAAATTTCCGCTTGGTTGCAATGTTATTGGTCAGATTTACTGGTAGAAAACGAAGCTTACCCGTCAACGAAGATGATCCACTTTTGTTCGCTGTTCATGACAGCACTCACGTAGAACAATTCCTCCACATGGAAGTTGTGATCCACGCCGCCGAGCAGCAACCAACCAGAGGGATTGACGTTTCCTGGATCACTGTATGTAATTCAACCATGAAATGGTTAGATGAAATTGCCTAATAGTTCGAGAAAACAGTACAATGCTACCAGCAGCTAGCAACATTCAAGTCCATTTTCGTTATGAAACCAAGCAGCATTGACTATTTTACTTTCCAAATTGTCCAACGGTGTTAGCCGTAGGTGGTTGCATGGTTTGTGGAATTTTCTATTCACACCACTCTCGTTTGGCAAGTTGTTCTCAGAACCGGTCGCACTCATTCAACCGTTATAAGGCGAGTGTCGAGTGTGTTCCTGAGAATTAACAGGCAACACTATGCAGACAGCTCATCCACAAGTTAATGCCCAGAATTCAGCTCCAACGCCAGGATCAAGCGATCGCCGACCTGTGTGCAAGGGGTAAATAAATCTAATTTGGTGTTATTCGCTGATTCAAACTAGTTAAGAAGCGAAGCAACCAGGCCTGCTTTGTGGTTGTTACTGGAACAAAGTGACAACTAACTAATGGAGGCCTCCTTAAAATGTCGGAAAAAATTCTGAATATAAATAAGCGAAAAAAACTTGACTCAATAGGAGCTGGATGCATGATCAATTTCAGCGTCCGCTTCGCGTTAACGTTGTGTGCACACGTTGTATCCGGCGATTATTTCTGCTGTGTCTACTTGATGAGGTCTAGTTGGGGCGAAACATGTACTGTTTTTCGGGGCCCACCAATTCTGCTTTACCACAGAGGATAGATTTTTCCGCATGGGTGTTATTGTATATAGTTCGCAACTCGTCCTATTCATAAAGGATTATTCTTCAGCCAAAATCCGCATCACCTTGAACACTTTCTGGAGTTTGAGTTGAGACCTTTGTAGGTCGGCATTTTGTAGAGCCATGTACAAAACGAAAACCAAGCATTTAGTCTACGCGCTTCTATAAAAAATGCCACAAGCCTGGCGTATCGGATAACTGTGAACCGAGACAAAAAAAGATGCATTATGCCTGCCTGAAGTCCCATTTTTTACTTACAGAGGGCAGACATTTGTGTTCTGTTGATTACCCTGTTTGGTGCTCGGGTTTGCTTCCCGTTTTTGACACTAACAGTGTCTTCCCGAATAAGCACACAAAAAGATAAGTTCACCATTTGGCAAACACGTACCGAGTCATTACGTTCGGAACTGAAAATAGTTCAGTGAATAAAAGAACATAAAATACTGCTTGCCCTTTAAGCGAGTAAATGAGAGGTAACCAGAGTAGCCACAGAGAGTACTGTAACGTAACATTTGCCTGGCTGTTTTTTGTTGGTTAAGTAAACCACGTTGAATTTTGAAAGATGGTCAGCTTTTGACAGCTTTTGACAGTTCGCCATGAACTCTCTTTGAATATTGGCGTGAACCGCAACACAACGGTATCGGATTGTGGGCACCGATAGTATGGCAAGGGATGGTTGCTTTCGTTCCCAATCAAGACCCACTTGAAAACATTTGTACCTAGAACAGGTAACGTCACAATGGATTGCAACTGATGGTTCTGAGAAAAAGTGTGACATGCTAGCTATACTGGAGCCCACCGCAGTTCTCAAAAAGTTCAATATAACATCCAACAAATTGCCCACGTCCTGCTTCTCTTCTCATGAGCTGCACAGAGGAAGGTTAACGTTGGTACCGTGGAAAACCAACCTGAAACGTCCATAAAAACACTGATGACACAGAGACATGTTTGTCTCAGAAATGGCGTCTGGGCATGCCATTTTTTCAAACGAACTGATTCAAATATTTGTTGCATATCCAATGCTCCGGCAACACAAGCCAGACGGAAGTGAGTTTCACCGGACGGGATAATGGGAAACCTGCCTTCAGCCTGTGTTACAATAAAGAAGGGACGATATCTGCGACGGATTCATGTAACCAGAGATTTGCGAGTGAAGAGTGTTTCAACTGTAATTCATTCTGTCTTCTAATCGCCTTGACGCACAAAGCCTCTGTTCATTGGTTTATGACGGATGAAACGATTTAAACGTGTAATTTACAAACATCATCTCATGGATGAAGATGCCATCTGATTGGCGTTATTTAGAAGACCGAGTCGAGGACGTACTGCAGTGACGCCAGTGCCTGGTTTGACCTCCCGCCGTCTCGCAAGCCTGAACAATTAAGCTAGTTTAGAAGGCCAGATTGGCCATTTAAGAATAGACAATAAAACTGACTATAAATGAAGCAAGTTCGGAAAACAGACCGAGTCGAGGACGTACTGCAGTGACGTCAGTGCCTAATTTGACCTCCCTCCGTCTTGCAAGCGTGAACAATCAAGCTAGTTCAGAAAGCTAGATTGGCCTTCTAAGAATAGATATTTAAACTATGAATGAAGCAAGTTCAGAAAATTTGCTTGCAATTTACACACAAAACCAAGATAGTTCACTTGTGTGTATAGATCACTTTCCATGCTACGAACTGTTTTCTGATAACTCATCCCATATTGTCCCGGTGAGGCTTTGTGATTCTCTCTGGTCAGACCTGCATTCATTGGTGGCAGCGCCGCATAAGAGTACAGATTACGGTTACTCTTGACATTATGCAAGTGTTCTGTTGACAACCTCATGCTTAATTTGACCACCGCTTGTTCCGAAACAAGAATCGAATATTCCCTGTCTACTTTTTCATCTTGCGGCCAAATATCCTACCTCGAGCTCGCTGGGGTTTTAAACGTGTACGTTTGAGCCAAAGATAGCTCGGTACAAACTTCCTCACTGGAAGGTCCGTGATCCGAGCCTAACTTCGGCACCTCAGCTACTCTTGTCTAGGCTCGGCCAAACTGTCAGTATCTTCTTCTTTATGCTTCTTTCAAGTAGCACAGCAGCTACCCGTCAAAAGTATTCTCTGGCTGAACGAAAACTTTATACTAAAATCACGTTCTTCTAGGATGCCGTTATAATTGAAAAGGGACTAGTGGCGTTTTTCTGCTCTGATAAAATTTACTCACAAAAGGACGATGAGAGGTTGAAAGTTTAAAAAAAACATTTAAGCTTTATGTCTTCAAGTAAATCGCATAAATGCCCCGTGAATGAGGATCACTGACAGGGTGGAAATGTCGTTGAAAATATTTCAGCAGTGGTGAAATGTCTTTTGAACTTAGGATTTAGTTTTCATATAAAATAAGCAGATGGGTTACAGGAAATCCACCTTTATTATATACCTTCGTCTCTGAAGAATGACCGCTTGTGTGGTCCGAATTAAAGCTAACTAGTATGCTGTCAGGATGGTTGAGTCTGACCACAACACGGGCATCAACCGCGCATATCGATCGATTAACCGCCTCTTAGGTCACTCTTCTTTGCTTGTCAGATGGTCTGTTGTCCACAAATGCAGCACCTGTCAGTCGCCTCTACAAACCTGAACTCGGTGTATGCACGAACGGTTTTCCGAATCTCTTGATTTATCTTCAGCAGTGCTGCGCCGAACAGGTGTTCCTGAGCTGTCCGAAAACGTTCGTTTGTCATCTGATCAGTGTGCATTCAATTTGCCGTGTCATATGTAGCCATAGTATTCTTTCTACTCTCATCGTTTTTTTGCGCCGGTGGAGTAGGCGCTCAAGAAGAATTCCGCATTTTACTGTTTTTCTGTGGTCTAATCCACACAGTTAACAAGCGTAATTTGCGTCAACTGAACAGCTTACTAAGAATCCATTTGGTATCATTCCTTCCCGTTAGTCGCCCACCCCGTTTAGGCCTTTATATATTTTGTAAAATTCTTCAGTGCGTGATAAATTATCATCTCATTTCTGCCTGGAACAAGTGTGGAAAACTGCGATTTCCAAATGGAAAAATATTCAAGGCATGGCAGATTTCATACTGATGGAACCAGGTTCGGTCGAACTGTCCATCTCAGCAATCCGTTGTAAATTATTTAAGACAACATACCACAAGAAAAAATGTATAAAAGGTGAATGCATACTTGAAACCCAGTGAATCTTACGTTTAACCGCACCGTTACGGCTCCCCACAACTTTACCCCCCCCCCCTACACGCTCATTCGTCAACTTGAACTCTGCATTTCCTTGCTGTTGCTTACTCGATAACTTTTGTACAACTCTAAAAATGCGGGTTATGAGATTTATGCTACGGCGGCATTTTTGGTGTACATATGGGAGTTCAGAAACCACCGTTATAAACTGACTGTTGTGTAAACCCCCATTGGTTTTCGTATTCAATAAGGCGATGATTTTGCTGTTACTGTGGCCTTTCCACTGGTCATT
>NW_008751708.1:2038842-2067258 GCF_000715545.1 Opisthorchis viverrini
AAACCAAAACAAGAGCGGTTCAAGTCCTGCCACACTAGTGTTCGAATGAACGCTAGTTACATTTTCCAAAAGATGACTCAAAATTTGGGTACTGCCGATGACTTTTTGGTTTAACATGTCTCGAGTGGTAGGACAGGCACAGGATGAGATGATTGGAATAAAAACTATTCCTTTATTGGGAATCAATTGTAAACTTAACAGATACTGCGGAATTATGCATGTTCTAGGGTCACCAGCAGTGGATGAGACTTACGGATTCAACCAGATTGAGATTATAGGTGTTTCGATGACGCCTTTTGCGACAAACTGATCCAACAGCTGAGGTTCTATAGTGCTATTTTCAGCATCAAAGCAAAGGCCCATAATTCCGTCGAATGGAAGTGAACTGCATTTATCTCCATATTCCTGAAGAACTTTCCCTATCAGTACATTACTTATTAAAGTATCTGAAAGCTGGAATCACATAGAAGGCATCATCCAATAGCTTACTCGGATTGTCTCACGCAGCCAGATCCCTTCGTATTCACCAGCGGGATATCCGATCACAAATTTCTGTCCGGTTGATGTCTTTGTCGAAGAGGCTCTCCATCTACAACGTAGAATATTTTGCCAAAATCCTAGCACTCTTCGCGATGGTATCCAGGTGACACAAGAGCCAGTATCGATTAGAGCTCTATAACGTACAGGCGGAGTTCCAACTGATAGGTCAGCCACATAGTACGTCTGATGGATGTCTCGTAAACGCACCCTTGTTTTCGATCAGTCAAGGTTTGATGAAAAATCACAACTAACCTTATGAGTTTCTCACAGCTGATACCCATTATTAGGATGGTCCATAAAAGAAACATTAGTGGTGTAGAAGAGACTGGACAGATGTCGAGCTTGTACATGCTCATTTATGAGGCCCATAATAATGGTGCATATTGTGATAAGACGAGCCGGTGGTTGGTCCAGAAATGGGTAGTACTTCGCCTTTGATTGGCCCGTGGACACCAAAGTGACCGGTGTTGTTTTTTATTCGTCGAAATCTAACAGTCAGGCTTTTAGCCTCCCCCACTAATGTTTTTTTACCTTCACAGAACAATCGAAGCACTTGTGGATCGCCAGAACCTTCACTGACCACAATGTTTGAACTAAGACAACAACGGGAGCCAAGAGCATCAACAAAATGTGTACCCGTCGAAAAATGTGGCATCTGTAACGTGCACTAAAACCGAAAGTCAACTTCAAGAGTAAAAGAAAGACACGAACGCCCTGAATATCGTTTGACAGTGTTTTCCAATTCACTTGTTGAATTTTATCGGTAAAGGGTTTCGTGATAGCACACAAACGACATGACACTAACAAGATTCCTATGTAGATGTGGTCGTAAATTCGCTTGCATCTTGCATACCGCAATCATCATCATCATCATCGACAGCATGACACCACTGTTCGACACCGATGCTTCACTGCCGTACAACCATGATTTATTGTAAAGAAAAGAGTAAAGGTGGATGGGGAAGGGACTTAGTGCTAGCTTACCGCAATCACTCCGAGGTACCTATACCTCCAGACGTTCAATCAGGCGATCTGGATAGAAACTGACAACAAGAACGCCACTGACATCGGTCGGCAGCCATATATTGTAGTGTTTGGTAATTGATCAGGTGGATGTTGATTTGTTCGTCGAGCTTGGCAATTGATTTGCAAACGTTTCGTCACCATTCGAGGAGACACATTCAGTGAGAACTAAAGTCTGTCTGTCTACATCGCTTAATACCAGAGACACTAACTTTGCACATTTTGGGCGCAGCAACATGCATAAAGAATCGAGTTTCACAAGAAAACATTTTGATTAGGTATGCAACCTTTCCCACCAATATGCAGTCCTTGAAACAACCGTACTACGTACAGAGGGAGGCTTCATTTTGAAAGTCAGCCTAATAAAGGAAGCTATAATCCGATTTATAGAAACCTACTTGTATCTTCTTTGACATGAATCACTCTGCGTTATTCCTGCCTGGTCTTCATCGTTAGATCCATCTGTGTCAGAATATTTTAGCCGACCTCCTACTGTAAGGCTGACATTTACCTCACCTGGTTCCCGCTTCATTTCAGAAGAGCGCATTAGCCTACACTGCATGCTTCGCCCAGGCACTGCGGCGTTATGGAGCACACCAGCTTGACGCACTTCACTTTGGTACAACCTCAAAGGCCACCGTACCGGCCATCCTAACGCACTTCGGAGGGTCGGGCAGATTCCAAACAGTCGGAGGCCTGAACGCCGAATGTAGCGCTCAGTATTCGCAGAATGGAATTGAATTTCCAAACATTATGACGTGTCCCTGATGGACCAAAGCAATCAAGCAATTGAGTTGAGAGTACCAGTCCAAACTTTTAAGCCCCATTTAGGCATCCCGGGGTCTTAGCGATGCTGGAAAATTATCCCGCGGGACTTTTCAACCAGAGGCATGGTTGCCTCAGTGAACAATGAAATTTGGTGAGCTGCAAAAACATGAATGTAGATTAAAGCGGTTTTTGGTTTGAGCAAAAAATGCAACATTTTGAGGTAGAAAGGTTTACTCTACTTGTAAGGGTCTTGACGCAGAGCATTGTGCGGATAATGAGCACCTCGAGTGTCGAACTCGACTGTTCACCTTCGTGGTATTGAGATAGCTGAATTTTACCCCAAAGGATCATGTCACCACGGCAACCTGTAAGACAACGGGCAACCTGGATGTTGATGTGAGCATGTGCACAATGTGGAGGAATTATTAACTTGGGGTCAAGCGGCAAGTGGAAAGAGCGTTAACTGTGGCCAGACTAGATTCCAACTCAATGAGCACAACGGAGTTAAATTTTTCCTCTCAAAGTCATCCCTGTTGTATAAATCCACACTTATACGCCTGCATTCGTTTTCATGTCCCACTGAATAAAGACATGGGTAACAGTTCAATTACGTGAAAAATACTTGGAACCGATTCGGTGGTCATCCTTTTCGAAAACGTTTGGTGACAATCGGTAGATTTATTGGCGNCCGAGCAAAGGTCACAGCATCCCTCTTACACAACTATCTTAGCACTAGCTCATCCACACAGACTGACAGGAGGTTCAAACGAAGTTCACGAGGAACCATCAAATGAACCGAACCAGAAGAACTAGACCCTAGGCTGGACAAACAACATGTAGGTTTCACCACCGACCCAACACTTGTTCAACCACTCTAACACACAAAAATCCCTCGGTCGAGACCCAACAGAGATTTAGCTTGACTTATCTGATTGGTTCTCCTTCCGCCTTAAATCTCGACCAACCTCGGAACCTAGTCACTTGACCTGACGAAGCTTTCGTGTCAAAAGCGAAACGTTGCCCAGCAATAAATCTGCCGATTGTCACCAAACTTTTTCGAAAACTTTGGTAACAGTTTCAGAAAGGAACAGGAGGCTCGGCACTTGCGCAGAGGATGTATATCAGCTGTCAAGGCTGTTCACACCTGTGTCGGAAACTTTCTATCGTCAGGTTGGTTTCTCACTGGTCTTGATGGTAGCATTTTTACGGTAGGGGGTAGCCTTCTTGTAAAATATGAAGGAAAAGTTACAGAAACGTCACTTTTAATGATAGAAAGCGACTTTATGGCAAAACTCTGGTTTGAGAACCGCTTCCAGATGCATCAGTTGTTTAATACTACCTTGATAGAATAAAAGTCCCGTTTCATTGGCAGACATCAGTTTCTCTTAATTCCAGCACTCACTGTTTCCAAAACCACTCGGTTGGCTTGTTTCCTCAGCATCCTCTCTGTCGTGAATATATCAGAATAAACATCTCATTCAATTATGTGTTGACTTAAATTACGAATCGTAGGTTTGCCGAAAATCCTTTGCTAGCCCAAGATTGTTCTAACCCTTCCTATTCGGGTTTAGCAGATATATCCAATTCTCAAATTTCCATCAACTTTATGTCTTACTTCAACCCGAATTGGTGGGATCTCGACAAGCACACCCAACGGAAATATGAACTAGGTTTTTAAAAGAAACTCAACGGAATCTCTCATTTATGATGTTCTTCAAATGACTGTGTTGCACAAATATCACCTTATATTTCAGTTAGCGTCGCAGAATATTTTCATAAATGAAACTACTAAAAAGGTCGCTGAAAACTATTCAACAGCCCACGACCGCTCTCACACTTTCTATCTGGACTCATCAACTTTCTGAACTCAAATTGCACGAAATAAGAGAAAACACTCATCTACATACTAAGTTCATTTTGACGGGGACCCAGCTGGATCTCTCTGGTTTTTGATGTCCTCCAGCTAAAGGTGCTATACCAAGTCGCCTCATGAAACAATGCGTTATAAACGGCAGGTTCAGGCAGGTTTCCGGTGGTTCGTGAAGACCCTGTTAGTATGTATTTAGGTCTGTTTATCTGATTATGTGTTTATAAACAACGTCGGATCATCGCTGTAAACGACCACTCCCCCGCGTCCCATGTATAAAGGCTCAAGTACTACTTACTCGACTAAATAAATGCACCAGTGTCTCAGTTGCCCACG
Source organism: Opisthorchis viverrini (assembly GCF_000715545.1). Lineage (NCBI taxonomy): Eukaryota > Metazoa > Platyhelminthes > Trematoda > Opisthorchiida > Opisthorchiidae > Opisthorchis > Opisthorchis viverrini. The sequence goes on from NW_008751708.1 coordinate 2,043,377, forward strand.
ATCCTATTCCTGAAGAAATTTTTGACTGGGTTGGCGTCCTGAAAACCATGCTATGAAACCTAACACACTTCCCAAGCTCACTGGGAAAGAAGACAGAATTCAAAAAGAGCATCAGTGGGATCTCATGCTGTGTTCCTCTTGAGGCGTGCGTTATTAGATCAGCGTGAAAATTCAGTTTGGTGTTGTGCGTTTCTTCCGCATAATTTGCTGTCAGACAGTAGTACATTCAGTTACACAGTCCCCATAAAAGGGACCGCGATTTGCGGGTTTCCTTTTGGTTCGGTATCATGTCGCTTCAACGTAATCGCATGAGGTGATTAATTTTGTCGCGTAGTTACCTTTACTCCAACTATTTTTTCACAACCGCATAAGCCTATTTCCATATCCAGGAGAGTTATTACATTCTGAAGGTCCACTGTCCGGCTTTCAAGAAGTTACCCCTTAACTGACTCAGCTTGACTTGACGGAAGTGGCTAGCAGAGACAGCCATTCTTACGAGCCAGTTGAATCTGCATAGTAAGGCAGTACACGCGTAAGCGACGTCGACTACAGAGCAGATTCTTCAAGACTTCCGGCCAGACAGGTTTCAGGGCATAGTATAAGGCTTTATTCATTAGATTTAGATAAGACTTTTGGCAGAGGGTCACTGAGAGTGTCTGTGTCCACACCAGATGGAGGAAAGCACTGAACTTGAGGTTCATGTTAGACATTACAAATGCCAGTAAAAAGATGCTGTAGAAACCCGGCTATCAGAGCTTCTGTAACCGCTTCAGAGAGAGATTTGGATGACAGTGCAAAATAGCTCCGTTTAACACCTCAACTCCGCTACAAATCTGTTACGAACCAAGTCACGCGATAGGTTCTCATTGAATTATTACAAATGAATCCGATCTTAGCCTATCCACAGCTGGGACAATATATGCTGCAACTCCCCACCTGGTGATCCGCCCCTAATCAAATCCTCCAAAGAAGATATTCCACCACGGAAGTTTGCTCAAAACATCCAGAGACGAAATATTTAAGAATTGACTTCCCAAGCTGTCAAAAATCGAGCTTTCTGTGATGCCATACATTATGAATCGGGATAACATAGTATCTTCCTTTTAAATCTGTATTACGCGTTCACGTATTGTGTAAAAGTGGGGGGAGCACCCAGGATCAATATGGCCATAAGCACGAGAGATGCTATGATTCATATAGTCTTCGTTACACACGGTGATTCGGCCGTCCATCAAGCTCTCATGATGCTCAAAAGCATTTGTATGCGCAGGGACAGTCCCAAACGCGGTACACAATTCTCCGGGAACCCTACAAGAAAGTCACATAATACCGCCCCCCCCCCCCCAACAGTCCAGTGGTTCGACGTGCATTGGATAACCGGTGAGAATTCTGGTATTTGCAGAATATCTTTACCAAATTGTGAAACGCCACACATGTATGCACACTGGTTCATTGCATCGAGCCGGTTCGACTCTGATGAACAGCTAAGTTTCGCCATACAACAACAATGATATGGATATCACGATCTCAGGGCAGTTCTGAAAGCATAACTTTCCAAATAAATTTGAAAACAGGTTGCTGATCAGTAGTGTGTTTAACTTCAGCGGAGGCTACTCACGAAAACGATTCCGTCAGGACAAGTAATGAACTGCTCAAACTAGAGTGATATGCATTAAATAAATTGCTCAACTACCTGGAGCTCACTCGACTTTGTCTCACATGCGCAGGCGCATTGCCTGCCCACCTACATTGACTGGACTATGGCGTTCTATTTTATTTTCACGTGTAACTACTGATGTTCTGCAAGTAGCAAAAAGAATCCCAAGGTCGGACAAGAAAGGTTACTGGAGTAAGCGAGGTTGACCTTCAATGAAAATTAAAATCGATTATGGACTGCTCCGACCAGATATTCATACGAAGCGCACACGTTCTCAGGGTTCCTTGACACTAAAGATGATTTTTGGAACCTTTCGATCTGTAATTGATTGCAACCGCGCTTGCTCAGTAAGTCGTTACCAGGTTGCTTAACAACTTTCGTGCAAGTTGGGTTCAGGTAGAACGTAAGGTTGGGGGGGGGGGGATTGCGGGCCAACCTCACCGGATAAACCTGAACAAGAATGGAGAAAACCGACGTGGGATGTCGGAATATTTTCGCAAATCTCATGAGTGGCTTACTCCACAAGATCACAAAATGTTTTGTGCCACCGCAGTGACCTGCCTTTCAGAATGAAGTCCCTGAAAACTCCAGTAACTAAGACCTCTGTCTACCTGTCTACGCTGTATTCATATGCTGGCTACTAGGGTTGACCTTTTCATTTATCTGCTCCTGAAATGGCCTTTCTCAGGAGGATATGGGCGCATAAGTTCACTGTCCGGCTTTCACGAGACTATTTCCGAAATAGCTCAGCCTGACTTAGTTGCAACTGCTAGAAGAGTTTGTCATTCACGCCATCCAGTTGAATTTGCATTATCAGACAGAGCAAGCGTAAGTGATGGTGACCACAAGGCATATTCTTTACGAATTCTATCCAGTACATGTTTTAGCGCATAGTTTACAGGCTTTATCTATGATACGCGCGTCACTAGGAGCGACTATGTCCACACGAGAGGCAGGGGAGCACTAGACTCGAGGTTCGTTCGTATCAGACAATACAAACACCGGTGAACAGATGCCATGAAACCCAATGATCAGAACATCCGTAAGTAGGATTTTAGATAACAGGTCAGAACTGCTCAGTTTCGCATGTTTACAGTGTTTCAAATCTGGTACAGTCCAAGGCACACTATAGGTGCACAATCAATCCTTGCAAGAGAATATAAAGCTACACACACAAAACTTCGCCCATTCAGAGGTGGCACAATGTGTGTGGCATCTCCCCATCTGCTATAACACAAATGGTCCAATCGTCCAGAAGAGATGCCGCGCCACAGAGATATGCTCAAACCACCCACTGCATTGTGTACGAATTGGAGGCACCTAGGTTCACTATGGCTGGAGGCAAGAGAGATGCTTTGATTCAAATAGTCTTCGTGACCCACAGTGAGTCGCCCGTCTATCAAGTTGTCACGATGCCCAAAAACATTTTGTACGCGCAGGGTTAGTCCAAACTGCGGTACACAATTCTCAGGATACCTTACAAGAAAGTCACACAACCGTTATTCCCTTTCATCTATCTAGCGATTGAACGCGCACTGGATGGCTCGTGATAACTTCCGGTATTTAAAAAAAGTCTTTCCCAAACGGTGAAATGGATCCCATGAACTTCAAATCAAATTTTAATCCTTTGAACACTATCCGGTAAATTCTGTTGGTAGTTTGCTTTTGTATGAATACTGGTTAGAGAAGAGTACTGCGTAAACAACTTTTCCTTGAACGGTGTAAAACCCTTTTATTTCTGTATCTTCGTTAAAATGATTCCAAAGACACAAAAGGTCATTATGTCTCTATTCAAAAAGTTCGTTCGTAGCTGATGGGGACTGTCGTAGAACGGTTGGGAGCGAATATATACACACTGGTTCACGTTATCGAACAGGTTTGACTCTGGTGAACAGCTAAGTTTCACCACACAAGATTCACAACAATAATATAGATTTCAGGATCTCAGGACAGTCTGAAAGCATAACTTTTCAGATGAAATTTGAAAATATCATCTGACTCAGGTTACTGATCAGTAGTTTATTGAACTTCAACTTAGGCTACTGTTCCACCCACGAGAATAATTGTGCCAGAACTGGTGGGAGACTGCTCAACCTAGAGTGATGTGAACGTGGATTATATAAATTTCGCGAATATCTGGAGCTTATTTACTGGGTCACAAACGCGCAGACCCTATACCGACCCACCCATAATGACTGTATTTTGGCGTCCCATTTTACTCTTGCCTGTAACTACTGATGTTGTGCAAGTAGCAAGAAGAATATAAAGTTCGAAATTAGAAGGTCTTCATGTCAAGCAATGAACGTGAATACCACATATTCTCGGCGTTCCTTGACATCACGGATGTTTTCAAACCGGCTTCTGAGGAAGATATCTAAAGAAGTTCATTTTCAAAAGCCTCTTGGAGCATAAGGATATATGGATTGTTACAAAGAACTTGCCTACAAGCACTGGTGTCCCTCCCCATATTGTTCTCAGGGATGGAATAACCAGGCCAGCGGGGTCTTCAAGACCTTGGAGTCTAATCTGTTGCTGATGAAATACTTGATGACGGCATTGTATTGTCCCTTGAAAATAAACACAATGCATAATTAAAAATGTCCAAAATGATCACATTCACACACTGTCCCGATGTGTCTGACAACTACAAATTGTAAAATTCCCCCGGGAAGGACTGGAGGCATTAGTGAGTATTAAACTTGATGGATGAATTGAGGGTTACATAAGATATGATTCCAGATATATCAGAAGCGTAACCATTATCCCCATTTCGTATCATGCTGACAAACCATCAAAAAAGGTTTGCGTCTGCATCCTTTCTTTCCAGAAAGAAAGCATTTATGACCGAACATCTATGGTAACTACTATACTGATTAATAAATTCGTAATTTCACGTCATACAGCTGGTATGTCTGCAGCCTGTGTCTGAAGACGTTGAAAATGAAGCATATGGGTTTCACCGACGAATATTCATCCATAGCTTCAATATGGGGTACTTTCACAGCTTGAATTCTCTGCCGTTCCACTCTCACTGCTTTACTGCTGAAGGATGACGGCATAACGACGCTGAACTAGCCTAAATCCATTTCGAACTGACCATAATTGGCTTACAGTGCGGCACCTCCAATAATGCTCAGATAGGTTATTTACTTGAAGTTGATTTGAACTGGAAAAGAAATTTCCCGTCCGAAAAAATCAGACTAGCAGAAATGCTCTCCAAAACGCCTGTTTCGTTTTTTATAAGATGATTTCGTCTTTTTGGTGCGTCAGATGTGACTGGGGAAATTCCAAGTCAGCAGGGCAAGTTGTGATTTCTAAAATTAAAAGATCATCCTGATGTGTTTGGCGACGCAGTCTTAGATCAACTTTAATAATCAAGAATCTCCAGGAGAATTCGAAAAGAGAGGCCTTCTGATAGGTGGGTATCGCCACATCAGTCATACACGGGTAACTTTGCTTTTTGACGGGGTCCGATACCAATTAACTCCAAGTAGGAACTTTTAATTAGGTGACCCCATATTGTCACGCGAGCTGAGAGGCACAAGCAATTAATGCGGTGACAATGACGGATTTTCAGGTTATTTTTAGAACAAACGCATGATTTTTATACTACGATACTCGAATCATTACACTGTGGTCAACCCATTCAAAAAAAATCATCTTTTACCATTTCGGATATAGTGTATGGAAGAACAGCTATCACGGAGTAGCAGTGAGTTAAGAAAATCATGAGTTCTGATTCGCTTCCAATGATGGCCTGTGTGGAAGAAACTGCGTGAATTGTGAACCACAGTCTTCTCATTCAGATGAACAGGTGTCCATATTTGGATTAGGATTGGCTGGAGCGAATCCAATTTTTCCTGCTGCTTGATCAAACACGGTGTAATATTTCTTCAACAAGGGGACTCCGAAAATCATGGTCTTGAGTGATTTGGCTGTGGGCTGTCTGATTCTGAGGTAACATAAAGTCCTTCTTCCCCAAGCTTCATCCTGCATTAGCAAATAAAAAACAACAATACTACTGGTAATAATAACTTCACAAAGTAATAATAAAGTCCAGGCATTCGGACTACTATTCGACGTGGAGGAGTTCTACTTCATGGGAGTGAAGGAAAGTAAGCAGAAACTGTGGTGAAGGCCTGGTATTCCCACCAATCATTTCTGCAAAATGCCATGAAAATTCGACCATTGTAATATGTGAACGAGGTAAATTGAGGAAGCTCATCCCACAGGCCACATGGAATATAAAGCATGATGTTTTTTATCGCCATGCGCAGTAGACTGAATCAGTGTGTAATCTACTACTCATCGTTCACTACTTTTATGAAAGTGTCTTTTATCGTCACGGGGCTTTATTTATTGGAAATGCTCATTGTAGAATTTGCGGAATAGCAATCACTTACCCAGTCACTCATTACTAAATCTTGACTCCGGTCACAATATTATCATGACACTCTTCTCTTGGAAGCTTGGGATACGGAAGGTATTTTCTTCCTGTGCATCATCTCCCTTTGGACACAAAAACTTTTCGTGACAAACGACCAGGTTGCAAGGATAGTCAAGCTGTAGGTCACAAGGAAACCTGGCATCAGGATCTCTACCAAGGGGCCACAATGATGTTAGTTGTCGATTTGGATGGTTCAGAAAGTGTCAAAATCCGTCAGCTGTGATATTGTCACTGTGTATCAGGCCCTCTGTGTGACGTAACGCTACATGCTAAGCTGACGTGCGTTCACCGTTCGGTATAAACAGCACGGCAGGTTATTATGCAGCTTACCAGAGCATGTCATAGTTATCCATGACCGTACTCCTCTAGTGCTCAACTGCAAGGCCTAGAATTTACTGCTCACCTTCACAAATGGGTCACCTGGTCATCTGTTCTGGCAAACTTTTACATCATAGCATTATCTGATATTTGATTTGAAAAGGTGATTTTGCGTCATTGTGTTTTTTTTTGAACGACGCGAATTTTCAGCCGTACACTGCATTTCAACTGAAACTTGCGGGTTCCTCGCATTCGGATAAAATCTTTAAGCATTTGCATCAAGGATACGAATCCCGTGAAGCAATACTGGTTTTGAAATTTAGGCTACGTTGGTGCATGCAATGTCACACAGGAAGCGATTTGAGCAGGACAGCCTCTCCTCAAACCCAGAGTGACGATGAATAAAGTCGAGACTGAAGTTGGCCTATCAGACGAACGGCGAACTAGATCTTTCTTACAATTCCCATATGAGTTTCCAGTGATATATATGACCGAAGGTTTCAACTTTGTGCGGTTTACATCAAACAGCAAACCGCGATTTGCTATCACTTCCGTACGTATTTCCATCCAACTTGGCCATTGTACCGAATTGGCTTGAACGGTTCGTCTTTGTAGTGACAATGCGATACTGGCGGCAAGTCCATTTCCGAAATATTCTGACGCTAAATTCATTTAGGGATTAGAACGAGACGAACTAGCTATGTTCGAAGAAAGAATGCCATGAAAAGATGCCAGCTCAAAGAACGTTCCTGATCACAAAAATGAGTTGATGGATGTTCTGAAACCGACAGAAGAGCGCGGCCAGAAGATGGTCTGCCAAAAGCACACCAAAATGAGTAACAAAGGTTTGGATACGAAATATGTGGAGCGAAGAATCAAAGTCACTGGGGCTGTGCTGACCATGAGGTAGAGCCATAATTTTCTCGCCCATTTTCATTTACTTTCGGACATTGTTTAGCCAGATGATCACACTGATATTCTTGTAAGTTTTGAATTTAATTTCTTGTGAGATCTTCCGCCCATCCACTGGGACCACAACGGTGCTTCTAGAACTTTACCGAGGAGTAGGTATCGGCTGGGACTTTGCAACATATCAAACCTCAAGGGTGACTCTGTACAAATGGCGAATTACCGGGGATGAAATGTTGCATACTCATCATCAAAATTTCACAAAACATTTCATCGTGCCAGTGAAGCCAATCTACGCTGAAATGCTGAGAAACACTGTACAGCCGCTTCATCCTTATTGGCAGTCATCAACAGTGCGTACCTAATGATGTTGAAAGGGTTGCGAATCCACAACCTCCCGGTCATTAGTTGAACAGTTCACCGTTTGGTCATAGGTGTCTGATCAGCAGTGACGGGAAATAGCATTATTTGTCATGTCACATCACGTGATCGCGTATTGACTGGTGTCTCAAGTGAGGAACGGAGTGTAGCGATCACACAGTAGCATTGGTCCATGATCATCGGAATCTGTAGCAAGTCACCTGACACCGAACATCATCAGATCTACAATGATCGGGTTATCCGCCATCTAGTCCGGCTTATTTCATCGCACAAGGGTTGTTGGACGCAGATTTCATCTGGTCCTAGAGTTTAATCACAATGCCAGGAGTTGTCCACGTTCCACATATCAAAACGCACACCAGACATTCATGACATGCGTCAAGTTGGATGACAGCAAACTGAACCGGTTATGGCCGTCCTTATTGTTATGACCAGAGTAATTCGCTGATGGAGGAAGGACTTCCCCGGGTGGTTGAAACCTGCGATAGAATCAGTAAAATTATTTGCTCAAAAACGCCCAATATTTCGACCCTAGACTGGCCACCCTATTCACACTTCTCCCAATCCAGTTTGGAACCGCTTTGCACAAACAACTAGCGATTTTCTCACCCTTTACTTCGCTCAACCCCATTCAGCCACCCTTCCGACTCATTCTTGTATTCGTAGCATTACGCAGTAATGAAGCAATCTAACACATAATATATCGGTTACCTTGAATACATAGTATTCTGGTTCCAGAGATAGCCGTTGTCCACCATACAGGTGGAAATGTATCACTGGTAACTGTAGCATCGTAGAACAATCGACGAAGTGGAAGCCGTCACTGAATCTGATGGGTTTTACAATTTGATGGATCTCTTTCAGCGCGTCAGGTGATACGTGGATCCATGGACTGCCACTATCAATCACAGCAAAGGTACTGTCTTCGACGAATTCGGAGTCGCCAACCTGAAATCTGCACAGGATAATGAAATGGGTGATTAACCGGGGTTCCAAAATGGCGAAATTCTGGCACGTGAGATCTGACATGCGCCTTGCGAAATGGAAAAAGAAACAATTTTTGTATGATCACACTGCTTGTGATCAGTCTTCATCTTTAAATGACCAGATGTACGTACAAATCGTGATATGTATTCAGCAATGAGTTTCAACATTATCTGTGCTGAGGTAACTGAAATGTAATCATAACCTACCCATCAATCATGACCGTCCAAAGTTGTGGGTCGTACACGTTAACATCCACATAGAACAGTTCGCCCACATGGAAACTGGGATCAACTCCACCAAGTATTAGGTAACCAGGTGGTTGGTTGGTTCTCTTCTCGCTGTAAATAATTCCAACGTACCATGATCAGATGAAACAGCATTTTGACCATTAAATGATAGTTGACAAAGGTCAAACTGATGACTTTTTCTAGTACTGTAGAAACATGACTGGTATTCAGTACATTTGTATCTGGTGCTTCCAATCTGATGTGGGCTAATGGGATTGGTCAAGTTAGGTGTGCAGGCGGACTGTTCAAACGGGACAGCCGCCGGTAAAATACTACCGGTAAGGCAATACATTGCCTTTGGTTTTGCTGTGCATCAAATCTTCGGGGGCAAAATAAGGTTCATGGGTAACTAAACTCACTTGATGAGCCAAAAACCACGGAACCGATAGCGAATTGTCGCAGGATCTTCACAAACCTTTCAAGTAGTGCCCTATAAATGATGTCACTCTCACTGATACCTGAGGTCATCTTCGTGCGGAACACTTAGTTAAAAAAACGAGTAATTCATTCGATCCACCTGTTATCCTCCGCCTTAATGTGTGAAAGAGGAGAAATGCGGTTAGAATGAGACACTGTGGGAAACGACTGGCAAATGATCCTAATAGTAGTAGTAATGATGCGATGTGTGATGTGTGTGACGTGTGTTATGTGGTTTTAGTTGTTCTATGTGGACAAGTGCGTGAGTGACATTTTCTTTGTTCATCAAGTCAGGTTGTTGGGATTTGTCCGCGTGCCCACATGCATTCGACCATAACATACAGGCTGTCGGTTTTGAACCCTGAAGCCTCTAATTCTTGGTGTCAATCCCATCCGCGTAGTCGGAAGTATGATGCGCGTAGTGCAACTGCCGAAATTTGGATGGACATAGTTGCCAAGCGCCTCAATGTGCAGTGGTTCCCCTGATGCTTACCAGCCCAGGCTGAGATGGACCGATTGTCAGAAAGCGACCGCCTAACTGAGATCAAGCACCAGTCACTCCAACTAACTTGACCAGATAAGCCGTAACAGATACCACTACCACAGCATTGCACGCATCCTAGAGAGGTTACCGCGGTAGCCGAAAAGTCGTACTGTAGTAAGTCGGTTATGCTCAGTTCTCGTGTGAACAGTTTATGCGCGGGTTAATCCACCTTGGTTGACATCTTCTAGCTGTCTCACACTCTATTAGTCATCTTGTTATTTTGTTCAACCTCGGTCACCTTTTCATACACGCGACTTCCGACCGAGTCACGCTCGGCCTTCCCTTTTGTGTGTTGTGTGTGTGTTGGCTGGCTGGGTGATCATTCAGCAGAGCCTAGCAACTCAAAATCACGTCAGAATACGCAAAACAAGATTACTGCACCCTAGTTTTGGCAGCGTCGTCTTTCATTCGAGATTTTTCCACAGAAAGCAGATGCTGCTTAACCTATTCCGTAAGGTAGATTATACGTGGCTTGGACTGCATGAGTATGGGTGCTGTTTCACCCAAGTTTTTGCGGACGATGTGATCTAAAGTTACCTTGATGCATATGCCACACCCACATCATTCCATCTGCTGCATCGGTTCACTTACTTTCTGGTGGATATTTCGAACTAGATGTTTCTGGTTATATAGACCGATCAAACGAAAATTTCCCAGTCCGTTTTGAAGTGGTCTATTGATGCTTATTGTGTGGTGATGGCGCTGCACGTTAAATAGTTGGTATCTAACTCGGGGTGGACGTCACATATAATCCCAGTGCCTTCACCGTTTGGTGGGAAGTGAATTATTCTGTGCTGTGATACGATGTAAGCATCTTGTAAGATGTGGCATACCTGACAAACTTATCCATCCTCAGTCCTTCGCCTACTCTCTCTCTCACGCCAGTTGGACACAGAACACTGATAGCAACAGTTAGCACGTTTTAAAGTGGAGTCGTAAGCTTGATCCGACTAGAACAGCAATTACAACGCTTTATTCCTACCAACTTTTCCTTGGGGAAGGTAGCGAGATTTCCCAAACAGTGGTGAGTGGCAGTGTTGTCCAAATTGACTCTACCTAGGCCGCACGCTAACTATCAACCGGATGCTCGTCAAATAGCTGGATATGCGGAAGCGCGCTTGGAAAAGTCCTGATTTGTGGCCAGAGCAAATATTGCGATGTGTAGTGGTTCAACATTTTTAGCAGTTGGACAGATACTGACGTTGTCTCCGAATCCTCGATTGATTCCACCGTCAATATCTGTGGGGAAATTCGATGACGCACAAGTAAGTTCGGATACTGGGCACTCAAGGGGGCGAAACTGCTATGAACCGAATCCTCGATTGATTCCACCGTCAATACCTGTGGGGAATTTCGATGACGCACTGGTAAGTTCGGATACTAGACACTCAAGGGGGCGGAACTGCTATGAACTGATAGCGTCTTGTCTCATAACTCCCTGCGTTGACTCGACCACTTGGAAGGCAGGGACAGATAACAAGTGGTCAGCAAATGGGGAGACACCGAAAATGCAAAGAGGTGACATAATTCACATGAGTTTCAGTAACAAATACGTCTATTTTAGATCACACAGAAATCAGACGCTGATCAGATGTGTCTGATGAAAAGCAACGTGCCCCGGCGGAGCGCATTTTGAGACTCAACGTGTATTGGTACTAGAGCATAAGTGGTCCAATTTTTAACGACTCGAGACGAGAGTACCAACATCAGCATCAACTCTCCCACGCCCTACCATGGTCGAAGAGTAGACGACTGTGTTAAGATGAGATCTGTCCAATTCTCAACAGATGACACTACGCCCTACTGCATCTCTATCATCAATTTGCCCATGCCAACCAAGATATTTAGTCCGGGACAACTCACGATGAATATGCCTTGTTACAATTTATGGGTAAAGTGCGGTATTGTAAAGGAACGTAACGAAATGGATGAATGATACTAACAGCTCTCTGTTGGATACAGTGCTAATGCTCAGTGAAATACCCGTTAGTGTCTCAACAAGTCTCTGAAGGCTTGTCCTTACATTTTGTTCCTCCGGGTTTAAATCGGATTCACAGATTCACGGACATATCCAGATCGTCTTGTTATTGCGATCAGTGCAGGCGTTCAGCAGTTAGACCGCTTTTGCTAGGCGAATTCGTATCGAACCGATTGATAAATAAGAGAAAAGTTACCTTCCCAATCTCCGGTAAGACTTACTTATGTTTCTATTCACACAGATTCATCAGTCCCCTACACACAGGACACATTGGCTTGATCTTACACCAAAAGCCGGTAGAAAAAAGACCAAAATGATCAAAAATGAATATTTTTCGTTCTCTTACTCAAATGGTCTGGATGAGACAGGAGGCCGAAGAGCTAAGTCCACTGTGATACCATGTTTCTGATACTCTTCAACTGAATCATCTGTACGGAGGCCGCCTCGTGTTTCACTTGGTACACTATTCAAGATGCGTCAATACAGTTCCTTGACGGAACACTACTCATACAGTATCCAAAGAGTCTTTGAGCACTCGCGGTCGGTTTCGCTCTTAGTTTCGGCAAACATAAAAAAACTGAGGGTTTTCTAAGCAGAACGAATATCATAAATAAGAGATTCAGTAGTGTTAAGTTGAGTCTCCCATTAAAGTCAGATTGGTGTGCGTAAAAGGGGGCGTTTCGCGAAATGTGTGCGATTTGGATTCAAGTAAAACATCGGATTGACGGAAACTCGGGGACTGCGTCTAAATGTTTAGCCCGAATGAGGATGAAACTGGCCGTGGGTTGCCGAACATTATTCAGAAAACTTATGAGTAGTTTTTTGGAGAAAATATACTGCGGTCTCTCAAACTGTGTTCCAAACAGAACGCGAGACGGCCCCTATGCGACATATTCAGTTGGAGAATATGGAAAACTAGAGGTTCAAATGAGTCATCCGTTAAAACAAAAATTAGTATATTTTGAGTTTACTTCGTGAATGGTCAGTCTGTTCTCCATCACATAACTTTTTACCTTTAGTGTTACCCCCAAGATTTGTAGCATCTGATTTTCGCTGAAAAAGTTTCAACTCTCCATTTGAAAACAGGACTATGTTTAGAAAAAACGGTTGTCACTGAAAACTATTTGCCACTCAGTAATTCGTATTTGTGTTGCCATAATTCCTATACGAAATAAGGTTATCATACCATTCGAGTTCAAATTCAAGCTTTTAAAAAAATTGAAAATTCGAAATCTACAATAGATGCGGGAACTTATAAAGATCGATATTTATCATCCGAGTTGTTTACAGATGATCAGTAGCTTTTAAGGGAAAATGCCAAGGGTGACGTTTAGGTTCCTTAATCTTGTAGTATCGTAGATGATCGGCTAACCACTACAATGAAAAGAAAACAGTACAATAAAAAGCGATCGTTTAAAAAAGCAGTGGATTCAGAACCGGCACGAATTTTTGAACTCAGGAAATTTTGATTATTCAGAGAACTTGCGGATTTAACCAGATTGAAAATGTAGGTCTTTCTATGACGCGCTTGTCGATAAACTGAGCCATCAGGGTAGGTTGTGCTTCGTCCTGGCTAGTGTCGTAACAAAGGCCCACAATTCCTTCAAACGGATTTGAACTGCATGCCTGCCCAACTTCCTCTTCTACTTTCCCAATTATCACATTAGCGATTGAGGCACCTGAAAACTGAAGTGATGTCAACATTGTAGATGTCTATGGGCTTACGCGGATTGATTCACGAACCAGAATACCTCTGTATTCCCCAGCAGGATAGCGTTTCACAAACCTGTTCCCAGTTGCTTCTTCTGTCGAAGAGGTCCTCCATCTACCACTTAGAACGCTCCGCCAAAATCCACACAAATTTCGCGATGGTATCCATGTGAGGCAAGAGCCCGTATCGATCAGGGCTTTATAAGTTACAGGTGGAGTACCAACTGAAAGGTCGGTCACATAGTAATTCTGATGGTTGTCTCGAAGGGGTATTCTTGATTTCAATGATCTGACATCAGAAATCACAACTAACCTTATGAGTTTGTCACATTTAATGGCAATAATTGAAAATCCCCCCAAAAGGAACAGCACATGACTGATCATCGCTTCCCTTCCAGTAAATGGTCTATTTCATGTTCCGGTATTTTCCATCAACCTTTATAAGACACATGAGGGAGAAACTTTTCGGTGACTGGACGAGAGTAGCCAATCCTGACGTGGGTGAAATATTTGATTTTGATTGGCTGTTTGCTTTCGACGTAACCAGCTTGTGGTCCCTTGAACAGATCCTTGTGATCAGGCTTACGGGTTCCCATAATTCAAATGAGCGCCGAAAACTTTGTGAGGAAACTTGAAAACTGGTGATCCGTCGACATTCTTCATGGTGAAGACGGCGAAAGAGACTTGAAAGAAGGACGGAATCAATCCCCTCAGAGGAACTGCTTGTCCTCACCTAGACAGTAAAGGTGGAAGTAGAGCAAACTATTGAGACTGACAGCTTCCAGCGGTGCTGTCCAAATGGTCGTGTGGTTGAAACATAGAGCTATATTCCGCAGTTTTGGAGTAGTTCACTCAAATAAATTCCCAACATTACTGGCGCTGTAATTTCTTCTGCTTCCTACGCGATTGAGTAACCCGTTTCTACCGTCATGCCTTGGTAACAGGGCTGGAAACTAACATGGATAAACTTACCTTGAAATTTCCGGTGGACACAAAGAACACCAAGCCAGTTTAATGACAGTGCCGAGGCAAACATTGCTGAGAGATTGGATGTTTGCTTGTCTGTCCAATAATGCCTCATTGGAAACGTCTAAATATGAAGTAAAAATGCGGAATCTGAGGGACTTTTGGGATGGGCTTACAAAAAAAAACAATTTCAAGGCGACTCTGTCAGTGGAATAATTGCATCACGACCTCCTTGGTTGGGTTGTCTTGCTTACAAACGAATCAGTTGCTGCCACACAAACGTGCTTTCGAACTTGGTTGAAGACCGTCAGATCAATAGTTCGAACGCGTAAATAATCCGTGGCTCCTAATGTCTGAGGTCACTGAATTCGCTTAGTCCTTTTGCTGAGAAGCGAGTGTTCAATCCCACAAATCCCGTTTTCTTACACAAATCAGACCGAATTCTGCTCTGAGACATTCTGTATCAGACCTGGAGATCCACCGTCAACCTTCAGATAAAACAGCCAGATTTCAAGAAGAGAGATGTTCTTGACAGCGTAAATAACGCCATTATGGAAAGTTTTCCATCAGATGTCCATCAATTTGTGCCACTCTTTTACGAACAATTTCCATCAATTCCAACATATAGAGTTGTTTGGCCCGAGGATACTTGTTCCTCGTCGCTTAATTCTGTCTGCATCAATGGATTATTCAACCTCGGTAACTTCTAGCGGTCCTGTACACATACTGCCAAATTTTATACATAGAATCCTGTGTAGAACCGATGGCAATAGAAACAATGAGGCTGTATGACAACAGAGGAAGCTAGCGATTTTGGAAAGGCACTCATTGAACGAATGGCTCTATGTCCCTCTACGTGATAGCAAATCACGCTATTTATCAGACCGTCGTGGCTGAAAGGCTGTGCCAAAATACTGGCCTGGTAGTCGCGAGTTCGAGACCCACTGGGGCTTCGTGAGTTTTGTGTACTGTTGGGAGTCCCAGTAGGAATGAAAAAGCTGCAGTATTTTTCAGTTCTTCAGTTTTAATTCCTTAAAAGAATTGTCAACTGAAATTCCCAAATATCCTCAACTAACCAACATAGTCAAAGACCAAACAATGCTGCGGCGATTTCTGACTCCCATGTAGGTTCCTATTCCCCATGCACAGCATAGCACGCATAAAATTATTTTTCTGGAAAAAAAGTACCAAAGATTACTTTCTGTATGTTTTGTTCATACTTGCTTGTCTCACCATGTGTTGTGAGCACGGTCCCAGTTTTCCTATTGGGAACAGACCCATGTTTGGTGAAATGCAAGCTGAGATAATGTACAAGGTATACAGTTTTTTTATATCGTGTGTAATTTTTGGATTGCAGCTGTCATTTTAAGAGACATTGACCCTCGAAGGAACTATTTCTCCACGGATCAGTGCTCTCTGGAATAGAACTGTAGCCACTGAGAGGCGACTTCCATTTTTCAACCTTAATCTCTCTAGGTGCATAGCATATACGAACGTGCCAATCAAAAATAACCCGGAGAAATGTTTATGGTACATAGCCAGTTATATCAAACTTGACCTAAACTGAATTTATGTAGAGATTTCGTCCTGTAAGCGAAGCCAATCTATGCTGAAGAGCCGAGAAGCACTTTACAGCTGTTTCATCCTTATTGAGAGTCATCAGCAGTGCGCATCTCAAGAAACTCCGAAGAGTCTCGAACTCGCGACCTCCCGGCTAGCAGTATGAACACTTAACCATTCGGCCACGAGTGGCTGATCAGCAGTGTGATTAACTCGCACTTAGACAGGATATAGCGCCGCTCATCCTTCAATCACGGGATCCACATCACGCGGTCACACGTGTTGACTGGCTCCTCGAGCAACGACTTCTCTCAGTGCTTCTCGGCTTTTCAGCATAGATTGGCTTCACTTACAGGACGAAATCTGCACTAAACTGAATTTAGCCTGGAGCTCAGTAATCAGCTGTAAATTTATGCCGCTACGCTCAATGATGCGGTGACTGATCAACTGAGTAAATATTTCTAATCGAAGCAATTACCGTTTACGGCATTTCAACATACCAAATATAAAACATTCTCACCGAATTTTACCAGCATAATTCCAGGGGAAAAGTGAAGAGTCCCTGTAAGTGTTATCGGCATCTAGTACTTGACTTTTTTCTGCTAAAGAGCGAACAACCAATCCTTCATTCTTAATACTATGACTGAAATCGTTACCGACTGCACTAAATTTAAAGTCCTGCCCAAAATATTTGATCGGCCACAATCACAGAGGTCTAGATAACGACCCGAATTATCGAGTAATAGAGATGCACGGTTACTTTGCCAGGAAATTTTGTCTGGTTTAGAGTGTATCGCGCAGTTTTTCCCCTTTCCATTGCGCTAGCAATAGTTTCTTACCCCGGAAAGCCGCAGAATAATTTTTTTTAAAGTGAGAATTTTGAAAATGGGCATTTTTTTGAAGAGGAGGTGTCGATTTCGGACAAATCGAGTCGATTCTATCGTTTATTACTGTCCATTTCAAGTGAATATGATGCACCAGACCGCCTTATCTTTCAGTTGGTACAATATCTGAACTATTGGAGTATATTGTTGTCTAGACGTAACACACTGTTCATAAGGTCTCTGAAGAATTTTCAACTGTCCAAGACCGGTTTCGCTCTTCTTGGGGTTCATCAGGTATTGCAATATCAGAAGATCTGAGATGGTCACCCAGTGGATCACGCGTCACAAGCGCTCATATCATGTAACAGTTCCTGTTTCACTTGCAACCTAAGGCGAGAACATGTACGGTACAACTTCTCATCCATTTTTGTTTACACGGCTACCACCTGTGTCACGCGCCAAGCTTACGAACTTCAACCAAATCAGGTCAAGTTGTTCGTGCAACTATCAAACACAAACGGGCACTCCTCTCTTCACACTGCACACAATAAAAAGGCATGCGACTCGCCCCAAATCCACACACACACACACACACACACAGGACAGGAAGTCAACCGAGCTCCACAAATCTCCACGGACAACTACGGAACAAGTGTGGCAGCTATACTTCAGCGAAGACACGTCCGGAACTTCTCTCAGGAACCCTCAACAGCTGTCCTCAAACGATGAGTCACTTTTTGGCTTATTCCCTTCTTGCATTCTATTTATTTTTTATCAAGTGCACATAACTTTTGTAATCATTATGATTCTGGTGAAACGGACGTTTGTTACTTCTTGTCACCTTCTGATAACCAACCTAATTTTGTTGCAATCAGGTCACTAACAGAATGCACCAACTAAGACATGAGGCTTCATGATGTAGCTAGCCCATTTAGTTAGAGCTGACCCTCATTAGCGTGACATTCAGCTAGGTTCAGCTGAGTCTTCCTTCAAAACTAAATTCACGTTCAAATTGGACTATCTGTCGAAGTCTCTCCAATTCTGGTTCATGTACAAGATAAGTTTGACGGAACACGAGGACTGAGCCTACTTCAGGAGTCAGCGATAGCCAGCAAAGGCTAAACCGGTCGAAGGCTACCAGAGAGTCTTCAGCAATCTTATGAATAGCGCGGTGCGTCCAGATATTGGTGGATTCGACTTTAAGCCTGCATACAAGTGCGTAATCCAGGGATTATCGACATTTATGGATCCTTTCACTCGACCCTTTTTCAGCCCGGCTAAACGTGACGGATAATGATATTTCAACACTGAAACTAACGAAAAACACGCTGATAATCTCTACACTTAAGTTTTAGTGTTGAATTATCCGGTGTTGTGCTGAACTCACATTCTGTTTATTTTTCACTGGGCCAATTTTCAGGCATCTTAAATTTTTTGTTGCTGATGTTCGGCAATTAATCTTTCACTTTTTGGAGTTTTTTATTCGAACACCGGAACAGGTTTTTAACAAGCCCTGCGAGGCATAGATGTTTCCACAAATGCTGACTGAAAAAGGAAGACAGAGGCTTCGGAATTCAACTGATGCCTACTACTACTCACATCATCAGATGAGAACTCCGCACAATCGGAAGAACGAGTCACTGATTTTATAGTGAAATTTGAAGATGTCCTGAAGGCACACACACTGTCAGGGGACCAACTAGTAGGGTTCGCCTCACTGCAAGAACCGAGCAGTTGCAAAATGAGGAGCAGCGCCTGTCAGGTAACGCATTTCCAAGAGTATCCAATCCATAAGTAGAACATTTGAACCCTAGCGAAATTTCCTTTTCTCCCAGGAAACCCTGCCGGTCCTGTAACCTCATTTGTTTGGGTCACAAGACTGTAGAGAGACACGGCAGGCGTAGAAGTAAGGCAAGGCTACCTCGAGTACATTCTGTTGATACTATTTTTATCATTCAGGAATTTTTGAGCTCCATGGAGCCGGCCATAAATTGGGTGGTTCATGTGTTAAGGTTCGCAGAGCACATTTGAAAATTCCAAATTCATACCGCTCTGTCGTTAGTTTGCCAGAAGGCACTTCACGTGACTGAGACGCATTCAATGCTTGATTATTGCCCTAAGAAAATAGACTACTCTCGGCGAAATACACTCATTTGCAAACAAATTTGGCTTTGCGAGAGGCTCATCTTTAGCCCAGCTGAATCTTTCGTTTGTAGTGTTTCCAGGTAACTGATTCCTCGCCACCAAACAGACCATTCGATTTGAAATAAAAGCGTAAAAAATCTACCTAGCCGTTCAGCATTTTCAACCTGTTGGGCTACTTGTGCAGCGACAGCGAAAGCCCACTAAGATTACATGGTCAGACGGTAAATTTTTATTGATATGCTTAAAGAAAACAACGCATCTGCGCCAAAATAATTCCACAAGGCGGACTATCTGATTAGACCAAGGAGTGATGGGAGAAAGGACGTATATTTAGAAGTTAACCTGGCGCTACACATATTTACGTGGACAGAGTTATCAGGCACACATAAGCTTTCTTCCATTTTGCTTCGTGTGGGTGATTGCAGCCTTTTCGTTTCTCAGAGGGGATAATGTTTTTTCGAATATGAATCAAGTTTAGGCTTGTCATTAGGGATTACAAAAGACCAATCGGCATTTTTCGAACAAGGCTGTCATGAAATAAGCACTTGTCGGAAATGGCATGTCAGAAAGTCTATTAGGAATAAAAGTTGGACAAACTTGTCTGTATTCCGTCCTGCATCAGTTGAGACAATTTGTTCTCCATTCGATGTTTGCTTCGAAATAGTGATCTCAGATTATTGTTGTTCTTAATTTCCCCCACTGTAGTCCAACCCTCTACACTATATTTTTTAACGTGAACCCCACAAGACCGTCGTTACTGAATTCTCGGTTCGTTTTTAGTAGACGGAGAACTCTTGTCAGTTCTCAAACGGATTACTATGGAAACGGATCGCTCCAGAGACTACTTAGTTTGTAGAGACTTTGTCAGGTTTGTGAAGCCAATCTATGCTGAAAAGCATAAAATGAAACAGCTCTACAGCATAGATCGGATTCACTTATAGAACGAAGTCTCCCCAAAAACCAAAATCTCTTCACATTAACAGCAATCTGTAAGTAGTTCAGTGGAGGAATAAACTTAACCCGATGAGTGAAACTTCTATCTGAGAAGTCGTTGCTCGAGGAGCCAGTCAACACGTGTGACCGCGTGATGTGGATCCCGTGAATGAAGGATGAGCGGCGCTATATCCTGTCCGAGTACGAGTTGATCACACTGCTGATCAGCCGCTCGTGGACGGATGGTTAAGTGTTGAAACTACTAGTCGGGAGGTCGCGGGTTCGAGGCACTCCGAAGTTTCTTGAGATGTGCACTGCTGATGATTCCCAATAAGGTTGAAACGGCTGTACAGTACCCTTTGGCTTTTCAGTCTCACTTACAGGAAATATCTCCACAAAAATAAGTCAAACCTTTTCACACTGCCAACACTACTTGGGTTTTTATACTTGACCCCTAACAAACAGTGCCTCTGTATACTGATGAAAAAACTTCTGAAGATACTGTATCTCCAAGCCAGCCAAATATCTTTGGTTCTCTTCATGTATGTGCATTCCGAGTTTCACAGGATCCATTTCAGCCCAGTAAAAGATTTATACTCATACCCTGCATAATTTCTGGTGGTTCTATACAAGACATCTCTCGGTGCTGGACAGCCTGTGATGTAAATATCACAGGAGAACGTTGATGTCGTAAAGTATGTGCCCTCATTTTGAGAACTAGGTGACAAAGCATATATTTGGAGCTGAAAAGTTTACTGTCTCAAACTTTTGGCGATCGCCATGCTTCTTTGTACTGCCTGATAGCGATTCTCCCACGTTGATATTTGATAACGCTCAGTCCGCCGCTGTCAACCCTTCTGGTGTACCACCGTTTTAAAACTCTGGAATAAACCTTGATCAGTCTGAGAGCCAAACGTATGAGGAGGCTTTTCATCTTTAGAGAATCTCAGGCCATGAAGGCTATCGGCGGTCCAGCTCAAAGGAGACCTGACCAGCTTCCCACGGTCGAATCTTGATGAGATCGGTGCACATGGGTGAGGACCCCAAAGTACGTCTTGTCTCACATAGTCCATTGAATTGTCTGTTCGTTGTAACTAGCTGAGGTGATTTGCTGTACAGATGGTGTCACGAACGGCAGAAAATCATTAGTGAGAGCTGTGGCCACCGAGGAATACAAAATTACCTCCTCGTAGCCCAACAGCGTGGTACGCAGCCACCCAAACTTTTCTGTTGTCAATGAACAGCATTCGTGAGTATGTGCTTCTCTTGTAAATCCCAGTAATCGAACTGGCCTTGTTCTTCTTCTCTGCTTTCACAGCCGGAGATTCTAATGTCAGTTTTTGAAAACCCTTTATTGCAAACTGAGAAGCCTTTTATAGTTAGTGTACTGTCATACCTGACCGAAGTTGTGTTAACCTCTGAAAATCTAACAGCAACGATGGGTCAAGTATCGCGTAGCGACACTTTCTATCAAACAATTATCTATGTAACCCACTTGATGCTTGCTCCATTGTTCGTGTGAATGCATGTGTGTTCCCCAAAGTTATCCTGGTTTGCTCGTGCAAGCGGTACAATTTTATGTTCATTTCTAGACCAAAGGTCAGCATTGTTAAACAGTCACGATGGAGAAAGCTGCGGTCGTAAATTCAACCCATTACGGATGATCTCCGAAGGCAATGTGCACATCTATTCCAGCTCGCTCTAATGCACCGCGCAATATCATATTTTAGTGTCTCTCTGTGAACCTGAATGAATGTGATCCCGACTCCGGCGAACAGCTGTTCAGACGCTGAACATTTAATTTTTCCTAGTGGAACTCTAGAGCAGAAAATCCGGAAATCCTGGTAAACTTTTACACTCCTCGCTTGATCTTCATGACGCCTGCTAGCTTTCACTGACACAAAGGCACTCAGACCGTCTGTCGGGCAAATTGACGGTCAAACGGTTGTTAGACAGAATGACTAGCAACGAGGCACAGGGTAGACTACAGCCATAAGCTTACAAGCCCATTAAACCCACGGACCATCGAAACAACCGAACATTTTCATCCAGTACCACTGACCCAAACTTGGCTACATTCGTCTAAGTAATTTTAGTCAACATTTGATGATTCTTTTATATGCATTGAGATGTTGCTCAAATAGACGATCAGCTTGTCTCAGGACTAAGGTCAACGGTTAGGTCACGGCGCTCCAGGACCACGATATTATGCACTCTGCCCACTCACTTTGATCGGTAAAAATTACTTCAATTTCAATAATAGGGATGAGGAAATTATTGCTTAATGTTCGTATGCTGCAGTTTGTTTATTCGTCCTGTGTTCACCAGAACCACAATCAAGGTATTTTTAAACTGATCAAAGTCCTCAGGCACATGGTTTCCAAGTGCATGGCAAATAACCAGTATTGGTGAATCCTGATCTACCACGAATTATCTTTATTTCCTTTGAGGATGCAGAAAGCACCATTAAACGATGCAACCCTTTAAAGAAAATGAGGGGTTTCCCTCTAACTTCACTGTCTCTATGCGATCACACAGACTGTTTTTATTTTGTAAAGATCCCATATGCCATCAACTAGTAGCCCTCAGTTTGAACGAATCCGCTGCCTGATAGGACCGGCCGGTTCTGCATGGCACTTGATAGTGTCAAGTTATCCGCCCGTCCACAAAACGACCAGTGAATGTTCCATCAGTAAAGCTCGGCTTTGAAACTTTGGAATAATGCAGACCAGTAAACCATTCATGATATGACAACGTTGATAAGATTCCACTTGCGATGGCACTCTTGTCTTAACTAGCCGATTGGTTGATCTTCACTAACAGCAGCAAATCCTGTGACTTCCTCGCCCGAGTACTCTAGTCCATCAGGACCTCGACGGATATTCAAGAAGGATAACTTTGATGAGTTATACATTTTACGGGGAATACTGTCTGATCTACGCCTGAATTAAGACGCGACCTCCATTAGCATTGGTTTATTTTTTACGCCAACTGTCTGATTGCTGTCCAGACTGGTTCAGTATGTCAGAAGCTTTATGTGGGTGGTACCTCCTGGTAGAAAGAGACAGTCATTCGCTGTATTTGTAAAATACGCGCCTCTGCACGACGGACCACCAGCAAACACTGTTCCCAAAAAGGCCGCCTTCGTTCCCTCTGTGTTCAATAAAACAGTCTTTCAGAACGACTGCGCTTTCCGAGCTAAATGTGAAACACGTATAGACCATTGACTTTGCTGTTTTACATTTTGCACTGAGGTCAAGTTAATCTTATCATGTTTTTCTAATCAAGCAATTACTATCACGTATCTCCTTCTAGAGACTTGTTTTTACAAATCTCTTTGTACGCCGATAGAAATAGCTTGGGTCGCGATTCTGGTCTGAAAATCTCTGTATGCTTCACTGTCCCTATGGACGTCCCTGATTCAGCAGAAAGCTAAATGAAGCAAAACAACTACCGTCTATGTGCAGTTGACAGCACCTCTCGAGATGGCCCTGCAGACAAGTCAGTAAAACCGTCATATCAGAATAAACATTCCCCCAGACAAGCGACAACAGATTCGACCTCAAGTACAGTATAGTGTTCTCTCTTTATTTTTAAAAGACTGGTTCCCATGGCTTAGTCGGTTCTCTAACCCTTTGAAATGCGTCTACCTCAAATCCAATCTCAGTATACACCAATTTTCGGTCAAACTAAAACCTTTATTAGCAAGGCACTACTCATAAGTTTGCTGAAAATTTCTCGACAGCCCACGACCGGTTTCGCCCTTCCACTTTAGGCTCATCAGGTAGGCGCAGTCGCCGGGTTCCCGTCAACCCTATA
>NW_008751708.1:2067276-2091585 GCF_000715545.1 Opisthorchis viverrini
ACGAATATACACTCATTTTCAAAGTAATTTGGTTTTTCGAGAGACTCACCTGGAACCCAACTGAATCTCTCACTTGTGATAACTCGAGATTTAAAAGTCTGCATAAATTGAAAAAGAAAACAACCAACCAAGAGAACAAACCAAATTAGTTTGTAACTGAGTGTACTTCGCTAGTTTCGTGCAATTTGGTTTCAAGTAGAACATAAAGTTGACCGAATCTCGGGGACTGCCTACCTGATGAACCCCAAGATAGGCGGAACCACTCGTGGGCTGTCGATGGATTTTCAGCAACCTTATGAGTAGTACATTACAAATATACATGTATCGCGATATTTCAAATATCGTAGCGACTGAAGCATGAGGCGGCCTGGTGCAGCACATTCAGTTGCCTGGAAAGATCACAAACGAGAGATTCAGCTGGATTTCCGGTGAGTCTCTCGAAAAACCAAATTACTTTGAAAAGGAGTATATTTCGCTAAAACTTTCTTTATTTTCTCACCCAAATTTCTCAAATTCAGTAGAATATTGACTTTTTAGACACAGTTTATCTATGCCGGCTATTGAGCAATTTGGTGACAACAATTGCACAACCTGTGGGTAGTCCAGTAAGATGAATTGGTTTCGTTAGATTAGCGGGACAAAATATTGCGAAAAACTTCAAATTGCTAAGCTACTGTCAATAATACCCCATCATCGGTCAGTTTTCTAAAATTGTGTTTTACTCTGATGGAATCTACAACCGAGTCCATGTTAGCTGCTACAATTGGTATAAAAACAGTGCATCGGGCTAAAAGTGAACACTTTCTTGTGGGTGAAACAGTAGCCAAATAAATGAACACAGCGAAATCTATGCGGATAACCCCGTCACAAATAATCATTTATATTTAAGGCTAGTAAGAACTTATTTGTCGAGCTGAGCCCCAGTATTTCAAAGAGAACCTTTTCGCATTTCTGCCACGAGCAGTGCTCTATCGATTCACGTGTGCTCGGAATCTAATTATCTGTGCATCTACTTGTACAAACTCACAAATGCCTCTCATTAGTTAGGTAGATGAGAGATTTCTAATGAGATCTACAGTTACCAGATCTGATGCCAAACTAATTTCTCCAGCTTACTACTTTCTTTATTAATTTGCCCCTAATTTTCTTTAATGAAATTGACCCACATAAAAATGAGTTCTTAATGAGTCTGGGACTTTATGTAGGACACTGAATTGTCATTTTTGGGATGCCAGTCCGTCAACATTTCGAACTCACAGAAGTACAGCGTCTCACTTTTACAAGACCATGAATAAAATCATATTTTGCTGAACGCCAAACGTTGAATTCTAGCCGTAGATATTTGGGTGCCAACACTCCGTCATTTTGCTGATTTTTTATTGCTTAAGACTTTAAACTTAGCAGCGTCAAGATCGTAAGTCATGTAACAGAGTTTAAAAATACTCCTCTAGCCAATGCTACAATTCTGTTTGGGTCATTCTTAGCCTGGTTGTGTTTTTGGACAAAACTATTCGTAATACCTATTGGTGATGTTGTCCTTAGTGGGATCGATGGACATGAAAATCGCTTCGAAAAAAGGTGTGCAAGAATTGTTTTGTATTTTGGATGATACAGTTGTCCTAAACCGATGATGAATTTCCCAATTGGAGATAATTAGTGAGTGTCTTACGTAAGCCTTCCAATGAGTCGTGCAATGTCGTGCTATGATCCATCACGTCAGTGTACACTTATTTGGTGCTAAATGTTTTGATTTATGGAAATCTCTGTATTCATGAGACAATACTGTCTTGTAGTAGCAAGTTCAGTGAGTGATCGAAGTAAGTCCTCCGAAGCAGTTTTCTTTCTCTGTGTGTGTAGCTGATTGTAAGAAACCACTCAAAAACCTCATCATGTTACCACCATATTTACAATAACCCGATGGCTGATTGGGCAATATGTGGATTCCGTGAGAGAATGTGCATCGAATGCCTGATAAAGCATCAACATCAGTGGGAGATGTGCACAACGACAGCTTGAATACCAAACCAAACAATAGCAGTTCCCGTACCTCAAAAAAAGTATTACGAAAAAACCAACTAAAATTTCCCCTTTCCAGAAAATGTCGCTTTGATGACAGTTCCGATAACTGGAAACATAAGGCCTTTGTCAATATAGAACCTGGGTAGGCTAGGTGCCTTTAGACTGAGTCACTTTGTGGTTAGGTTGGTGAAGGTCTGGATCCTTGAAAGAACCGATTGCTGATCGCTTTTAGATAGAGCTAGACTTCATTCATCATACGACGTTGGCGCCTTACTAACGAGGAGGGATTCTACTGGCCCTTATGTGAATACAAGAGAGAATGTGTACGGGGCCATTTTAGTGTCCTATACCCGTGGATGCTACCGATACTGTGATCGACCTTTCTATTCAGTTGGGACACAGTCCTAGATGAATCCGTCTGCGATCATAGCTACGACAAAGCAAAATAAAGTAGAAGGAACTGAAAGAACCTTCCCTTCAGCAACACTTTTAAGATGGATAGACACTGGGTATCTCCTTCATTGTCATCGTTTCTTCTTCCCCAGATCCATTTGAATTCTGAGAAAGCAGAACACTGGCCTAATTTATTCGACACCACTTGTTGAACACTGAGTAGTGTCTGAGGGAATTAATCAAAGACTGATTGATAGAGTGGTCATCGGGGACAATACATTGGCAAGGCGGTACTTTACTCGGATATTTACAGCTGACAGGAACTAGTCTGGTTTACATGAAAAGCTTTAGTCCTTACTCAATGCGTTTTTTTTCGTGTGAAGAAACCGGCGTTTTTACGACTCATAATTGTGAATATGCTTGTTCAGAGAAAGATATCTTGCGTATTCTGGAAGTTATCTGTAGTTAGCTACAGACCGAAAACGGTCACTACAAGGTCTTTCCATGTTTCGCCGTTTCTTCTAGGGGGCAAAATTTATCACTACTTCTGGAACGGATATACCTACATGCGAACTTTTTCATTAAAGCACAGCTCATTTTTATCTCGAAGATAAACGTGTTTACAATCTGACGTCCTTGAGCCTTGTAGGTATTTTTATGGCTACACTACAAACCAGAATTTCCCAAGATTCGCTAACTGGGATCACTTCTTGTACTGAAAAGATCTCCCCTAAACTGGGCTACTCCTGACTATTCTTCCACGAGACATCGACAAATATTGTCTCGCTGGATTATTACGGCACCGTCCTGTCGCTAACCGAAGTGACTCCACAAGGGGTTTTTACTGGCAAGAGCTACCCCACACCGATTATTCAACTTTTATCACTGAAAACAAGGGAAATGAATCACACTGTGAGATAGAGAAAACAAAA
This sequence comes from Opisthorchis viverrini, assembly GCF_000715545.1. Taxonomy (NCBI): domain Eukaryota; kingdom Metazoa; phylum Platyhelminthes; class Trematoda; order Opisthorchiida; family Opisthorchiidae; genus Opisthorchis; species Opisthorchis viverrini. The sequence continues at coordinate 2,070,621 of NW_008751708.1, forward strand.
TAGTTTTTGGTAGCTATTAGCCGTCCTCTACACGGGAGCGCGTCTTGATCCTGGCCGCTAGTCACCACTTCTTCATGACTCGAGTATACGAGACTGTGAGATAGAGAAAACAAAATAGTTTTCGGTAGCTATTAGCCGTCCTGTACACGGGAGCGCGTCTTGATCCTGACCGCTAGTCACCACTTCTTCATGATTCGAGTATACAAATTCTAAGATGTCGGCTATTCTGCTACTCACTCGATTTACTGGCAAACTCCTCAGCCGTCAGCTCCCGCCATTTAAACTGACGTGCTCCTCCCAAGTGATGTGTGGTGTCTGCCACCAGTTCCAATAACTTCATCACTCTGTTGATCCACCAGTCTGTTAAATCATCGGCGTGTTATTTTGACAATTGATAGTATTCATCTATGGGATAACGTGGAATCTATAGATGGAGTCCTTTAATTCACAGTCATCGTTTGCTTCGGAATATCTAGTGAAGGCATCGAAGTAAGGCATGGGCTCGTGTACGTTGATGAATGGGAAGTTGCGGTAGATAACACCACGTATTAATTCATTGGTATCCCAATCACAGAAACCGAATCTTAAACTTACCGCCATCTCAAACAGAAAATGGGTAAAGTTAGCACATTGTCCACAACCAACTTTAAGGGTTATTCTATATCCTACTGCCGACAGTTTGCATGGTCAGAAATGGTTTTGATTACAAGAAAATGATTGAATGCGGGCTGGATAAGTCTCAATGAATCGGCTATTGGGCCCCGGTGCTGAAGACCGGTTAGTGAAAGTTGCGCACCGAGATGGTCGCTGACGTGTGGATACACTGACAGGCGAACTTGTCGCTATGATGGGCTACGGGTATTCTCAAGACGGTCCAAACAACCAGCACGCATCACGCGCTCCTCCTTGAAGCTAACGTTGAAAATACTTCAGTGAACTTTCAGTTGTTCTTTCAGCTTTTCATTGCACCCCGAGTCTCTATTCATTAATCACCAAGTAGAAATTCCTCGGTCTCATTCTTTACAAAGCATACTACTTGTAGTGTAGCTGAAAGCCCTTTGATAACCCAACACCAGCATTTTCTTTCGCCGGTAAGCGTGACCCCCGAGTTTCTGTCAGCCCTGTGCTATAACTGACCGCTTTATTGTGCGTATCTATTTGCAGACTGAGTTGGTCATAGCGGAAGACTCGGCTGAAGATCTTGTGCGCGATAGTATTTGGCTGGATGCGTCATGAAACTCTACTTCGATATACTTAAACATCTGTGCAGTAGGTCTATTTGAGGGACCCATCTGGGATTCAGCTGAGTCACGCGTTACCACCAAATTAGTGCGCACCTGGAAAATTTCCAGACCCTTGCCGTTTAAATAAATCTATTTTTCCGTTCGTATTCTTTCTTTTGTCGATTTTTTCCCCGAAAGAAGTGTTTTGTGCTTTGTGTTTTGCACTCGGCTAGCAGGAATCCGGGTGTCTGTGCGTCTTGACAACCAGCAGCGTGATGTTGCTTTCACTATGATCGGCGAATTATTTCTCCTATAACTTTATACATATCAGGAACACCTAAACCAAGTAATTGTATTGATGAACTTTTGACCTCAAGTAGTTATTTTGGACTGTGTAAGTTCTGTGAAATGTAGCAAAACCCTGATTAGTACATCAAGTAGGTTGGTTAAATGCATTCGAACTAGGTTGAACGCAAAAATACGCATCAATCGATGTCATATTCTTTACACTTCAGTCAGCCAGCCGATTTTGGCGAAAAAGCCGTCAAAACACTGAGTCTCTGTTTTCAAAAGTGAACGATTCTTCCAGTGAGGGATATCGTTGTTTGCAATCTACAAACTGAGAACTGCTTTACGCTACTCATAGTGTAGCAGTAGTACGGTACTCATTGTTCATAAACGACAGGTCAAATTTACCTTCAGGATTGTTTGAGTTCAACGACCTGGTGGTCTCAAGCTGCACCAGAAACGTCAAACGTACGATGAGTAGTCAGTACCTTAGTTAATGGAAGTATGCTTGTAGGATCTATCAGTCACTTTGTTATTCACACCGTCAACTGACGCTGAGTGACGCCAACCAGGATAGTAGCCGTCATTGGATCGGAAGTTTTGGTCAGGTTTCACTCTGATGAGCTCTGATAACGGCGTAACTCCACACTTCCTCAGTTTGGTATGGACCCACCAGAATCGCTGTGCTGGGAGGGAAAGTGGACTGCACAAAAGAGAGTGATGTTGGTGTGTGTAGTGGGCCATGGGTTCAAAGCGGGCGACACAAAGTTTTGACACTCGAATTAGAGTGGGGATTTCAGCGGAACCAAAAACCACATACAAACTGCCCAAAAACACTGATCTACAGTGCGACTCCACATCGCTAAAGTGTCTACCATGATGATCAGCTTGCTGGGTTAGTCAGTACCACAGGATAAGTCACCTGTACTCTGGTCTAATGGTGAACCGTTAAGTCAGAAAACAGATCAGTTGGATACTGGAATGAGGCTTTGTCTATCCGCTCTCAAAACACCATCGAGTCAACGTCGGTATTGGTGAATAACGTATATCCTTGCCAGACAAGCTGGAAGTACTGGGAACATGCATGTGTAGCCTCAGAGAAATTGCCAAAGTTGCTCGAGTCATCTGTTCTGAATGGCACCATCTTGGATAGCAACGGCCTCGTGGATCACGCACGCCTTCTGCCATGTCATCTGAAACGCCGCTAACTTCCGTTTCGAATGTCCGGTTCGAATCATGGCATGGGCTAATTCCAGTTGATCGAAGATCCCTGTCTTGAAGATGTGTATACCCATGTTTTCCCCATTAAAGAACGCAAAAGTATACTTTTGATGGTAAATAGTTTCACTAATAAGTCATCTGGACTACAAGTATTCATATGTCGTCTGCATCTTAAGTGGCTAGACAGGGACGGATTGGTGTATTTCTCAAGTACTGTAAGGTGTTACTTCACGCATGCTCACATATGTAAATACACAACAGACTCCAAAACCGATGTACAGGGGGTCTCATAATAGACGCAAAATTTGTTTGGATAAATAAACGTAAACAATAAAAAAGATAACAATTTTTTTAAACTTAGTAGCCACATAAAGAAGGTTTCGTGTGCAAGAGTTGATATTTTTTTGTTTACGATTAATGTTAGTACGAGCATTGAAATTGTGAAACTCTAGTATTCCCCTGGTGAAAGCGCCACTGCTGCACTTCGTGGTTACAAAACCAAACATAGTCTCATCAAAGATCCTTTCGCCGTGTCGACCGTTACAGGCTTGATTGCGAAATTTGAGTTCACTGGATCTGTAATGGATTTTCCTGGTAAAGGGAGAAAGTCTCTGAGCGATGAAAGAGCGCCCATTGTACAGAATGCCGTCGAACAACTTCAGTCTCAGAGCATTTTGGCATCTTCGCCAATAACAGAGGTGTCTCAGTTGACCGGCATTCCCCGCGCCAGCGTACATCGTATTATGAGACGCTACTTTCATCTCCACCCGTATCATTTCACTTTATCACAAAACACCATGGAAGAAAACAAGCAGCAGCGTGTCACTTTCGCCAACTGGCTGCTGGACAGTGAAGAAATCGTTCCCAAAATTTTGTGGAGCGATCAGGCAAATATTTCTGTGGATCGCAAAATCGGCAAGCACAACTGCGTGATATGGCCCCGTAAAGCTCCTCACCCGTAATCTCCATTCCCCTCATCTCTGTGTGTGGATGGGATTCTCCTCAACGTGTCTCCTGCGTCCCTTTTTCTTTGATGCTACGGTTTCCGACAACAGTTACCTCCAAATGCTGCAGACGCTTGTTATCCCGAAACCCAAGCATCACAAGAAGTTATCGACCGTCTTTCAACAAGATGGTGCTTCACCCCGCTACTCAAACTAAGTGAGAACTTACCTCCGAGAGCAATTTTCTGATGAGAGAGTCATTGCTCGTGGATTTCCAAACTTTTGGCCGGCAAGGTCACCCGATCTCACACCTCTGGATTATTGGTTTTGGAGGATTATCAAGGCTTGCGTATATCATGAAAATAAACCGAAGAATTCAGTGGAGTTAAGAGCAAGAATTGAAGAGGAGTGTGCACGAGTACGATTGAAGAGGTTAAACGTGCCTTGTCTCACATCTCACACCGCCTCCAACTTGTTATAGAAAAAAAGGGGGGTTTCTTTTACCATCTTTTGAAATGCCAGTTTGTTTACAGTAAACCTCCATGATGTATGTATGTTCCTATAAAAATGATAAATGTTTGAACTGGTGTTTAAGTTTTAACATGGTATTACTTTTTGCGTCTATTATGAGACAACCTGTAGCATGTAACAGTTTTCGATTCAAAGATGGCTGATTTTTTCATTGTTTTGATAGCTGTCCAAAGTTTATCGTGAGGAATACAAATCAGACTAATTTTTAATTCAGTCGGTCTATCAAGTGATTCATTAGTTGAATGGTGAAAAGGAGCAAGAATGTGCCCATCAGCGTGTACGAGCTTCTTTCGGTTACAAACTGAACCAATGTCTCGTTCTCAGATTTCAGAAAGTGGAACACAAGAAAGCTACAATTCCAACAAAGGGCAACATATCTTGACATAGACAAGCTGGGCTTTGGGGTTAGACTGCATGGGTATCATCTTCACCAGCAAATTTAGAAACCTCAGAAATGCTCATAAGTGATAAGTGCTCATCACTCTAATTGGTTAAACGCCGTGTTCTACAGGGTTCAAGGAGTCATGCTCAAGGCTAATAATGAGACCGTTAGCCGAAAAAGGCGCAAATGTTCTTCAGTAATCCACTTGAAGGAGGTCGCTTCCATTTCGTGTTGAGGTGTCTTGAAGCATTTGTCGTTAAAAAACATAAGAATAAAGATGTCCTAATTACGAGATTAATTTAAACCCCCATATGTTAAACAAGATAAGCCGGCAGGGAATCAAATCATTAAAAGTGCCTTGTTCATATACATCACAGTGCAAAGCAGACGAATAAAGTGGAATTATACATAATCATCATTATGCGACAAGGTAGGAGAACAACTTCGGACAAAATACAGATGCAAATCAGGAGTTTGAGCTGTGCAGCCAAGGTCGGCATAATCACTGGGTTACCACATTACGCGCTTAAAAATACGTTTTATATAGAAAAGCAAATGCGGGGTTTGAGGATCCAAATCAGACACAAGGCGACCAGTGTGTAGTTTAGTGTACGAAAAGAAAGTCGACTGGAACTGTTGCATCCATCTTGGTCCTGACAGTAGCAAACCTCCTTGTACACCCCTTGGGCTTCGAACCAATAGCGACAACCCCAGGCCAAACCTACAAAGGAGAAAAGATTATTATCCCGTTGAGGACTTTAGAGGTTGAACGCCAGTGCCTGTAATGACTATAAACACACTCTTATGGACTGGAAACAATTACGGCCAGTCAAATAGGCCCGTTGCAAAACTCTTGAATCACACGTATTCTATTCAGCCTGGCTGGTTGTAACTTTTTTTGCGGAAAATTCAGTTTTATCGAAAATCTGAAAGTCCACCGTATTTTAAAATTGTCCATAGGTAAATCGTATGGGAGGCGTCTTAAAAAGTCCGAAAGATCACAGAACCTCGTGAACGTCGTTTAGGACTTTTCGAAGTTGACTCCTTTGTGTAACACTGATACCTAAAAATTTGTCGTTTAATGTATATATACAAGAAATATTGTACTAGGTCGTTGCGGAGTACACCACGTTGTAAGACGTTTTTCAACTGAGAGTTGTTTTACAATCATTAAATTTACACCCGAAATCCGTGCCGTTCACTTGGACGGGTTACGAAGCAATCGGTTGTGGAATGAATCAACAGCAGTGGTCGAGGTCACTGTATTTAATGAATCCAATTATCAACTTTACGGCAAAAAGTATACCTGTTAGCACGGAGACGTGTAGACTACTGAATTCATCTACTTAATACCTCTTGTTGTGGTGCTGAGTAAAAACGCACTCCTCATTAACTGCTGTGTACTAAAATAACTTGTACCGACCGCATAACGTTCGAGAACACTTCTCGGAGAGTCAATATGCTTTTTTCCAAGACCCGTGATTTGAAAGCACGGGTATGAGACAAGCCATTCTTAGGAGAACGAACTCAAAATTTATCGATCGCCCTATCGACGTCGTGTTTACGGAACACTGTGTTTCACAGGCATGCTTATTCTTAGGCAAGCGGTGCCTTCCCATGGTAAAAACTAAATACGTCCGGAGAATTTTGGGGAAAGCTGGTCACTTCATCTAGTTCAAGTTGTCGGTCCTGAAACGACTTCTGGAATAGTATGAGGCTTTTTTGCTGGCTTACACTGACTAATTCGAATAATTACACTGCTATTAAAAGGCGTCACACCATGTTCAATTGTAAGCTAACTGTACTATCCGGGGGTGGAAAGGATAGCTTTCGTACTTCTGTCTGAAAATTTCAGCCCATTTTAAGCGTAAAACGATGGGTCCCGAGAGAGTTTTCTGTTACTTCACCTTCCTTCTTACAGACAAAATATTGATTTGTTCTACCACGGAGTTTCCTTGCGTAGTAACCAACCGCCGTATTCCAAGCCCCCATATCGATCATCTGTTTCGTTGATTGTAAGGATAGGTGTTTTTAGTGACGGGATTTCCGAGTAATGTACTCAGAACAAAAAGTATCTCATTATCTTGACAGTTGCCACTCGAAGAATAAGACAACACCGAGCAATATGATGTGAACTGACTGTAGTTTGATCACACTTGTGACCAAAAGTTATGAATCTTAATTATGAACCGGAGGTTTAGAAATTCGAATCGCCCTAAAATTTCTTGATTTACAGGCCCCAAGAAGGAGAAATTTGGTCATGGGCTGCCGAACAGCTACCAGAAACCGTAAGAAGACGGTATCTTTAAACAGAAAGAGAACTGTAGTAAGAATTAGGTGCCAAATTTTCTTAGAGGGCCTGATATGATCATATGTCTTCCATCTTCCTAATGGAAAAGAAAAGATACGGAAAGCTATTCCACTTTAATCAGTAGTTTTCGTGCAGTCTGTTGCCTATAAATGACCAGGTTCGTCATGGACACTGAAAGAATACCAGATATGTTTCAATGGTCCTCAAGATATCTTTGTCTCGAGAAACTCATTAATTTGCAAATCAATTTGGTTTTTCGAGAGACTCACCTGGAAACCAGCTGAATCTCTCGGTTTCGATGTTTTCAGGCTGTGCTGCACCAGACCACCTCATGTTTCACTTGCTACGATATTCGAGATATCGCGATACGTGTATATTCGTAATACACTACTCATAAGGTCGAAGTATTTTCAGCAACCTTATGACCAGTGCATTGAATATATCTTTGTCTCACTACCATTCCATATACGTTGTTTTTCAATCATTACTAAGCCCCGTGTTACTGTTTGCCCTGTTTTTTGGGTTTTTACTTCGAAATAACTTGGCAGATCCGGTTAAAAGCACTCCTTTTTCATCCAAATTCAAACACCAAGGGTTTGTTTTAAACCCAATTAAACTGCTACTTCATTTATCACGTAAAACGCCATTCATATTATTCCAGCAACCGTTTACAAAACAACTCGAAGCAGGTAGAATCCATTTTAACTAACCATAATCCGTACGAGCTCCGCATCGGCGAGTTATCTTAATCCAGCTGTTCCATCCCGTACTTTCTTGATAGATCTTCACACAGAATGTTCCGGGAGAGTGGGAAAGGAAACTTCCGCAGTCCACCATTGCGTTTAGGCGAGTGTCGAAAAACCGTCGTGCCGGGCATGAATCGTCTTCGTTGCTGTCACACTGGTAACATCGAATGGCATTGCTGACTACAATGTAGACGATAGTAAGGATAAAATTGCAAACGTCAAAGGATTTAGCAATGAATGAACTCTAGTTTAATCATAAAGCCTACGCATTTCCATGAATACATGTGTCTGTGACGTGCATTCTATCGCATATTTTCAAAGTCAATCTTTCAAGTGCTTAGCGTCAGTCTGATAGCTATCCCTTCGAGTTTACTCTGTGATTGAGGCAAAAGCTTACTGACAGGAAGATACGTAATTCATACTCAACCCCGGCATATTGACTGCTCCTGTCTAGGCTAGGACAACATGGCAGTGTCTCACTGCTCATGCTCCGTTCCACTACCGTGGCAGCCAGGCACCGGAAAAGAGTAACAGCTAAGCGATTGGTATCAGATTTTATTTCCACACGTTGAGGGTTAAACATTTTGCATTCATCGGTTATAGCAAGTGTTTCACACCAAACTCTTCAAAATCACAGCTCAACTTTGAATTCGAATACTTCCTAAGCCACACCAACGATTTATGTATGTGCATATATATATTTGTATATACGTATGCTTGTATATATATTCGTGAATATATAAATGATTTACAATGACACCAAAACCATCCGAACGCCCCAGAAGCTTCTAATTTGTACGCTCAATTTCAGCTTTTCGCTTTGGTTGGGCTTTTTTTGCGTGCTATGCACGGAACTACTTTACAGTTTTATCGAACAGTATCGTTTTTATATGTATGTTACCGTGGCTCCTATTTGGCCAACGAAGGCACCTGCTGAATTCAGCCGATTTCTTAGACACCATCTGAATCCTTATAGCTTTGCTATTCTCTCTGCACCAGCGGCTACGAAGTTTGGATTGCATAGAATGAGTTGAAAGACGTCCAAGCATAACATTTGTGCGGATAGCTTTTGCCAGATTGTTGTCATGATGATCAAACTTCACTCTCAAGATATATCCAATGACATTTGGGGAGATTGGGTTGGTTGTTTGGCTTTAGTCAGTGTCAGCAAGCACTTACTGGCACTGGTAGGATAAATGATAGAACGCAGGTGTGCTATGGTTTTTGAAGACTGAAATTCATGTTTGACGTCCTTGGAACAGCCGATAAGGCCTTGGACGGGCATAGTAGCTTTGATCTGTGAGATTCCTAGGGTCTCTGAAGGCTATCTAGTACGGGACACTAGGTTTGAATGGTGTACCCCACACAAGACATGATTTGGGCGAACATCTGCACGCCAAATGCCCAACATTCTCTGGCTACTCCCGGAAATTTGTATATCGTAGTGCAAAAGTCAGATCTTATTGAGTAACAACCACTACGGAAATGATAAACAACTAAAAGGGACTCATCTCTTGACACCAGGAGATGGGGCCTTCCGCAGTGAGGATTGGTAGATCATCTGAGGGTTACTTGAAGGTGGAACATATTTCTATGTTTCCCATGAGTCTTGAGAAGGCGTTACAGCTGCATCGAACGAATCCGTTTGTAGTGGCAGGGAAGCTGGCAGCACCTTTAGCCTTTTGGCCAAAAATTTCTACTCTGTCGTTTTGTTTACTGCGGACATTTGTTTTGCGATATGTTGTATCATTTTTCGTTTGTACTGTTACATTTGTACACAATCCTTTACAACCGATTCCTGGTCATTCAATCATGGTGAACGTTTTTGTTTGATTTTATCTTAAATTATTGTTTTTAAAGCTTGAAAACTATGGCTTATTACCGAAAATGCACAACAGATGGATCTTTGACAAATGGAAAACAGTATTAGGTTCAGAAATTACCCTCGTGGCACACCACATTGGATAATCCCAAAGTCAGATTTCTTTGCGTGGCAGTCCATAGAGCCAAAGGTAGCTTTCAAGTCAGGGAACACAACCGTTCTTGGTTGTGTTCTTAATGGAAGCAGTGTCGCTGTTCCAGAATCTATTGGAGGGTGAAAATGCGATCCGTGAATCCTCCTGCAACACGAAAACCCAGCTTCGTCTTCACGGGTCTGCCTCTACCTGTGTTCAGTCAATCCTCGAAGTGTAATACCAGAGAGTACCTTTGATACCACAGCTACCAGGCTAATGCCGCGGAGATTTTCCCACAGCGCCCGGGTATTATTCTTTCAGGCACTTTCTTTTTTTCCAAATCGCACCAGTGGACCTTGTAAGATGAGTCTCCATGGATTTTCTACCTTATTTAAAGAAGGCTGGATACAGATCTTACGGATCTGGTGTCTTTTCACACTTCCGTACGGATATTTTGTACTTTGTTTATTCTTCCGACAGCCGATTAACCTCCGCATTTTATTCGCCTGTAAACACTATCTACAAAGCTATGTTTCAGGAGGCCAGGTTAACTGATCTTCAAAATGTTCGGCGTGTGTTTCCAGTTGATATTTTTTTGAGTGAGTTGATCAGCTCTTTTCTTTACTTATCGTTTCACTTACCGGTGCTTCCATAGGGCCAGTTGATCATATCACTTGATACAAGGCACGGCTGTTTCCGATAGCAAAATCCTTCCCCATCTCCCGAGATTTTTCTGTTCATCAGAGCTCTCGGTTTTTCTTCAGGCTCTTCACAATTTGGTGTTTGAGAAATTGGCGTGCACCGTCGTTCTCGTTGCCTACTGGTATATATTTTTTGGGTGTCAGTCATGGATAGCTATCTCAGCAACATCCAGTGGTCTTGTGATGGAGTCATAGGATTTATACAAACAGCACTGAACGCTAATAACGTGGCTCCTTTTCCATTTTGCCGTGCTCTATCTACGTGCCTACCAACAGTTCACTATTGATTCCTTGTAGAGAGTTATTGGACTAGTTCAAATTGATACTATTGAGCTGTGGTGAACTTTCGAAGATGGTGGATTGGCATGCTCCTTGCTGATTTGCAATGGTCTAAGGGGGAACGAACTCTCAGACGTGCACACACCATAGCGTGATAGGAATCAAGTTATGTGCTCCAGAAGTAACGGCAGTGTTGAACTATAGCTCCCCATCGGTGGATGATGGCCACGTGATTCAACTGGGCCCAAGGTTAGTTTGCAGTTGTTGGCCCTCAGGTTACGCGGTGTAAACGTTCATGCTGAAACAATTCATAATCACACCTGGAGCAGTCGCTCTCCGTTTTCTGTGCGATGAGCGATGACTCCAATTCGACCGTCCAAATATGATTTCAAGGAGCTCAGATGACCGATTTGAACATTCATGCTGCCGATAAGGATCACAATATCAGTGCTTCTTGCCTGGCGAAAGAGTCTGGATGACTCTCGATAGAATACATCCCACTCAGCATAAGAACTGCAGTCTATTGTGGAATGACTACAAACAGATACTGTTTTTATGTCGAAAGACACTGAGCTTGATTAGGCTGGATAACCTGGCGGCGCAAAGACGACTATTCAGTGAGATCCACTCTAACAAAGCGCGTTCGGCTCTGAGGCTTGGCGTAGCCCCCCACACCATATATTCCAACAGTCTTCGCCTCTGGATCACCGGAGGGAGAAATGTGATTATTTTCGAGCCCTAGATTGACGAATGTTTCATTCTTCACAAGCATACGACATGGTGCCGAAGAAAACATCTGCACATTATACAAAGCAATTTAAGTAAAGAAACTGGTAAAGATAAGTGTATCCTTTTTACTTAAAGAAGAACATCACATGGCACAGGCACACAGTAGTCTCTGCCACTTTTTATCGAAGTTGACACCATGCCCGTCAGTCTTACATTGTATTAAATGGTATAAAACTGCATTTTAGTAAACTGATAGCGTCATACTGATCTTTGGTGCAATAAAGCCATCATCGCCACCATGGACAGCGCGACTCAGTGTTCAGAATTAATGCTTCACAGTCTGGTTGTTGATCTCTTGCAACTCAAGCTTGTCAACTGCGGTGCTTTAGCAAAGACAATTATTAAACTGTTGACAAAGGTAATTGTCGGTACTTTTTGCGCAGAACGTTTCCCAGAATTTCATCTTTGATGATTTTTGCCATATCTGTGAGGTTAGGCGCTGAGTTGCTCGGAGCACTGCTATTTAGACCCTTGGTTGAGGTATCTGGTTGGAGCACGACTTCTGTAAGCCATAAAGTGCACAGAACAGAGTAGAAAACACAGGCAGTTAAAAATATTGTTTTTATTCAAAGCTCCGGGCAGCCGAGTAATAATTACTTCTTGGTTTCATCGAAAATTTCTATAAAAGTCTTATAGTGTTACTGGGTGCCCAGGTTAGTGTAAACACCTTTACTGCCCTCACACATCTCGAAATTTAGAATTTTAAAGCTGCATGCTGATGAGATATTGAAACAATGCAATTCCACTGGTTGTCCGATGCAGACAAATTTTTGGTCATGTAAAAACTCGACACATCTTCAGCTTACAAGAGCGAAAAAACTCCACCACAGAAACTTCAACTTCATCAAGTCATTACCGTCGATCTCAAAGATTATGGACTTTGTTGTTCAGCTTTCACAAATCATGTAATATTTTGTCACATACTCAACGTGGACTTAACTGGCGCGGGTCCTGTATGAAAAGTGCACTTTTATCTAGTGCAGACTTAAAAGTTTTAAGCGCGAAAGTAGGTGCTACTCAACAAGACTTATTGCATTTGAGTTCAACTAGTGTGTCTACCCCTACGGAAAGTGCACAGTCACAGAGTCCGTGAGCCTCTGTTGCGCCGGATAAGACGGTGAACTTCTGACATATAATTAGGAGATATTACTTTCCTTCCTATTATCACGCGAGGTGGTGCCATTGGAAGCTCTGTATCCGGTCCTAGACTCTCTCCATTTTCCTCTCTCCGGCCCAAATATTTTCGGATACCGTGACAGTGCGGCATCAAATCCAAGTAAGCCAGCACTTGGCTAGTCATTATTCTTATTTGACTGTTTACGGCACATTCTTTCTGTCCACATAATCCACACGCCTTCCGATAAATCCTGTGTCAAAACGTTTTACGATGCGGGAATCGAAGAACCGACCAGCTTGTCATCACGCGCGTTCTCCATAATTGTTCTACGGTGTATTGGATGCACAAATGTGGAATGTGGAAATTTTGGCTTCCTGGAGACAAACATTGGTTACTTCAAGAGACCGCTAACTTTTGGAATCACCTACAATTATTGAGCACAAGTGCAGCAGCCGTAACTACAAAAATGCTGACCGAAGACGAAGCACCCATAGCGCGGTGCAGAAAAGACCGTTCTTGATATTTTCAATCCAAACTGCGGGTAAGTGTCGCTGCACTTATTAGCGCTCTCACACTATGGTAGAATCTTTAACACAGGCTGGATTTTTGTGTGTTAGGCTGCCGCTCAGTAAAGGTATGCATGCTGACATTTGTTTACAGTTCCAAATACCAACAAATTCGTGGCCGAATTCCAAAATTAGAAAATTATTTAAGCCGTTTAGTTTACCGACAATTCTTCTTTCGCTTTGTGGCGGATCCCTATAAACTTGTTTTCGAAGTGAGAATGTTAGTATCCCCTCACATTAGTAAGCCTATCCACTCAAACACCTGACAAGCACATTCATGCATGGCGTCGTTGCTTTTAACGAAACCATACAGTCCGACAACTCACCCCGAGAAACCGATTTCTGAAGCAGAAAGTGTCGTTGAACCAACACGACACTTTCTGCTTAAATTGAAGCTGAATCATTTTAATTTTATGTTTTTTATCCCGTTACTGGATTTTAGTTGTTTTATACCAACGCAAGAAGCAGGGAAGTGTGCCAAAAGACTCCTTTTAGGCCGAAGAAGCAATCGTAAGCATAGAACTATCAACCCGGGTAACTTATCTTCTGGCTTAACGCCTCAGCACTTCATGCCTTTGGATGCAGATGAACCAGTCGTTAAGTGCGTGTATGCAAACAGTTTTAACCTATCTGGCGAGCTGCTGGATATTCAGAGGTCGTATTGCGCCAGCCAAATATTCATAATCACGCTCAAAGATACTTGGCTAACATCTGATGTCTCCAATCCCGAGATCTTCGTTGACGGTTACAATAGGCTGACTCAAAACTTGGGGTGGCAGGCATCGCTGCTATAGGCTTGAAGACAGATATTTCTATTTTATTTGTCCTTTGTGACACCACTACTGTAACGCTATCGTGGATAGATATTTCATTGTGCTGGACAGACTTACTTCCTGAAGTCGTTTGACGTTATCCCTTAATCCAGTCGTAAAACGACATGGTTTTCACGCAAGAACTTGAGCAGCTATATACCGCCACTTTATCTTTCGTTATAGCTGTCAGCAACATGTTTAAGACATTCTAGATATGATCTCAGAATGTCGTGTCTAGTAAATATTTTGCATCAGTGCTGTCCAAAGACTTGCAACAGAGCACTTAGACCCACCATGTCGACACACCGGGTAGATATTGCACAGATCCCCTTCTAGTCCTACTGAATAGGGTCATTACTATTGAAAGCCCCTTCTCTGATCAAGTGCCAATGAAGCTTCCATAGGATCTCTTAAGCATTGTGGGCTGACTTTACTTGATCTGGTACCAGATCAGGGACTCCATACCTTCGGAGTAAATTCGAAGCTTCAGCTGCAAAAATTTATCCAAAATGTATATATTCTTTGAACAAGTTGAACTAAGCCGAATTTCAGTGTAGGGAGATTACGCAACGGCTAATCCTGAAATTCACTGCACTTATGCAGTTTTCCTCTCAAAGAGACCAACAAGCAGTCTACCAGACCAAAAAGATTTGGTATCTTCTGGGAAAATTGCGAATTATTCATAGAAATGATGATTACATGAGTTTTGGGAAACCGGATGGTATTGTATAGTACGCGGAGTCAGTGTAGATATGATATCCGCCAATTAGACTTATAGAACCAAATCATGACATTAAATATCCTACGGAAAAAATTTACTATTCAAAGACATTGGGCGTCGCCGAAGAAACTAGTCGGCGGTCTCCTCCATAAGGGGCAAAAGCCAAAGTTCACGAGCCACCAAGAAGTAGTGACCGAGGCATGAACAAAACAATATCTAAGTTCTTTTTGCCTCAGATACCTCATTCCGATTAGTATTGGCATTGCAGAACCAATTCTGCAACTAGGTTGTTGTGTATGGTGGCACGCCAAGTTTGGCCAAATATTTCTATCCCATTTTCTATAGTCGCTGAAAGATGGCAATATATCTTCTGCTTGGAAGAAGGCATTCGTTGCGCTAATTTACAGAATTGTTGGCCACATATACACCTACAGATAGAGGCTTAGTAGCTTCACCAGCGTACAATGCAAGGTGCTGAAATGCAAACTATTCAAAATCACCCCGTCTTACAATGTGTTACCCCACGTGCGACATAAATTCTTACCGAACTCTTCCTGCGTGGCAAAAATTTTTGTGTATGTAGACAGCTTATCACGAGCCAAAGATGAGGGATTAATCTAGAAGATTATGTTTTTCAACGTACTAGCAACATTAATTTTAGGTCCCAAAGTCCCATCGCTCCATAGATTCACGACGTAACAGATTTAAGGGCAAAATTTACTGTGTGCAGGATGCCCCTCAATGTGAGCCCCTCCTCCTGGAAGTAGAGAAGCTCATTTATTATTTATAGCAGTCTCTACTTCAAGGACCTTTTGATACACTCTCAAGCCTATGCCTCCTAATTGCACTCGGCATGAAAACTTCGGTTTCCAAAACCACCCCATTCCAACTGAACGTTGACGGCACAAAATAGTATTCACTAAAGTTAGCACTTTCACCGAATTGCAAAATGTGTCCTTGTATCGTTTGGATGACATTTGATGATACGGTGACTTGAAAGATACCTTTGTTGTACATGGCTAGGATAGACCAGGAGAAATCATAAAGCTGGATATCAAGAAGTACTTAAAGGTTTTTCTTTCTTCAGAGATTTTTCGCACTCCATCGTGAAAAATTAGCCAAAAAGGAACATCTTGACCTTTGAATTATTCCGCATATTTTTGTCTCCATTTACTTGCATCAGATTTCAGACACTAAAGAGCATGTTCACTGAGCTGTCACGGTGATTATTTCGGCCTGCAAGTCTGTTGATGGTGACACGTTTTTGGAGATCCCTAACACACTTTTCCCGGATTATCGTTACCCTAATGGAGATTCAATAGTTACTTCGGCCTTGCGTGAGCAAGGTTTGACAGGGACTAGAGCGTGCAATTTTATTGGACAGCAATCTTTGCCATTTTTGACAGTGGGCACGTGGAATATCCTTCCTGCTACAGTTACCTACGATTTATCCACGACTCAGCTCAAGTCACTGTCAGAATTGGGCACTGAGACGCTTACAGCCCAAAAATGTTTCAACGTTTGAGTCAACTGAAACCTCCGAACGAGCAGAACGAACCCGACCAGGAAACTCTAGGCAGATGCCTCGGTACTGTGTACTAATGCGCGAATCCGCCTTTTATACTATCCTATGGTCGTAGTTGAATTTTTCATTACAACGTCCCGAAAATTAAGGGCAAAGTGCTCATTGGAGTTTTCGGTGACATATTACTCAACCAGAATGCGAGCATCAGAGATTTCATTGAGCGTTATAAATCGGAAGCGAAATTTCGTGTCAGCTCATCCGACTGCAAGAACTAACGGTCAGCCAGTGGTAGTTCGCAGTGCCGTATGGAAAACCAGGTTCATGCATTTCGTTAAATGAGCTGCCTATAAACGTTCAGAGTAAAGCTTGTGTCATTGCAGGACCTGTTCCTGAACTCCCAACTTATGGGGGAGCGTTTTCGTTCACTTTCCCTAGTTAATGATAAACTTTAAAGTCAATAACTCCATGTCCTCATGTGATGTATATAAAGACAGTTTGTGCTGCCAAATATCACTACTACCACAACTTTTTTGGTTCGTCTTTTTTTACCTGTGAGGAGTTCATGTAAGGCTCTGTAGGATTTTAATAATGAATAGAACGTTAACTTGGTTTATATGCTCTGCGATATCGTTTTTAAGTGTTTGTTTCAGTCGCTCTTCGCCTATGTGTAAGGTGCGATGTTTTTTTAAATATAATTCCCGGCGACTTACATGGTATCCACATGCATGTTCCGAGAGTGTTGTTGACACAAATCAGTGATACCTACCGCGCCATTCGGCGACTATACTGTCGAAAATGAGTTATTTATCGTACAGGTCATATTTGCATATAACAAACTAACAAGAAATTGTCTACGATGTTGTGGCATTAGCATCAGCCTGTGCTGCCTAATCAAAAATGAAGCGAGCACAGTTTGGAAAAATCACCGTCTTAGCTCTGTCCTCATAGTATCCGTGACTCAGGAACCAAGGAGTCAGCGTTAATTATTACGTCTTATCTGCACATCACGTGTGATGTCAGTCTCACAACTATTCAAGCTTTGTATAGGTGGTTATTAGGCACAAATTATGTGTTTAGCTAATAAGTGTTATCATTTGCAACTGCGAATGTTTCCATTAACATGGATTAAAGCATAAAGAAACAATGACAGTATGGTACTTAGTTAACAAAAACATCGAAAGCATATTTGAATGAACATTTAGACGACATGCACTAACCTAGAACGATGAAATTGCAAATCAGCACAACAGGAAATATACTCATTGCACTTGAAGTCGTGCCGTTACATTCTTACCCTGATTTGATCCAACCAACACTGGCTTAGTTCAAGTGGCAGATTGAAGGTCTAGTTGTCAGAAAATGAACTGAAAATGAACTCATTGTGCTGAAACGTCTAAATGGATCCTGTAAACTGTATGTCTTATGTACTCAGCTCTCCTGGAAGGGTCGAAATTACTAGCGGGGCCTGAAATCAAAAATGATCAACCCAAGGGAGACACCAAACACAAGAGAGAGTATTTACCAGAAAAACTGAAGTAAATCGGCTAAAGGTTGCCGGAGATGGCGGAGCTACATAAAAATAATGATGGAAGTTGTTCTTCGGAAAGTAGGAGAGGATATTGTGGGTTTTCAGTCTCTTTGAGTCCTAGTAAGGAAGTAGCTTCATGGGCGACATTCCAACGATAACGGAAAGTGCTTTCTCTTAGTACACCCTCGGCTAACCAGCTGGAGCAACATAAGCTGTGATATAGTTTCAGCGTTCTTGAAAAGGGTTGAAAAGAAATGATAGATATATGAAAAAATATATAATTTACCTACTTTTCCCGCTTGGCTTTCTCCTTTTCGTTCTTCCTTCAATCTCCTTTATTCCGCTTCTTTTCAATTTTAACGTGCAAATACGGTAACATATGGTTGGAAAACGGTGGATGATAACTTAATTTGTTACACCAATGCGACAGGCTTTCATTCCGCGACCGTCTGTTAGTCGGGCAAAGCTTAATTTAGTCAGGGGCTGGCTCTGCACAATGAACTGCTGACACTTAAGAATAGCTCAAGGATGGAGATTTCCGAACTTTTTGATCCGAATGCAGATCCTTGTAGGCGGCTGCAAAGTATTGGGTGTGACGTCAGAAGTCCATCCACACCAACCACGAATATCCTGTTAACAGATGGATGCGGGACCATTAAAGGGGGTGGCTTCATATTAGCGTTGATCTGACACGCTCTAAGAATAAACCTTTCTGTTTTACAAACGCTTTCGATAAATCAAGTTGTACGACATCAGTTAAGGCCGTAAGATGGCAAAATAGTAGGCTCGTAAGATTGCTCAAGCCGGACTGCCTCTTTATGCACCAATTCTGTTTGGTGCTTGTCTGTGCCCAAAGGCCCATATAGGTGCTCAGCAAGATGTCTCGATATTTCACAGATTTTAGAAGTGACGATTGCCCTTAAGATCACTGGTGAGAACCTAGTCTTAGCTTTGTAACCGGGCTGGATCTGCTGGTTTCTTCGACCTAATAGGAATATGCTAGATGTGCACATTGAAGCAGGTTTGATCGGACTGTGGATGACAGGTCGGTTTGTCTGACGGAGCTAAAGGTGGAGCCCATTCGGAACAGCTACCTCTGCTGGCATCAAGAGTTCACAGCTCCTAAAAGGCATAATAATCTTTGAAGTATGATAGCATAACCTACTCATCAGCCATCTTGTGGTAGAGGTACCGTGGCTGAATACACTCACCCGTTTGATGCTACTGATGAGGAATGTACGGTCGAAGCCTCTGCAGATTCTATTAAGGTTTGGTTGTGTTGCTTCCTGGAGTAATCTTTGAGATTTAGGGTTGTAGCTTGACTGGATTGTTCAGGTTGTTTAAGTAATATTTAGGGTCCCCCTCAGTTGTTCGGATTGATAATTGTACCTTGGTGGCACACTGTGAAGTATCTCATATTGCTTCCCATTTAAATCATGGATTATCAGGTCACGGATCACTATATATTCTAATTTGTACAAGACTATTGCCCCAGGCTTTGCCGTTGTCTCTGTGAGGCCTGTCAACCAGTATACCCGAGAAGCCACTGTCCATATCTGTGTTGTTTTGCAAAGCCTTCCTTGTTCAATCATTATGACAGCGGGATGAAGTGGGGCACGTGTAAGCTTCACGAATTATCGTGTGTGTCATATTTCATACTCCGCCTACCTCCACAAAGGAACAACCTCTAGGCAATTTTCATCACGCAACTAAATAGGGGTTCACATGGGGACTCTGAATATCAGCAGATTCAAGACTTTTCTGAAAAATAAATAGCGAACTTCGCGGCTCCCGTTGGCCGTCTTTTCCATGACACAGATTTCCTAGTACCTGACATCTGATGAAAGCATGTTGTTCCGTGTTGCCTAAACGGCCTGCAAAAAAGCTGCTCGTGAATTGCTTCTCATGAAGTAATAATAGCATCAGAACTGCTGCTGACGGCTCCCTTTTTTGCTCGCCTTGCAATTCGGTTCCAGTGGATTATGAAACTCCGGCAGAGCATATAAATGATCTTCTGTTACGAGGTCGTCCTCCAGAAATGTCATATGAAAGTTGATCATATTAGTCATTAGTAGTATTCAGGCCAGGACAAATGCTGGTGAATAGAAGCTCCCAACGTGCCGCACCATCCGTGAAGAGCCACACAATGAATTTCTTTTTCGTCGCTTCCGTCAATGCTTTGGCAAGTTTATACTTGGAAAGAAACGGGTGCACGCAAACCTGAAAGCAGAACCTGAGCAATAAACAGCAACCTAAAGCGATGAAAACAATAGTGTGAGAAGGAGGTATTTTCTTTTACCAGTATTACTTATAACCATTGAAACCTGAAGGGTGGTCCCGAGTCGACCGAGATGGACAAGAGCATATATTTTGTGCGTTGCTTTCCCGCATATAATTGCGCACACACAGTGTGCACTGTGAATTACAGTGAAGATTTTATTGTATCTCAATCAAACTAGTAGAGAATCTCGGGCCCAAAATAGAAAGAGGTTTGTGGAGGTGCATATGCCCTTAAGAAAACTGAGGGAAAAGTTACCAAGAGTTGATGGGACCCAAATTCGCCCTTTATTCTCAACCGCAGAGCAAAGGTCAAACTGAAGGATGGCCAAGCAGCCTGAGTGAGGAAAAGAAAAGAAAAACAAGCCCCAGAATAGTTCATTTTTGGATGATCCACCTTGGTATTTTACGAACCATGCGTCCGCGAGTTTATTTTTTGGACCGTCGGGGCAAACGCCGATAGAGCATTTGTTTCTATAATATTCAGTAGTCGATGTGTTCGGCTAATTTGGTGGGTGTGCTTAACCAAACGGTTGAGAAAGTGTAAAAAATCTATTTTCAGCACGCCTGAAGAATAAGGATGGTGACTTGACGTCGTCAAGTTGCACAAACGTACGTCTACTCTTGAGAAAACACTTCGCACAAATGCTCTGTTGTCCCCGTCTTCGCACAAAAACGGGGAGATCGTTATGAATACCTGTACATACTGGACAGGAATTGGACAAGAATGTGAGATTTCGATAAAGCCAAGCAACCCCACGCGCCTCTGCCAATAAGATTTAGGAAACAGTAAAGTGAAAAGCGTCCCTGGTTTGTGATAAATATTTCCTGAAAAAGAAACCCTGTGGACGGTCGGAAAAAACGTAGCGCAAATTTTTAATATCTCTACTGTTTATACTTAGTCTCCATATTATCTTGGTTTGGTTGTCCAGAAACTCTTGTAACTGATTGCGATGCACGCCTTACACTAGTGCAGTTTTTCGCGGATTTTCTATCCATTCTCATTGGAAGTGTTCACAGTTCGTCATGTCGCTCTCAGTCTTGTGTGT
>NW_008751708.1:2094293-2108011 GCF_000715545.1 Opisthorchis viverrini
GTTGGCCGTCTTTTCCATGACACAGATTTCCTAGTACCTGACATCTGATGAAAGCATGTTGTTCCGTGTTGCCTAAATGGCCTGCAAAAAAGCTGCTCGTGAATTGATTCTCATGAAGTAATAATAGCATCGGAACTGCTGCTGACGGCTCCCTTTTTTGCTCGCCTTGCAATTCGGTTCCAGTGGATTATGAAACTCCGGCAGAGCATATAAATGATCTTCTGTTACGAGGTCGTTCTCCAGAAATGTCATATGAAAGTTGATCATATTAGTCATTAGTAGTATTCAGGCCAGGACAAATGCTGGTGAATAGAAGCTCCCAACGTGCCGCACCATCCGTGAAGAGCCACACAATTAATTTCTTTTTCGTCGCTTCCGTCAATGCTTTGGCAAGTTTATACTTGGAAAGAAACGGGTGCACGCCAACCTGAAAGCAGAACCTGAGCAATAAACAGCAACCTAAAGCGATGAAAACAATAGTGTGAGAAGGAGGTATTTTCTTTTACCAGTATTACTCATAACCATTGAAACCTGAAGAGTGGTCCCGAGTCGACCGAGATAGACAAGAGCATATATTTTGTGCGCTGCTTTCCCGCATATAATTGCGCACACACAGTGTGCACTGTGAATTACAGTGAAGATTTTATTGTATCTCAATCAAACTAGTAGAGAATCTCGGGCCCAAAATAGAAAGAGGTTTGTGGAGTTGCATATGCCCTTAAGAAAACTGAGGGAAAAGTTACCAAGAGTTGATGGGACCCAAATTCGCCCTTTATTCTCAACCGCAGAGCAAAGGTCAAACTGAAGGATGGCCAAGCAGCCTGAGTGAGGAAAAGAAAAGAAAAACAAGCCCCAGAATAGTTCATTTTTGGATGATCCACCTTGGTATTTTACGAACCATGCGTCCGCGAGTTTATTTTTTGGACCGTCGGGGCAAACGCCGATAGAGCATTTGTTTCTATAATATTCAGTAGTCGATGTGTTCGGCTAATTTGGTGGGTGTGCTTAACCAAACGGTTGAGAAAGTGTAAAAAATCTATTTTCAGCACGCCTGAAGAATAAGGATGGTGACTTGACGTCGTCAAGTTGCACAAACGTACGTCTACTCTTGAGAAAACACTTCGCACAAATGCTCTCCCCGCCCCGTCTTCGCACAAAAATGGGGAGATCGTTATGAATTGGACAAGAATGTGAGATTTCGATAAAGCCAAGCAACCCCACTCTGCCAATATCGCACAAAAATGGGGAGATCGTTATGAATACCTGTACATACTGGACAGGAATTGGACAAGAATGTGAGATTTCGATAAAGCCAAGCAACCCCACGCGCCTCTGCCAATAAGATTTAGGAAACAGTAAAGTGAAAAGCGTCCCTGGTTTGTGATAAATATTTCCTGAAAAAGAAACCCTGTGGACGGTCGGAAAAAACGTAGCGCAAATTTTTAATATCTCTACTGTTTATACTTAGTCTCCATATTATCTTGGTTTGGTTGTCCAGAAACTCTTGTAACTGATTGCGATGCACGCCTTACACTAGTGCAGTTTTTCGCGGATTTTCTATCCATTCTCATTGGAAGTGTTCACAGTTCGTCATGTCGCCCTCAGTCTTGTGTGTAGACTGGTTTTGTTATCTCGATTAAGGGGACCACAATAAGCTTAAGGGAAGAAGAAGAGTAAGTGAATCATTGAGCATTTTGCGCACTCAACGTTCAATACTAAACACCGCTCTAGGTACACGGAGTTCTTGCAGGAAAGACCCCTCTTTGAAGCAAATTGAGAAGCATTCGCTTTCGTGTTAAATTAAGCTGTATAATATAATACTGAGATAAAAATTCGGCCCTCTCAACGCTATGCCAAAACTCACGAAATTTAAAGAGCGAATCATTGTATATTGCACAACATTGCGTGCGAAGCACCGAAATCAAAAAATCGAAATTTGGTTTCAAGATCTCATTTCATGTAGACAAAATGCGAAAGGTGAGAAAAGCTCGTCGGAAGAGTATATTCAACGGCCGTACTCCCATATAGGAGAGAACATTATTGATTCCACCCGAACTACCAATAAGCAGAAGTGAGGATGGCTTGGAAGATATGACGCGATAAATTACTATATTCTAAGCAGAAAGTTCCTGGATGAAAAGAACTATAACATGGTGCTTCGGCGAGGGCTCTTCGCGAGGCGTCATTCAAATGGTGCTTAATTTTATTGGAGATGTTAAGCAGCCGATCGGTTGTTGAATCACAGGATCTTACAGCTGAACCTCGCTCCCCATAAGTAAGAAAAATAACGCACCACTTCTGAGTGCCGGTTCTCACAGGTTCGCTAGTTGGAGATTAAGTGCTCGGGCTTCATTTTACCAGCTTGGATGCTCAATCCCAGCCTAAGTTGAATGGTGGCTAACAAACTTAGTACCTTCCACTTGAGCGATGAAATTTCGGAGCAGATAAATGACATATCCCTACGGGAGGACCTGATAATCAGAAGTTATTTCAGCTTCAACCAATAAAGGCGAACGAGTTTTGAATAGGGCGATTGCATTCATAGGTCTCATTGAGGGACTGATGTCGGCACACACAACGGATTCGGTTTTCTGTGTCTTGGTGTATCTTTGAAAAACTGAGAACCGGATGAATTTGCATTTCCAAATTAGAAGCCGATATTTCATTTTGGGGTGTTTGAATATGCTCCCTTGGGTTGTATCCGCAGAAACTTATGTTGCCTAGTACAACAAAATTTGTGTCTGTGTGTCTAGAAGTGCCCGACAAGACCATGAAAGTCCAATGTAGGTTATCTGTCTCTGCTAGTGTGTCCATGATGCGTCGCAGTCAAATAAGTACCCTTTGTGCTCCCGTTAATTGAAAATGTCTAGAAGTGCCCGACAAGACCATGAAAGTCCAATGTAGGTTATCTGTCTCTGCTAGTGTGCCCATGATGCGTCGCAGTCAAATAAGTACCCTTTTGTGCTCCCGTTTAATTGAAAACCTCGTGTCAATGAACCGCTTTAAAGTGGAAATCAAAAGGCTGTAGTCCCTTAAGCTGCAGCAATAAGGCTTGCGTCTACTTGAAACCGCATTCAAGATCCAGATGTGTACGTTATCCAAACATGCGAATACTCGTTTTTAGCTCCCGTGTTGCCGGGCCGGAAACAACTTACACAATCAGGTAGGAGACGTACGATTGTATACGTGACAAAGCCGGCTCGTCAGAACAGAGACTGTCAAGCTCTAACTGCACACGTCCCCTAACCGACTTGGTCTACAAGCAGGAAGACATTCGGCAGCCCTTGCACAAGACCAACCCGTTGGGCCAGACGGGGTCCACCCAAGGATACTGAAGAGGACGTTCACACCGGCAGAACATTTTACCTGGTATTTCGTCAGTCGCTCAACGAGGGTCACCTTTTCTCTGCTTAGAAAGAAGTGATTGTCACGCAATCTACAAAATGAAGGGCCGACTGTAGCCCGGCAGCTACAGGCTTCTCAGCATCACTAGTGTGCCGTGCAATGGGACGAGACATATTCTGAAGCAAGCCACCTTAAATCATCTTACTACCAACGACATGGAATCTCCAGTTTAACACAGACTTCCCACAAACAGTTCTCAGGTGTTGCACATGCCCGACGTTATGCACGGAATAACCCGAGCCAAGGACGATAGAATTCCATCGGTTACCAGTGTTTTCTACTTCTCAAATGCATTCCAACGAGTTCTACACGCCCCGCCGCTCTACGAATTGAGTCCAACGGGATCTAAGGGGATTAAGGCGTTCCCATCAGACAGAGCATTCCGGGTAAAAGTAGGCTCGACCTGCTGTTCTCCAGTGCTGGTCTCCATAGCAGTACCTCAAGGCTCCGTTCTGGGACCACAGCTGTTTCTGATATACGTCAACGATTTTCCAGATATTCTTGTAACTTCGTGTTCACTTTTCGCGAACGACTTGCAATCCTGGAGCTCTAATGCCAATGCTCTCCTAACGGATGTAGAAGAGGATAGATTCCAAAATGCTTTGGGACTCAGGCTCTCATCAAACCTGTCCTTCCCACTTCGCAATGAGAAATTGGCCCAAAATCTATTCGCCGTTCAACAGATGATTTGGTGCATCTTCCCCCGTATCACTCGCAAAGAGTTCCAAATATTATGTAGGGGCTACGCCGGACCGCTTCTTGAATACGCCAACCAAGTTGTCTACTCATGACGCAAGGAAGACGTAGTGCTCGTTGAGGATGTCCAGCGAGCTCATAGGAAAATGGTTGCAGGTCATAGACCCGTGGACAGTGAAAAGCGTCTTGTAGGGTTTGACCTATTTCCCTTGGAGTGCCATCGCCCTTGAGGAGACCCAATCCTTACCTCTGCCCTGTTTGAACAAGGATTAGCCAACAGTTTTTTCACCCTTGACCCAGAAAACACAAGGCGAGACATGGCAAGAAGATTTTCTAGCTCAGAGCACACACATCCATCAGGCAAAGTTTTTTTCTCATTTCGGTTGGTAGCTGCACTGTATAACCTAACGCCGTCGGTTGTCCACGCTCCTTCTAGAACCCAGCTCAAAGAGCCATTACAGACTTATTTATGTAAGCCCTCGCGCTAGCAGGCATACTGCATCGCGCTGAGAGCTTAATGGGCAGTGCTGCACACTTATTCAATTAAAGACCTATAGGAAAGCAGCAACCGCTGAACGATAAAAAGAAAACCAACTCGAGGAACCCGCACAAAAGCGTCCATCTGTGAATAGGTGAAAAATGAAAACCACTGCTCAGGCTAGGTGACCTCGGCCAGGGTCACCAAAAAGTGAAGGAGGGAAAGCTCGCTTGGAGCTGAAAACGCATCTGAAACTCAAATGTATCTGCTTGCACGTCTCTCATATGACCTTATTCGTGCCTCTCCCTCTCTCCCCTATTTCAGTTACCACAGACGAGCCACCACGAGCCCCGGGCAGGAAAGAGTAACCCTCTTGTACACCCCCTGATTGACCTTGACCTGACTTTGTACCTGCCGTCTTCCGGTTCCGGTTTCGATTAAACACACGTGTGTCGTTGCCACGCTCCGGTGTTCTTTTCTGTGTCATCCGATCTGTGCGAATGTGTGCTGTGTGTGCCGTGTGGATTCCGTAATATCAACCTCTATATCTGCACATTTCAGAACTGACGTGTGCCGTCGCTACATCCTCTCGAACGTCGAATACCGCTGACTTATTGACGTCCTACGCTACGTTGGTGACAGTGGGGTGATGAAGTCAAGTTTACGTTCGATCTTCCTGCCAAGCATAACGGAACACGTACGAGGAAATTGCCAAAGAATCGGCCGGTATTTCAAAACTGATTATGTCCCACATCCAACCAATTCTGGAAGAACCAGAGACGTTTCAACTGGGCGACGATTTCACGCTCTGGTCGGGTCGAATGAAGGCATTCCTTACACTGTTAAATCCGCAGTATCACGAGCATCATATCCTGCCCCATCTAGATGACCCTGACGCCCGTCGTGTACCTCATTCAGGCGTTTCGCTGTCTGCACCACCGGACATCCTCTGGACTAACCCTTCCTGCCTGTTCGACACACAATCACCGAGTCATGTTCCCCACTCCTCACCCAACATGAACCTTCCACCACACCTCGATGCTTCACTCTCATCCTCCGGTCTGCAATTTTCCTCCCACCACTTCCACACCAGATGTTATGGGTTTCGACTTGGGTATTACAACAAAACCGCTCGCGCAAGTTGATCACACACTTGGCGTCACACAAGCGGCTTATTCAGGTCCCGATAATGAAGTTGATAATAACGAAAAGCCGCCAAGAGATACGGAAGGGATCACAGCACGGACTTTACCTGATAACTTGAAGCAAGTGCATGAAGAGGCTGCCAACTACACAACATGTCATGTTGGTGATGTGGACGAGCGGAACCCAGCACCTCACACTGAAGACGACAAAAACAATCAGGCTGTAGACAGCAAGCAACAACAAACAAAAGTGGCGTGGACGCGAACTTCAGTGCACGGATGAAGATGGACAACGCATATACCACGAACCTGGACACAGTGGTCAACAAGGCAGGCGTCTCTATAGTCATCTCACCAGCTGGGCACACAAAATGTGCTGTCCACTAAGCAGATGCACTTTCGATCAGTCCGCTGAATTTGACCCCAGTCAAAACCAAGACTTCCGCTGCCACTGCCAACACTTCTGGAGACCGGCACCCTTTGGCTCGACAAACCCGCCTTAAAGTTGCCGACCCAGGAGGCAACGTGAGTGACTTGTCGTACCTACTGCCACTAAGCAAGAGAGCTCCTCAACGCACGCAAGAAGCGAGAAATAACCGTCCTCAATCAAAGAGATTTTTGTCACATGGTGACCGAGCGCCAGCGGCTTCTAACCGTCTTTGGATATCCTTGAGCAGCGATTCATCCCACATCGGAAAACCAGAAACCCCTACGTCATTCAAGACCCTGGTCCAGCACATATGGACATGCGTTGTCAATTTTACGATCATTTAAAACCAATTCTTCCACATGACCCTGGCCCACCCACTTCAACTGTTAGCCAAACAGCGGGAATAAGTACGCGTGGTACAAGCACTTCTCGAACACTGAGGACAGTGCTCAGACTCGGGAGGGAGCAATGTAACGCATTTGAAACTCGACTGTATCTGCTTGCACGTCTCTCATATGACCTTATTCGTGCCTCTCCCTCTCTCCCCTATTTCAGTTACCACAGACGAGCCACCACGAGCCCCGGGCAGGAAAGAGTAACCCTCTTGTACACCCCCTGATTGACCTTGACCTGACTTTGTACCTGCCGTCTTCCGGTTCCGGTTTCGATTAAACACACGTGTGTCGTTGCCACGCTCCGGTGTTCTTTTCTGTGTCATCCGATCTGTGCGAATGTGTGCTGTGTGTGCCGTGTGGATTCCGTAATATCAACCTCTATATCTGCACATTTCAGAACTGACGTGTGCCGTCGCTACATCCTCTCGAACGTCGAATACCGCTGACTTCCTGACATTCCACGCTACATATGCCGTTTTTTCGTGTATGGATGCATGTTATTCATGCACCAGTCAGCCTTCCGTTTGGTTATTTATGCACAAACTTACATCCTCTCGAACGTCGAATACCGCTGAGTTGTTGACATCCCACTCTACATATGCCGTTTGTTCGTGTATGGATGCATGAGATTCATGTACAAGCGAGCCTTCCGATTGGTTACTTATGCACAAGCCTGGAAGCGCGCGCGTTCAAATTGTTTTTGTGCACAAGCCAAGAAAAAATCTAGTTAAATTGTTGAAACGCATATGCCAAGGAAAGATGTATTTTTATTGCAAGCGAGAAGATAACATGGAACATTTTACTAATTCATTGCACGATACCTCTGCTTCTTCGTGCAAAATATGTGCTATAGTACGTTTATAAAATAAAAAGTCTTAACGTCACAGAACCATTAGGTCCAGATAATCATTTGCTTTATTTTGTATTGTGCATGAACCGACTTCCGTGCATGGATCTTGTGGCTCGGTCCAGGCAACCATTTGCATGAGTTTGATTTTCGCATTAATCGATTACTTATGGGGATGGTATGGTGGCTGAACTCGGAATCATAATGAGCGGCAGTTTGCATCTCGGATGTATGATATACTTTTACTCTGAATAGACTCACTTAAATCTCTGTCGGAGAGGAGTCAGGGGTAACAATTCATTCAGTGGTAGAGGTAGTGCTAAGTCCATCTTATCCTTCATGTAATCGTTCAACGCCTTTTCAAATGCTGTGAAAAGTTTCCCAGCTAACACCTCTGTGGTCGGCGCCACACCTCTCTACAACATGAATGTCGAACTTTAGAATCGAGCACGCGCCAATGAGTGGCGAATGAAATTAAATTAAATTAAAATTAACTAAAGTTAACTTTAGTAAATATGAAGTACATTATGGTTTGAGTATATATGCGCATATGCTCTCAAACCGTAATGTAACTGTGCAGTAAGAAGCCACCTTGTGGGGCGATAGTTTTTCTTCTATACCAAAAGGTTTTCGAGAAAGTTGCTTGTGCCTGCCAGTAGTCTCCCGAGTAAGATTTTCCAACATACACCAGCTACCCAATTACGACAGGTGGATTTACTCCTTACTGTCCCTTCCGTGCATGTGCCGACCTAAAGTCGATCGTGTTGTTTGAGATTGTATGCACTGGAGGGCATAACGAATACTGAAGTCATTTAGGATGGTCGAGTTTTCCTGGGAGCTCCATCGAGTTAGGAGGGCCACAGCGAAATGGTTCTTGATTTCGATGTAAAATGGTTGGAGGTTTTCTCGACCTGATGGCATCTCCGTCCGAAAAATATTGGTGGAATTTGAGTCTGAAATATACTTGGAACTGAATCGCGGCTGTATACTAATGAGGAATTGCACACATGTTACAATCGGATTTACTGACTACTAAGGTCGCAGCCAACGTAGGTATGGGCAATGCGTGCAAAGCCTAGTGAAGAAAAGTGCCACGGAAGAGTAATGGGGACGTTTCTATCCAAATGGCCGAGATTGTGTTTTCACAGCGGCTGGATATTTTTAACGCGCAGTCATAACACTTCAGTTTCCCAGGAGTTAGCCATACTGGTAAGTCGAGTATGGGCACAAAATGCGATGATTATGGTGATTATGGTCGCATCTTTGTTATGATAAGTTGTTTCTCAATAGCACTGGATTTAAGCACCACGGTCACCGTCATGCTCACCAACAAACAGCCTTGCACCCAAAGTGAGAGCATGGCAATCGGCTACCGTTGACACGGTTAAAGCCTCGACTGCCGGTCGTTCTGGAATACACAAGTTGGCTCGGACTTGGGGCAGGGGATGGTATTGAATCCCGTAAACTTTCCCCGCTTCCTTTTCTCGTATGTTTGATTGAGTTGGGGTGTGCAGTAGTGTGCCTAGAATCTTCCAGAAAACCATCGATCCGTCAGGATTGCCTCTCTTGTCACCGGCGTCATCGTAAAGCGCACCTTTCGAGAAACTGATATCACATCTGGGAATCATCGGCCAGTGGCGTTTTTCTCGAGGACACTCAATTCGAACGAGAAGAGTCATTATGCCATCGAGAAGGAGGCCTACGCTATCGTTTAATCCATCAGAAAATGGCGGTACTATCTACTTTAAATTGACCACCGATCAGCGTTCAGTCAAATTCATGTACGATGGTGGACAGAAGGGTAAAGTAAGAAACGACAAAATATGACGTTGGATGATTCAGTTCGAGTACCAGTATGATGTTGTATAGCGACCTGGCAAGCACAATCATGTCGCGGACAATCTGTCACACAATATATGCGCTTCCATGGGGAGCAACAACCAACTTGGAGAGCTCCATAACTCCCTCTGCCATCCCAGCATTACCCGCATGTTTCTTTTTGTGCGTTGCAAGAATCTCCCCTACTCTGTCTACGATGTCAAACGCGTTATTTCATCCTGCAAAATGTGTGCCGAACTGAAGTCAATATTATGGAAATCCACTGGTAGACTCATCCAAGCAACTCAAACTTTTGAACGTCAGGGTTTGAATTTTAAAGGTCCTTTACCATCTAATACACGCAACCGCTACTTAATCATAATAATTGACGAGTTTTCTAAATTCCCATTTGCCTGTGCGTTTGTAACCTCGGCAAATGTGATTGACTGTCTCACAAATCTTCTGCCTATTCGGAATGCCAGCCTATATCCATTCCGACGGAGGCTCATCGTTCATGTCGTCTGAGATCAATAAAATTCTGGAGGAAGGTGTTGCTACGAGTCATACATCGGCTTATGATCCACAGTATAAGGGGCAAGTTGCACGTCTCAACGGAACCCTCTGGAAAACAGTGAGCTTAACGTAGAACTCTCACAATCTTCCACTTTCCAATTGGAAATCGGTACTCCCTGATGCTCTGCAAAACCGCAGATCACTGTTATGAACGGACACCTACTGTACTCCACACGAACGTTTGTTTCAATACGCACGTCGCTCAACATCTGGAGTATCGTTACCATCTTCGTTGACCACCCCTGTTCCATTTCTGCTGCAATGAGAAGATAGGTCATCCAAGTTTAAAACACTAGTAGAAGAAGCCAACCTTCTGAACTGTAACCCACACTTCGCACACATTGCTCATTGAGACGGAAGAGTGAAAACCGTGTCTCTTCGCCATCTAGCCCCAGCGGGTCAGAATGCAACTGATAATGTTCTCAATCTATATGAATCCAACGGGAAGACCGAACACCCAGATGTGACTGAAACAACCGAACGTCAGCCCGATAGCTCTCAAACATCTGAATCTTCTTTGGTACCGGCCTCCGAATACCAACCGAATTATCCTGAAATTCTAGGACAACAGCGACGCATTCGCCCTTACAGTTTGAGGAACAGAGAAGCCCAACTCAGTGCATCATTCCCTCTCTACATCAGCTCACATGTGTCCATTCAAAGAATGCCGGGTTGAATGTCATGACTTTTGTGTGCTTATTATTATACTTGCTATATATACTCGTGTTAAACCTTTGTATGGTCATTTCAGCTCATCCATACCTGTTCTTAGACAAGTAAAATGCTGCTTGCCCTCGAAAACCCGGACTGAGTTCTTTCGCGTTCTCGGACCTATTCTAAACGTCTCATCTTCCGGTAACCTATGGATAGGCATGTGCAACACATATCCCAACGAACGCAGGTTTTGGTGCTGGACACATTTTTCAATGTAATTACCCACTGCACAACCGAAAACTCGCTTTCTAATCGCCTCGTTACGAATTCGCCGGCACCTACCCACACGAGCTATGGTTCTGAGACAACGGTTATCCAGCATCTGAAGCTGTTTCAGCTCCGCTGCCCGAACAGGCCAAGTCTCAGCCATACAACAAAACAGCCCGCACTGTAGCTTGACACACGTTCCTTGATATTCAGGAATATACCGCTTTGACGCCGTAAGGGTTTTAAATTAGCAAACTTGACCTGAGCCTCGCAGAATCGCGCACTTACCTCATATGCCACACTGCACAGGTTCAAGTGCCTTTCTCCTGTGTGTAAGTGGCTTGTTCAGTGACTGTATGTCCAGGAGCATTATCTTACATTTTGTGGGTGCAAAGTGCATACTAAAGGACGGGATGACTCTTGTCAGTTCATCCAAAAACACATGCGCCTTCTCCTCTTCGAAGATAAGAACTATTTCGTCTGCGTGCTCCAGATCGACAAGGTGTACTGCACAGGCTATTTGAGCACCAGGGTTTTGGAGACCCTCCAGCGTTCGTCTCATTATTTCATCGATTACGAAGTTAAGAAAGAATGGAGAGAGTGGGCATCCCTGACGGACACCACTTTGTGTGCGGAAGCTTTTGGAGAGCTCTCCGTACACTCTC
Organism: Opisthorchis viverrini; assembly: GCF_000715545.1. Taxonomy (NCBI): domain Eukaryota; kingdom Metazoa; phylum Platyhelminthes; class Trematoda; order Opisthorchiida; family Opisthorchiidae; genus Opisthorchis; species Opisthorchis viverrini. Next base: position 2,105,667 of record NW_008751708.1, read on the forward strand.
ACACGTCCGAAAGCCCGAGAATACAAAGAGCTTATTATGTTCACGAACTTCCTGGGCATTTTTTGGTGGGCAAGCGTATCAAGAGGAACAAACCGATCAACAGAGTCGAATGCGCCTCGGAAATCCAGGAATACTAGAATTGTGGGTCCCTTATATGTATGGCGTTGTTCTAGCACCCAACGAAGTGTGACGATTTGGTCAACGCAACTCCTACGAGGCCGGAATCCCGCTTGCCGCTCTCGAGTCAATGTCTCACGAGCCACCGTAAGGCGACGCAGCATAATTGACGCCAACAGTCTCGTTACAGGCGGGGTCAAGCTGATCCCCCTGTGGTTACCACACTCAATACGAGGGCCTTTTTTGAAAATGGGTACTATCACCGACTTTTTCCAGTTGTCTGGAGCAGACTCCTTTTCCCAAGCGCAAGCAAACAGATCAGACAAGCGTTGACCAGGTACTTCACTCCCGTCTTTGAACAACGCGGTGGCTCGGTGCCGCTTGAGACAACACATGCACTCGCAAAACTCTGAGGCCGTATGCGGTTCCACTTTTACCTTCCAGGGTTCTGCATCACGTGTGAGCTCTAGATGAGTGCCAGCTGGTGGCCACGACAGTTGTTGTTCGAAGTGTTCAGCCCATCGGTCGAGGCGTTCTTCTTTATTCAAGATGGTCATTCCATTCTGATGTTTGATGATTTCGCTCACAAGTGTTCCCGGTGACCGGTCGCACGGATGAACCTAAATAATCTTCGGGCATTACCGGCTTTCTAGGCTCTTTCCATTTCTTTGGCTTTCTGTGCCCACCATACTTCACAGTCGGCTCGCACGCTCACTTTCACTTGACGTCCGGTAATTTGTTCCACCAGACTACGTTCGGGACCGGCCGGTATATTTCTCCGAGATTTTAGCAGTGCCACCGTTCGGTCTCATATTCAGTGTTCGGGTGCGCCTGTCTGGGCCGTGCCACAGGCCAAATTCCCAGTACTATGCAAAGGGGTGACAATGTCATCCCAATATGTGTTCACATCTGATGGTGGACCATTTGGAAGAGACTGCAGAAGACGATTCTGGTAAGTTCGTTCAAAATCCAGATCTGCCAGCCTCTCCGTTGTCAAGCGAGTTGTCTGCACCTTGTGCGACCTCGGAAAACACAGGAAGAAACGACTCTGGACGAGCGCGTGGTCAGAATCCATAAATCTGTTCCAAAACGACCGGCAGTCGATTATTGATCCGAGACATCAGTAGTTAATGGCAACGTGATCGATTTGAGTTTGTGGCCGGCCTGCCGTGGTGAAACGACTTCGGCGATTTTTGAAGCTAGTACTGCAGAAAAACAGTCTGCGATCATCACACAGCTGAAGCAGTCGTTGGATCGAGACGGCCCAAATGGGCCGAGAGGGCGAATTTACTACCCGAAATGTCTGTGATTCGAATCCGTTCTCCGCCCGTCCAGGCTTGGGCACCCTGGCAGTATCCCAGCCCTCGCCCTTCCTTCGGGTGAAATGGTAGCTGGGCGCCTGAAGGATTCTTCAGCTGAACTGTTAATCGTTCAGCATCGTCCGTACGTTCCGAGTCCAATCCATGTTGACCTTCTTGTTGAGTCTCGGATACGCTAAGCCTGTCCACTTGTGGATTCATATCTCCGGCAACCACCACGAAATCTGAGCTTTTAGCTCGCCACAGAAGGGCATTCAGGGCGTCGGAGCTACAGTCAGTCAGGGTGTAAGCGGACAGGACAAACAGACAGCGATCAGCTTCCTGCTTGTGAGACGCTTCACAGACGCTGCCAGACGAACCGCACAGAGACAACTATCAGCGGGTATCCAGTCAAGCAAGGATACTTCCGTCCAATGACTTAGGACGACACTAATCCCTGCACGTTCCTCCGCAGCAGCCTTTGGATCACCAGAGATGCGCAGCAGGAAGCGAGTGGAGACTGACGGAGCGGTTAGCTCAATAACCGTGCTTGCAGCTTGAAGGGTGCTCCAGGGTGCGGAATATGAAGACGGCCAGATAGACGGGGCTCGAGGCTTGATATTGATATTGCCGTCTTTGATGATGATGATTGATTGGTTGATTTGGAGATATCTGAGGATGTAGACGCCATGTTGCGCTCGAAACCGATGCATGACGATCGGATTCATCAGTCCCAAGTGCTGGGCCTACAACAGGAGGGTTAATAATGGCGTGGGGAGATAGAAAAGTAAAACTATGTGAAGGAGAAAGAAGGGGTGTCAGCAGTATTCTTCTTTTGCTTACCCACGCTGTATGCACCACGTAAGGCGGTCTGGCTGATGGCACAGCGCGACTTCTCTTACACGACCTTGAAGACCCTGTGATATGCCG
>NW_008751709.1:0-4659 GCF_000715545.1 Opisthorchis viverrini
ATCATGTCCCTAGGTTAGCAAAGTAAGGGCAGATTTGTGTTGGTTGACCTGGTAACCGAGGGCTGCCTGAGGTATAGACCGAACCACCACAAATATGCTTCTGCTTATGAGTTTGCAGTACAATCAAACAGCAATGCAGGAGGCCAGCATTAGTGATGAAGTTGGTGAGAATCAGTCGAATAGTAAGCATAAGGCCAGGGCGTAAGTAGTTGCCCTATTTTGGGAAATCGGGAGTTAGCCTGTGTGGTAACGAGCAGTAAAGCTACCTCCTGGACTAGTTGGGAATGGGCAACCACGGGATGAGTTAACAAGCGAGCTGTGGTGGAACCAGCCCTGTTGCGTAGTCCCATAAGAAGGATTCTGTCGTGTAAAATGGCGATTAATATAAAGAGGGAGAGTATACGGGTATAGAGTGATCGGATGTAAACTTCTGAGATAACGAATTAGGAATGCAGTTTAGCTGGAAGTTACTACGTGAATTAAAAAGTAGGGCGAGTCAATATGACACGTCATTTAGTTGCTGCCCTCAGCTCCAAGCAACAAGTGCACGGAGAAACACCTGGAGGCTCTTTCTGTAAATACAAGTTTTGACGGAGTAAAAGGCTTTTACATTTTAGATAAATCTGACCACTCCCCTAAACGAGAGGGACGATCATGTGCGCCATGCCTGACTGAGAGGGGGACTGAAGACGAAGGTGGCAACAACTTTGCAAGTAGATTTTAGCCACTAATCACAAGGTTTTTTCATACGCATACGTCGTTTAAGAAAGGTCGATGAAATGACAGTTTTCTCTCTCCTGTATTTTGTGACGTTGCCAGACAACTGCTAAAAGTCTCAACCAACAGATGCAGACAGAAAAAAACAGAGCTCTCTTACGGAGCTGCAGTTTAAAAGACCGACCGGCGGTGGGCCAAGCACCCGTGCTGATGGAGAAAACAGAAGGCCGAACAACAGGTTGACCCCACTGCAGGGCGTACCCTACCACGAGGCGACAAGCCGCCGATCAGTAATAATCCCATCTTTCTAATAATCAAAGAACTCTAGCTACCAGATATTTTCTGCGGTCGGGAGGAAAGCCAGGGCAGTGAAACACCGCAATCATTTCGAACAAGCAAACAGCGGAGAGCCGCTGGACCGGCGGGTCGTGGAGGCCAGGGCAGTGAAACACCGCAATCATTTCGAACAAGCAAACAGCGGAGAGCCGCTGGAACAGACGGGTCGTGGAGCCAGCTGCCATTTGTGTCATGAGAGTGGCGTGAAGTTCAGAGCGCGTGCACTATATCTAAACGACTGAGCGTTGTTATGAGCTAATAAGTTGAGCAGAGGTCTACCACAATGTTATTTTGTATGACTTAATGGGCCGTCGTGCAAAACAAGACCTTCACACATTGTGCAACTACAGGTCGACTATTTCTACGAGCATGTACTATGAATGATTGACGTGCTATGGTTTGCAATGGTGAGGAGTTGTGGCATTATTTTGGTTAACATTAGTTCGATCCTGGAAAGTAAAGCACCAGACATTAAGCAGGACTGTCAGGTAACCCAAAAGTGGGGGTCAGCTTGAAGTAACGAGACGAAATTGTCGGCACCGAGGTCCAAGGCCGAAAGTAAAGAAGAATACTGAGGAAAGTGAGTGTGAATAAAATTAAGATATCAGGCGCTAGACGCTCTCGGCGACAGATCTGCACATCCGGGGGCAGGTACGGAAGCGGTCGCATAAGAGATGGGTGAGAAAGTGACTACTAACCAGGAAACTCTGGAGCGAAGCTGTCTCATGCGCGGGTTAACACTAAATGGTCCACGCTGATAAGTACACATGTTGGGACCAAGTGACAGGACAGTTAGAGTGAGAAGGCAGCATAGAAATTCTAGGAGCCTTTCCCGAATAAACGTGTCTAGCGTAAACTGAGGCGCAAAAGGACGCTCGGCTCCCTCAATAGAAAGGTGAGAATCGAGGGTGTTCCGAAATTGTACATGAAAGGATATACTACGGATATTGGAGGAGATCTCTTTCCATGATTCGGTCTACAGACAAAGGGATATGTTTTGTCTAATTNATACGGCAAGCTTTCGCCTGAGTTCACATCCAGTGGTGTTGAAGGCACTACAAGACAGACCATCTATCCCATCGGTGCCCCTGTCATATCGTCGTATCTCTCCCTACTTAGACACTACACAAGCCCATCCGTCTTACCTTACCTCATCCCCTGTTTCTGTTCAACTGCCATATGTGGTATCATTCTCCGATGCCGTTGATACGGTCGTTATAAAAGATTACTCAACCCAGCTCTCCACAGATCTCTACAATCTGTACCGCCACACATCATTGTGTCCACATCCACCATGGCATATTCCGGCATCTTTTCCTACGCATTCTTAAGCTGTTCTATTTCGGCCAGCGATTAGGGAACTCCTGCCTCCCCTGTCCTTAACCTATTCCATATGGACCCCCTGGGCATACCAACTTTTTAATAGCTTTTTTAACTACCTCCTCCGACCTCAATAGCAATTACATCCAAGCAATCTCCACTACAGCTTGTCGAACTTTCACATGCATTACTGAATCTCTAAGACGCCTAATGCCCTTATCTCATTTCCGAAATACACTATCCACCGTTCCGATCATTCCCATCGCCATGGTGGTGAACGTCTCAAATACTCTAGAACGAGATGGACGTCTCCCCTGTTGACAATCCAGTACTTGCAGGCACTCTAGACACTGTTTGGTTTTCTGCCTGTCGATGTAACCCGCTGTTTATCCTCCAGTTTTTGTACACGTCCCTTGCACAACTTACTCACTTAGTTAATTGTCCACGCTTCTTTCATACATCCGAGCTCCACCTCACCCGAACAAATTAAATGTTGGTGACCTTAAAATTCCCCAGATCTGCTGGTCTCAACGCGAATTTTCTATTCGCCTATTAGCCCAGCTCGATGTAGAGTACTGACCTCAGCTTGTAAGGCACACCAAATGCGGTCCCCAAACCTTGGACCATGCACTTGCCAATGCTTGCAGTCGCTCCGAAGCTTCTGACAGCAACCATCGTGTTGTCACTTGCCGCTGGACGAGTAAACACTCTCCTACTCCTCTCCCTTAAACGTGGCTAGCGTTTTCTTACGAAAATGTTCTATCAACAGTATGTCTAGTTGCTCCCACACGGGCCTCACGTGTTTTGGTTGTCGTTTAGCCAGATGCCCATGCGTTCTACACCATAAAATTAGAAAATATCTTGGGCCCATCCACACGTGTCCTCTCCCTACTTACTTTGAAAACAAATTTACGATTAAGATTACATCTGGCAGATTACCCCTTGAAAAGCGCGAGGAAGCTAACACCGTAGCCCATTTTCTTCAATCCAAGATTCTGGGGCGCTTCTTCAACAAGCGTTGCTTCTCTGATTCCTCTTCAATTCCAAGTATACCCTGATGGGAAGCCTCTTTCTGAAATTACTGATATTGTAAAAGCCCCAAACACCTACTTCGCCAGTTCCTATGTGCCCTCTGTACCGAAACTTTCTACTCACTTCTGTCCACCTGGTTCCGTAATGACCACACCCACTGAGGGGAAAAGCCCACGCTCCGCACATTCACATTTCACGTTCCCTCACTTGACTTCCTCACGCGACCGCCCTAGAGACTACAATTCCCGACAATTCTCCTCACTGATCGCAAAAGCTGGTGACCCGCTTTTGATTTGGTTCGTTTCTTACCTCACTAGAAGAACCCAAGTTATTCGAACTTTGCACCTCCCCTCATCACTAGCGGTCACAAGCGGAGTTATTCGGGTTAGCGTGATTGGCCCCCTACTGTTCTTGCTGTACATCGATAATGTCACTGGGTCGATCACACATGCTTCCCCTTTCCTATGCGACGACATTAGGATAATATGAATATCCCAGGCCAGTGATTCTACCTGTACTTTGTCTAACATTCAGTCTGACGTGGATTCTTTGCCGCTCTTGTCCTCTAACTCTGATCATTTTTACCGTTCCGAAATGCTAAGCTCTCTCGTATGGATTCCAGATACCTCCTGGAACGCTTATTCTCAATGGGCTGTGGATTTCTGCTCTTCCAGAAGTGAAATACATAACACTTGGATACTCCGGTGTTAGCGTGCTTGGCCCCCTACTGTTCTTGCTGTACATCGATAATGTCACTGGGTCGATCACACATGCTTCCCCTTTCCTATGCGACGACATTAGGATAATATGAATATCCCAGGCCAGTGATTCTACCTGTACTTTGTCTAACATTCAGTCTGACGTGGATTCTTTGCCGCTCTTGTCCTCTAACTCTGATCATTTTTACCGTTCCGAAATGCTAAGCTCTCCGTATGGATTCCAGATACCTCCTGGAACGCTTATTCTCAATGGGCTGTGGATTTCTGCTCTTCCAGAAGTGAAATACATAACACTTGGATACTCCGGTACCTTTAGCGTGGTACAGAGCGGCTGTATCCCACAAGCTCTTCGATTTCATTCGCCACTCTTTCCATTGTAAATCGTCTTTAACTGCCATCTTTAAGCCGTCTGTGAGACCCATACTGGAATCAAGCCCTGGATTCGCCCCACAATATTCACAGGCACGTCGCACTACCTTGAAAAATGTGCAGCGATCATTCACAACGTCCTTGTTTCCGGGGTCGTCCGCACTAC
>NW_008751709.1:5347-7797 GCF_000715545.1 Opisthorchis viverrini
CTCTTCCAGAAGTGAAATACATAACACTTGGATACTCCGGTACCTTTAGCGTGGTACAGAGCGGCTGTATCCCACAAGTTCTTCGATTTCATTCGCCACTCTTTCCATTGTAAATCGTCTTTAACTGCCATCTTTAAGCCGTCTGTGAGACCCATACTGGAATCAAGCCCTGGATTCGCCCCACAATATTCACAGGCACGTCGCACTACCTTGAAAAATGTGCAGCGATCATTCACAACGTCCTTGTTTCCGGGGTCGTCCGCACTACCATGTTGTCTTCGCTGATGACCCTTACACTTACTTTCAATTTCGTTCCTGACTAGTGGTACTGTTCCTAAACCGCAGCAACCTCTAGTCAAGCTACTCCCTGTCCATTATCTTGTGCCTGCTGTCGATCAGCACACCACATCTCTGCACAACGGAGACCTTTTGATGGGACTCTAACAAAGCTAAAGACTACTACAGATTCCTGTAAAACTCACACTGTAATTTGCCCACACTAACTACGCCAACGTCTGTCCTTCTTGCCCGTTGCCACATAGGTCAAGTTCCCACCCTACCAAAAGACTTTACGCAAATACTCACCTGAGCGGGCCTTAGGGCTGATGGTCGACTGAAGCTCAGTGCTAAAAAACGAGACACTCCTTTACCACCAGTGCTGACCTCTTGTATCGCCAGCTGAGTAAACTCCGTAGTCACTAAACGGAAGCATACGTATATTGTTTTATTCTATGCCTCAGTTCTCCGGTTCAGTGGTGGTTCAACGCAGGCGAGTTGGACCAATTGGCTAGAGCGCAAATTTACTGAATGGAAGGTCTGTGGTTCGAACCCGACCTATACCTCTTGACTTCCCATACTCTTGACTGCCATACTGTCTCATCAAGTCACTTACTGTCACCACTTTAACTGTAATAAACTTCAAGTTGGACTCTATTGTTGAACTCCGTGCTATCCGATAATGCTTCAGTGACCAGGCTTTATTGATCTCCTCCCATTCCTTCCTCTTCCCAAGATTCGATCTTCTGCAGCATCGGTATCGCTCTCCGCTCCGAATTTCCCCGCTTTACAGCCACATGGATATCCAAATGAACCAAAATTACCTGTGATCATATATCGGTTTTGCTATACCTATGTGAACTCTCTCGGTCAACCCAAAAGTCCCGCTACCAACAGAATAGCACACTCTTGGCTAGCCAACTCAAACATGATGTCCGTCACGGGGCTGTCCAGAAGCCGAAGTGTCAGTGCAATGATGGCACGGCACTGCCATACCCGGTCTGATGGCAAACCCGAAACTATTTCCTTCCTAATCCTCACTGCTTTCTCCCAAACTCGTTCTTTACCGGCAACACAAACAAATTATTTACCTAGCTCCATCAGCCTATGGGATGCATTCATTCAAATCCGCTGAACCTTTTGTTTGGATCTAGCCATCTCGAGGAGTTTGTATACTCCACAAAGTTTATTAAGTTTTTTCTGGGTCGCGTTCGGTCCTGTGCGCTAGCAGAAACTCACTCTCCATATAAACTTTTATACCCGACTCCGCTCCAATAGAGACAACAGTGAGTTCATAGTTTCACAGTACAGCGTAATCCTGAGGGATCAACAACCATTTATCCATTTCTCGAAATCCTCGACTCCATCATCTTCACCTGGCAATAATCCAAACCGTCCAAGGCCATGGAGCGTCAGCAGTGGTATTCAGTTGTAGCGTGGGCGAATCGACGCAATACGCTGTAAGGCAACCAATACACCGGGTTAACTCAGACACAGCAGCACGTGTAGGCACAACAAGCACGACGCACGGATAAGAAAGCAGAACGACCGCGTTGCAAGCACATGTATATTCGACACCGAAACCGGAACCAGGACAACGGATACAAGTCACGTGAAGTACAGAAAAACATATCAAGGTCACTCATGGAGTGGGTGTACCGACAGGCTACTCCTTCCTGTCCGGCGCTCGTGGTTACTCGTCCGGGATACCTGTAATTGGGAGAGAGAGAGAGAGAGGTGCACATGTAAGGCCATATGTTAAACATGTGTAAGCGGGAACAGTCAAGTTTCAATTGGGTTACAAGGCCATCCTTGGGATGGAGTTTTTCAAGAAATACATTCCTTTATCGATGTCGTTGGCGGACAAATAACATTCGGTAACCTTTGCGCACGAAACGCTGATTTCTTGTCATGTGTAGAACACAGCAATCATTGGGCACAGCCTTAGCTGATTGTACTACTGTCCCGCCCCATGGAGGCGAAATACGGCTTAATGGAGCTACTAAATGAATTTACCATTTCGTTTGACACCCACACGTCTAAACTGGGCAGTACGCATTTCCTTCAACACTCTATCGCTACTGGACACCACCGCCCCATATATCAAACCCCCCGCAGAATCCCCATTCACTACCGCGCCCAACTGGACGCCATCATTCACGCGCTGTTAGACG
>NW_008751709.1:10031-108668 GCF_000715545.1 Opisthorchis viverrini
TCAGGAACGAAATTGAAAGTAAGTGTAAGGGTCATCAGCGAAGACAACATGGTAGTGCGGACGACCCCGGAAACAAGGACGTTGGGAATGATCGCTGCACATTTTTCAAGGTAGTGCGACATGCCTGTGAATATTGTAGGGCGAATCCAGGGCTTGATTCCAGTATGGGTCTCACAGACGGCTTAAAGATGGCAGTTAAAGACGATTTACAATGGAAAGAGTGGCGAATGAAATCGAAGAGCTTGTGGGATACAGCCGCTCTGTACCACGCTAAAGGTACCGGAGTATCCAAGTGTTATGTATTTCACTTCTGGAGGAGTAGAAATCCACAGCCCATTGAGAATAAGCGTTCCAGGAGGTATCTGGAATCCATACGAGAGAGCTTAGCATTTCGGAACGGTAAAAATGATCAGAGTTAGAGGACAAGAGCGGCAAAGAATCCACGTCAGACTGAATGTTAGACAAAGTACAGGTAGAATCACTGGCCTGGGATATTCATATTATCCTAATGTCGTCGCATAGGAAAGGGGAAGCATGTGTGATCGACCCAGTGACATTATCGATGTACAGCAAGAACAGTAGGGGGCCAAGCACGCTAACCCGAATAACTCCGCTTGTGACCGCTAGTGATGAGGGGAGGTGCAAAGTTCGAATAACTTGGGTTCTTCTAGTGAGGTAAGAAACGAACCAAATCAAAAGCGGGTCACCAGCTTTTGCGATCAGTGAGGAGAATTGTCGGGCATTGTAGTCTCTAGGGCGGTCGCGTGAGGAAGTCAAGTGAGGGAACGTGAAATGTGAATGTGCGGAGCGTGGGCTTTTCCCCTCAGTGGGTGTGGTCATTACGGAACCAGGTGGACAGAAGTGAGTAGAAAGTTTCGGTACAGAGGGCACATAGGAACTGGCGAAGTAGGTGTTTGGGGCTTTTACAATATCAGTAATTTCAGAAAGAGGCTTCCCATCAGGGTATACTTGGAATTGAAGAGGAATCAGAGAAGCAACGCTTGTTGAAGAAGCGCCCCAGAATCTTGGATTGAAGAAAATGGGCTACGGTGTTAGCTTCCTCGCGCTTTTCAAGGGGTAATCTGCCAGATGTAATCTTAATCGTAAATTTGTTTTCAAAGTAAGTAGGGAGAGGACACGTGTGGATGGGCCCAAGATATTTTCTAATTTTATGGTGTAGAACGCATGGGCATCTGGCTAAACGACAACCAAAACACGTGAGGCCCGTGTGGGAGCAACTAGACATACTGTTGATAGAACATTTTCGTAAGAAAACGCTAGCCACGTTTAAGGGAGAGGAGTAGGAGAGTGTTTACTCGTCCAGCGGCAAGTGACAACACGATGGTTGCTGTCAGAAGCTTCGGAGCGACTGCAAGCATTGGCAAGTGCATGGTCCAAGGTTTGGGGACCGCATTTGGTGTGCCTTACAAGCTGAGGTCAGTACTCTACATCGGGCTGGGCTAATAGGCGAATAGAAAATTCGCGTTGAGACCAGCAGATCTGGGGAATTTTAAGGTCACCAACATTTAATTTGTTCGGGTGAGGTGGAGCTCGGATGTATGAAAGAAGCGTGGACAATTAACTAAGTGAGTAAGTTGTGCAAGGGACGTGTACAAAAACTGGAGGATAAACAGCGGGTTACATCGACAGGCAGAAAACCAAACAGTGTCTAGAGTGCCTGCAAGTACTGGATTGTCAACAGGGGAGACGTCCATCTCGTTCTAGAGTATTTGAGACGTTCACCACCATGGCGATGGGAATGATCGGAACGGTGGATAGTGTATTTCGGAAATGAGATAAGGGCATTAGGCGTCTTAGAGATTCAGTAATGCATGTGAAAGTTCGACAAGCTGTAGTGGAGATTGCTTGGATGTAATTGCTATTGAGGTCGGAGGAGGTAGTTAAAAAAGCTATTAAAAAGTTGGTATGCCCAGGGGGTCCATATGGAATAGGTTAAGGACAGGGGAGGCAGGAGTTCCCTAATCGCTGGCCGAAATAGAACAGCTTAAGAATGCGTAGGAAAAGATGCCGGAATATGCCATGGTGGATGTGGACACAATGATGTGTGGCGGTACAGATTGTAGAGATCTGTGGAGAGCTGGGTTGAGTAATCTTTTATAACGACCGTATCAACGGCATCGGAGAATGATACCACATATGGCAGTTGAACAGAAACAGGGGATGAGGTAAGGTAAGACGGATGGGCTTGTGTAGTGTCTAAGTAGGGAGAGATACGACGATATGACAGGGGCACCGATGGGATAGATGGTCTGTCTTGTAGTGCCTTCAACACCACTGGATGTGAACTCAGGCGAAAGCTTGCCGTATACCCGTATTTGCTCACAGGAGTTCGCATACCGCGCCCTCATAAGGGATATAGATTTGGAAGGAATACCTCTAATCGCCGGACACTACCAAAGTTTCTGACGATCGAGGGTCAAAAGTGGACTTCAGATCGAGAAAAACGATCACCATGGGACGTCTGAAAGAGCGGCGCCATTCAAGCACTTGTCACAAGGTAAAGGTATGATCGATGCATTCTTTACCAGAGTGAAACCTAGCTAAATTCTCACGGATCTCTCCCGATAATCGACCAACCTGTGCAAAATAATGCCAGAAAGCACTCTAGGTGTGATGGATGCCAGGCTGATGCCGCGATGTTTTTCGCATGACATTTATATGCCCCTTTTTGAAGACTGGGATGACGGTTCAGGAGCCCTGTTCGATTGTTTTCGTTCCAGACATTCCATGACATGTTCGTCAAAGTGTTCACCAGGACCCCGCCACCTTTGAGCAGTGCGGGCCAGGTGCCTCGTCGCGTTGGAGGGTTGGTACCTCGTGCTAGGTTTGTGTTGTTGATGGCAGGCTTGTGTCGAGCTCGTTGGGTTCTTCTAGCCGTTGTCTTGAAGGAGACTAGCTGAATTATTTGATGTGTTCAGCCCATCGCTCATGACGACGACTTTGTGAATTAATTGCCGTTCCGTTTTCTTTCCCCATCCTTCCGATGACGCTTCTACTCTTTTAACCGTTTGATAGGATCAACAGAAATAGGACGCGGCTGTTGCCTACAGTGAGGGCCTTCACAGTCCGCCAGTATTTTGTGTCATTGTTCACGCTCTTGATTATCCGATTTTTGAAGGATTTGTGTGTGCCGTCATATTTGCTAGTTGCTGGTGTGGCCTTTCTGGTAGCAGTAAGATCTGGTAATCTCAACGATATCCAGTGTTCATTTAGTCGAATCAGATGGCCTGGAGAAACAGTTTCGAAATCTGACAGTATTGCTTCTTTAACTCGCCCCCACCCAACCTCTAAACAATCTCCGTCATCTGCATGACTGTCGGTTTCCAGTAGCTTTCTAGCCAGACGAGATCGATACTCTTCAGCTACTGAAACTTTTCGAAGCTGACGAACGGAGCTGTTCAGCTTTGGCACGCATAATGATTATGCAAAGCGAAATGATAACTGGACTCGCACAGTCGCCTGATCAGAGTCAATTTGCGTATCCTAGAAGGAACAACAATCTTTAATTGAGGCTCTCCATCCATGGGGCCGGTTTGTCCTGAACACTCAGGGAGTGAGGCGTTACTGTTTTAATCGTTATAAAGATAAAAAGATAAAGCGTTCGGCTGTAGCACTCTTCCGGTGCCTAGCTGCCATGCCACCCGAAGGAAGCACGAGGGCTGGGATACTGCCAGGTTGCCCAAGCCTAGACAGGGGAAGTCGAGTGGCGGAGGTCGGATTCGAACCGCGGACCTTCAGGTTAGTAATCCGCGCTCTAACCACTTCGGCCATCTCGCCCCCTTTTTTAATCGTTTTTAATCGTTATGCGACTGGTCATAGCAGATGACTCCTAAACAGCAACGAACTCTTTGGTTTTAAAAGTATTTCGACCGTAAAAAATAGTCCACTGACGGTCACGGTTAACCACTGGATGGTCGGAGTGTTCGGTTTTTAGAACCGACCTTTTCTGACCCTTCTTCCATCGGGGTAGGCAACATCGCTGCTCCCATGAATATGGACATGCTGGTTGCCTGGGAGAAAAACCTCACTGCTTTCACACTCCTATAACAGAGGACAGTACGACTTTACCCCTAGACCGCCTCGTAGCACGGTTACTTGTAGTACTGGGTCTCGCTGCTCCTGGTTTGACTGTTCTCCTTTGGCCTTCCTGACATGATTGCAGCTTGTGTAACGAAGTTCCAGCCAATGTAGCCCGTGTGGTCATTGCAGCTCTCATGCCCGACCACCACGTCAAGGTGGCAGCTTTAGGTCGGGCAAGATTGAAGTACCTGCTGTACAACTAAATGACCGTTTTCTAATTATTTTGCTTATTAGTTGATGCCCGCGACGCTTCTGAGGCATCGGGGGTCAAAAACCTGAATACGCTTCACATCTCTCTATGGAGACCACGTCTCACGCCCACAAAACAACACAGCTCATACTCTCGCCTGGTACACACGACCCTTGAAACCAGACATGCCTTTTTGACGCCAAATTGACTCAGATTCGCGTACTTGATTCGGTCTTAGATTCTTGCACTAACTTTCACAGATACTTCTCTGTCAGAGGTATGTAAACTTCTCAACAACCTTCGTGATTCTTGTAAGAAATATGTTCGGAAAGTGCACGTTATGAAGAATGACTTTGCTGTTTGAAGGTTAAAGAAAAATAATATGACGGTGGTCAATCTATTAAATACAGCTTGTGCTTCGCCTTGGTCTTCAAAGTCGAGGATGACGTCGTCTGCGTGCTCCAGATCCACAAGGTTCTCACGAGCAACAACTTGAACAACGGCGTTTTGAAGAACCTCCAGCTTTCGCCTCATTATTTCACCAACGACGAAGTTGAACAAGAACGGTGAGAGTGAATATCCTTGTAGGACACCAATTTTTGTGGGGAAGCTTTCGAAGAATTCATGATACACACACGCCCAGAAATATGTGAATATAGGGATCGGACTATATTCACAAGCCTCCGGGGCATCGCGGTAAACACCACTGATCGACCGGACGGAACGAACCTTTGAAGTCGAGGAACAAATAAATCATTCAGCTGTAACATTCTTTCGGTGCCCAGCTGGCATGCCACCCAGAGGAAGCATGAGGGCTGGGATTGTGCCAGGTTACTCAAGCCTAGACAGGGGAAGTTGGGAGGCGGAGGTCGGGTTCGAACCACGGACCTTCTGGTCAGTAAATTCGCGCTCTAACCACTGATCCATCTTGCCAAATGCATGGTCCACGTCGGTGTTACAGAAGGAGCAGCAGGCCGTGTTCGCCCCTCGCCACCGATAACTTACAGCGATGTGATCTTTTTGGATTCGGGAGAGGTTCGTTCGTGGACACCACGTTGTTGAGCAATTCAGGAAATTGGTACTGCAAAGGAATAGCCTGTGATTGGCACATATCTGAAGCAGGCGATCTCCGTTGTCCGTACATCTCGTGTCCAATCCAAGATGATCACTTAATCGGGCCTCAGCAGTGCTTAGTCTACCCACCTGGGTGTTAATATCACCAGCTTTTGGCTGGTTGTAAAAGAGCAACCAGAGCGTTATGGGAACTGTCTTTGCAGACTCAGAGCTACAGTCGGTTGGGGCGTAAGCAGAAACAATAAATTGGACGCGATCGACCTCACCTTCTCTAGATTCCTTCACAGGCGTTGTCAAATAAACCACGCATAGGCAACTATCAACGGGTATCCCACCAAGTAGAGACGCCTCCGCTCGGTTGCTCAATACAATGCCCATCATAGCACATTCAGCTGCAGCAGTATTTGCATCACCAGAGGTGCATAGGCGGAATCTGGAAGAGAGTGAGAGGGCAGTCAGCTCAATCACTTGCGTCCTTTGTTTGTTTCTGACAGACAGCATGCATCAATGTAGAGGGAATCCAGCTTCCGGGCAAAAGCCGCCCGTTGTCCTGCTCGCTTCAGTGTTACTGGAGTGAGACGTGCAGAAGCTGCAGCTGAGTGTGATGCATAGCGACCAAAACGACCGACCCAACGCTGGGTTTGCGGAGATAGGGTAGCAGAAGGAAAACGTGAAATTGAGAAAGCAATCTGGAGTTGACTGACTGGAAGAGATTCGAACAAAAGGAACCCTCACTAATGTTCTCTTCGTTCTTGGTGGCTTTGTAACTCGTAGCTGATTTGGTGTATCAGATTCTTTAAGGGCTTTCTCCAACAATGGAGACAGCTGTTACGAGACCAAAAGTGCCTCTGGTTCAGATTCTTAACTGACTTTTCAGTTGTTTCTGTCTAGCCCCCGGTGACCTGGAAGTACCGTCGCCCCCATATATCTTTTTGGTTGCGCGTTAGCTGGGTGCTGTTCACTTTGCTAATTAACGACTTTGGTGCATGCACTGAACGCAATTAGAGTTTGCATTCGAAACCACGGCCTTCAGGCACCTTATCTTTGTTCACAGAGACTGCTACTCCATCCTTAGGGGTGTTAGTAGCTGTTGATGTTTTTTTCTCGAGTTCACTTTTGTTTTGACGCCTGTCGATTCATGTTCCTTGTAGCCTCACAGCGGCCACTCAGGTTAACAGCAATCTATCTACAGAACTGTTTAAACATTTGTTTAGCCGACCCATCCACAGTCACAGTATGGAGCACTTATCTACATTGTGTGACTCATTGCGTGCAACGGGTAGTCACACGAATCGATCGAAACTCATTGCTGATTTTCTACGGAATTTAGGTAGTTTTGAACATGTGGCTTCCTTTAGTAGCATTTCTGGTGTAGATGGTTCACAGAATGACATATATATTCTATTTCGGCTGCTACTACCAAAGGAGACGAAGCTTGTGTATAACCTCAAGGATAAGCAACTTATTAACTTGTTCAGTGAACTTTTCGAGGCGGATAAAGACGCTATGCTGAAGGATTTGGAACAAGCGGTTTGTTATCTTTCTGTTTGTTACTTTAACACGATTCCTTCTGTTTTGTAGGAAGACGCAGCAACTACGATTGGCACGTTTTTTGCGAAAAGCGATGCTGTTTCACCTGCCTCCAAAAGTTCACTCTCGCTTACTGAGGTAGATTATGACTTTCGGTGATACTTGAGGAGCTTCCTAAGTACTGATTTTCTCGCTAATTTATCCAACCTTAATGAGTGGAGCGTGCCGTGTCAGCTTTCCTTTATCCGTTGGACCTATCACCCACCTAGCCACCTGTAACTGTGTGTTTGTGGCAGTGCAGTGTTTGTGCTCCTTGATTCACAATGACGAAGTCTTCTAGGGGTTCGTTTGGAGTTGTGTCCCCTTGGCAGGTTTTCGGATGGGACACCTATGGTGTTATGGCTTCCGTAATACGAGAAATAGACCAATGTTTTTCACTTTACGTCCTTTAATAACACGAACTGTACTGATCCTTTAAAGAATGGGATGCGGCTCAGAGTCCAATATTTTAGACGGAGGGACGATTTTTTGATAATTTTGTTTTTGTTCGGAAACGGTACAGTATTATCGAGGTACTGCAATTTCGGGTTGGTACTTTTCCAG
Source organism: Opisthorchis viverrini (assembly GCF_000715545.1). Classification (NCBI taxonomy): domain Eukaryota; kingdom Metazoa; phylum Platyhelminthes; class Trematoda; order Opisthorchiida; family Opisthorchiidae; genus Opisthorchis; species Opisthorchis viverrini. The sequence goes on from NW_008751709.1 coordinate 17,530, forward strand.
GGGGGATTTTTCTGGTCGAGCATACAGAATATTTCCTATTGTGATTTGAAATCAGCAAAATAGATTCCCTGAACCAAAATGCAGGCACTTTATCGTTCCAGTAATAACTGAGGAAGTATCGCAGTGCAAACACCGTATGCAATTTAGCCGTTCGGCTGGAACACCCTTTTGGTGCCTAGCTGGCATCGATGGCAACACAAGAGTTGAGATACCGCCATGTTGCCCAATCCTAGACCAGAGCAGTCGAGATGCCGGGATTTAGTCCGGAAGACGGAACTTCCGGTCGTTAGATTCGCGTCCTAATCTCTGAGCTGTCTCGTTTACTGTCATTTACTATCCCATTCGTTGGTGAACTATCACTCTAAAGCTTTTATACCAGTAGAACAACGAGTGTATCATCCTTTCACATCAGTGGATTTTTTTTGACTGGGCATGACGTGATTCAGCTGATAATTCAGACTTGCATACAGTTATAGTGGTGCCATAGTCCTAGTATCATTCATTTTAACCTTTCACGGTTGGAACACCGACGCGAGGGGAATAAGACTGAATAAAACAATACACGATGTCTCTTACGACACTTAACAATTTTCGAATAGTTCCCGTTGTCTTTATGGTTGTAAATATATCCGTCCTCGTTTAAAATTTGGGGGATCTCTTCGAGATTAGCTAGACAAAAAAACCAGAGTTCTCAGTAGCCTATGTGGCTGGCGAAGGTCATCGTGTTGCGTTGGTATGATCTAATCATGGGTGTGCGAGAGATTAGATAAACGATTCTGTTCACCCTGGAGGTACGCAAAACTTTCGTTTGGTTCTCCCAACTAGAAAACACCACCGACAGAAATTTTAAAATCTTCCGAAGGTGTCTCATCAAGGGAAAGCATTCTCTTTTCCTTGGTGGATCTTCAAACTCTGTACTCTAAATGAATCATCTATACCGACCAATTTCCGGTCCTCCTCAGGACATAATGACATAGTCCGGTTCACATTTTTCATTCGCTTTTTGGTCTCAACATCGCACGTTTCGTCCAACTCAATTTATCCATGGAACACTTCATCCTAAACAGAAAACTGAATAAAACATGAAGATTGAATGCAGTGATGTTGTGTAAACTTATTGTGTGATTGCGTTATCAACATTTCGGTACGAAGGAGAACACTGGCGCAAATTAGGTACACAGGTTCTTACTGCCGTGCCGTTATAGCCCAAGTGCTCGGCTTTCATAGGAGAAGTAACTGTCGAGGTGCATGAGGATTTTTATGTCCTTCCATTTCTAAGCTTACCGATGCGAATTGGTATTGCTGGTTGTTTCGGGATTTGAGTACCCATTTAACCGAGAGTGGGGGGTATTTGAGCGTTCTAAAAGAGAAATGACAGCGACATGTCTCAGTTTCTCAATATCGATTGTAAATAAGATTTGTGTTGTAATTTTTACGTGGGTTGTTCGTTTCACTCCTGATCTGATAAGCCCTGTTGTCTCACTGGACACTTCTGATACTCGCACCTCAGTGACGTTCGTTGGTTTAGATTCATGACTACCTCACAAAGTTTTCCAAATTAATTATACTGAACCTCAAACCCAAACGCTTTTCAAAGACATAGCAGTTTGATTTTAACAGTACTTCTGAGGCTTATGCGAAGAACGTGAACAGATTTATGTATTAGTTTTGCATTTAAATAGGCCGTTCTAGCAAGCAAATCGGAGAGAAGAATGTTTTTCGATCATTTGCTGTGGCGGGTGAACAGGACGATGAAGGTCGTCACCCATTGCTTTTCAGCTCATCATTAGCCCAGCTGGGCTCGGTGTAACGCTAAAGTGATGGCTAATCTAACCCTGGTCACCTTTGTGGGAGATTTAGAGTTTACCTGTGTTTGTATCACTTTTCTGAGTTCCAAGCTGGTCGGACTACTCTTGACAATCACTCTTGTGCTACCTAGTTTAGCCCAGCTTTCTTCCGTTTGGAGAGAAGTTCAGCGATTTGCCTCTGAACCTGAATTTTGGAAGCATCCAAGCGTTTGCAATTCCACTTTCAAACTTACTTAGTAGCTATAGTTCTTTTGACACAGTCGATAGTTGTCTGCCGATTTAGTACTTCTTTTGCGGCCCACCAGGTAGGTTTATTCCCCAAATTTAAACCGATCTTGTTTCCTACTTCAATTCCGAACGAACCAACTTGATTTACCAATACAGTCAATTGAATGTCAGTTGAGCCTATAATAATAAGTCCAACCGAAGATTAAAACTGATTGTTGGTGGGAAAGCACAACGCTATAAGCATAGTTTTTCTATAACTTGGCGTTGCGATCGTCGCGGGTGACTTTTGTCATGATTAATTTAGTCGGAACTGGAAAGAACAATACAGACGGATTGACTCTGTCATTGACACCGATTTAATTTACAAGTGGGAAAGTTTATAACGCATTTCTTTTGGAACAAGCCTTCAAAATTGCACTCCTAAGTGAGTACCAGTCGAACATTCATGTGGCTCGTCTGTTTACTTCATATTGTCTACAGTGATCGCCCAGTCGTCATTCTAATGTTCGACAGCATGATATCAATGTCCAACAGGGATGCTTAGCAGCTGTAAAACCATGATTTGTTTTGAAGCCTTATTGCGAAGAAAAAAGAATAAAGGTGGATGCGGAACGGACTGAGTGCTAACTTGGCACAATCTTTTCGAGGTGCTTACATCTCCAGACACTTATTCAGGAAATATGGATAGAATATGGAAACAAGAACCCCATTGACATCGATTAGTGGCCATATCTTTCAGCGTCTCCATCCAGGTGCAGTAGGGATCTCGCAGTGCCCATCCTGGAAAGCGAGTGGGATTGACAACCCCCAGACCTTTCGTAATCTCATTCATAACCCTCTACGAAGTCAAGGGTTGACCACCTCTTTACTTCCGCCACTCTGAATTGGGCACAGAAAACAGCACTCTCCGTCAAACGATGGTTCGGCATACGCAATACATGGTCTAACCAACGCAGATTCTGAGACTGGACACATTCTTCCATGGAAATCCAGGTTACACAACCGAGCACTCGCTTTCTAGTTGCCGTGTTATAGATTCGCCAACACCAACCCACACGGGCTATGGTTGATCCAGCGGTTATCGAAAACCTGAAGATGTCTCAGTTCCGCTGCTCGAACAGGTCAAATCTCACATCCATACGACAAAACAGTCCGTACTGTAGCCTGAGGGATGTTCAGGGAAATACCGCTTTGATGCCACAGGCGACCCGAGCCTTGAAGATTCGTGCATTAACCTCATCTGTCACACTATAATTGGGACCAATATAACTTCCAGGATACGTAAAACGCGTGTTCAGTGACGGCATATCCTCTAGCATGACCTCACACCTGGGTGCAAACTGCACACCAAGGGACAGGATGATTGTGGTCAGTTCATAAAAAAACTGCGCCTTCTCTCCAAATACGAGAGCCGTATCGTCTGCATATTCCAGATCGACGAGGTTTTCTTCAAAGGCTATATGAGCACCGGAGTGTTGAAGACCTCCCAGCATCCCAGCCTCTGCGCAAAAATGGTAGTATTAAAACTTTAAACCCTTCTTATCGTTGCCATTTTTTCGGAATATTCACACATTAGATCATACCCAACGCGGAATGCTCTGTACCATTCACGTGTATTCTTCATTTGGAGGGCCTTATTCAACAGTAAGACAGTTGCCGATTGCGTAATGCACATCAAATGAAGGGGGCCAGCAACCACCACTCTATATATCACCTGAACCCTTATTAGCGTCCACTTTGATCATGCCGAACTATATCCTGGCTAAATACCACTTGGACTTGGTCATTCAAGTTCTCAGGCTCAGTTTATAACAGTTCTTTGGGAAGCAAAGGCCTTCGCACAATCTGCTCGGTTTGTAGTTAATTCTGATTGAGTTCTTTGAGGATACCAGCTTTATCCTCTCCTGATAGGAGTGTATAAACAAGCTTTGTTAATCACTGTGGTTTGGCAACTGGTGTAGGATACTGAAGATACTACACAGCCTGCCCGGGGTCCGACTAATTAATGTTTGGGCTGGGCTGGACATTGTCAGACGTATCCAACAGTGACCACAGTATCCTCCGCATTGTAGTGTTTGACCTCAGACAATTAGTGTGCCGATCACGAATTGTTGCCAGGTCTGTTTACCTCAATACTTGCTTACCAGTGGTGCAAATTTAATAAGCTCTGATTACTTTGAGTAGATTCGATAGAATTCTGTTCGATAGCGGATTCCCAGTCAATGGATCCCCACTCAACTGAGCCAACACATTCTCTTTTCATTGCTCAGGTAGACCAATTCCTCCAGGATCTTGCGAGTGCGACCAAGGATGTCGACAGACTTCCACTTTTGAAAAAGATTGTGAAGCGATGTACTGTCAAAGATTTGGTGTTGCTTGTGCGTATCATACGTCAGGATCTTCGTATCAATGCTGGGTGCAAGCAGATGTAAGCCGCATGTTTTCATACTGGATTTTCACCTTCTGTACCCATGTGTACAACAGCTCAGTGGAACTAAATCTGATACTCTGTTTGATTGCCTCTTGATTTGTAGTGTTGCGAGTCCTGGTGCTTCCAACCTTACCTGGTTTATCGGTCTAGAATGCTCCACTGTTGCGCCGCCACTCGCTTAACTGACTTAGTTTTACTTTTTCTGTGTGAGGCACTGCGCAACCCTCATTTAACAACCACACCATTAATGCCCGTAGTACTGTGGCGCAGTTACCATTCGTCCAAGTTAACCTCGATTGTATGTATGTCGTCTAGGTACCCAAACCCAAGCAGCCCAATTATCAGGATTCATACCCGGACAATACCTTAGACGGGCCATGTGGAAGTATGGGGGCGGGATTGCTCAAGTGGTTAGAGCGCGAATTTACTGACCGGAAGGTCCGTGGCTCGAACCCGACCTCTGCTTCTCAACTTCCCCCGCCTAGGCTTGGGCAACCTGGCAGTATTCCAGCTCTCGTGCTCCCTTTGGGTGGCATGGTAGCTAGGCACCGAGGGAGTGTTACAACTTAATGATTATCTATGGTGATTCTCTTTCAGAAAGAGAACTTGAGACGAACCAGATTTGTTCTCTTATGCGGTATTACTCTCACTCTTTGGTCACCGAAACTGACTCACAGAAACAACTTGTATGCGGACATTCACCAACATCTGAATGACATTGATCTCTACCACTTTATTGTAGTTAAAAAGGCACATTTCATCATTACATCGTTGTCGCATCCTTTTTGAATCACTTGTTTGTTTCTCCAGGCTCCGGACTGAACACACTGCAAGCTAATTCAGTGGAGCTGTAATAACTTGCGTGTGATAGCTTGGTCACCTAACGAATGTCCTTTCGGATTTTCCGACTATCTTGTCATCGCGGTATCCTAGAGTAGAACCCTCAAAGCAGTTCTAATCCAACTATCTCCTTCATAACGTACCCTGATCTATCGTAGTCGGTTAGCGGAAACTGGCATACTATTTATGTAATTCAAATACTGTTGCCAAGTAAAACAATTACCACTAAAATCGTGTTCAACTCTGGTGAGTATTCTCCATCCATTACCAACTAGTGATAATGGTATGCAATAATGACAGCGATAACGAGCAACAATCAGACAAAATATTAGGCTGTGAATCAGGCAAGGTTGGTTGTGTTGCCGGTCTAAAGAAGTTCATTGCCAATTTTTTGTCGCACCTTTTTTATGTGTATGTTTCGGGATCTTTGTTTGTTTGTTTCTTCTACACCTAGACTGGATGGTCTTCATCCTCAAGCTTACGGTGCGTTCCAAGCTTCACGTGATCTAAAGGCTGTGATTAGCAAGGTTCTAGCTGCTACGGGAACTACAGGCAACACACAGACCGCCGGAGCAAAGAAGCTTTCAATGAAACGCAGCGTGAGCACTGGCATTCGGTTGATGACGCCGATAAAGCCAATGCTAGCAGAGGCTTGCCGTTCTGCTGCACAGGCCTTAGCCAAAGCAGAGCCAGGTGGAGAGCTCTTCGCTGAGATCAAATACGACGGAGAACGTGTGCAAATTCACAAAGATGGAGACAAATTCGCTTTCTTTTCTAGGAGTCTCAAGGCCGTTCCGACCAACAAGGTATGGTGACCATCCCTTACTTCTTTACAGTTGAGGGTTGATCGGTTGTTATGCCGTTCGACTTGGCTTGCTATGGAAAATGACTCCTCTGGAGGGACAACTGACGTAAATGGCAGAACTGGTTGTTTTTTGGCTTTTATGCTTAGACTGTGTAGTAGTTCGGTGCCTTTCTGTAAAACAAAATACACTTCATTATCCCTCCCTGATTTAATTCGAGGATCATAACAGGCACCAAAGGTTGTCACCATGGAGAGTTAGAGGTCTTACTGTAAAGGTCTTACTAAACGACGTATAAATCAAACCAGCGCCCTCACGAAACTTCAAAGGCAATCTGATGCTCTCTGTCGAATATGGTCGCGAATGATAGGTTGATGCGGTGTGTGGTTCGTGATGAAGCTTGCCACTTAGATCCTTATGCTCGTGGCTAAAGCCAAAGGGACGTCATATAAGCCAACTTGATCGTAAGATTTGTTTGGCCCTATTTTTTGTCCTGAATCGCATAATTCACTCAGTTATCGATCTCTTTAGAGAGCGAACCTGGATGCCTAGTCTGAGGATGCCTGTCCTGAAGGAGGTCTAAAAATGACCTCCTTGGAAGCTAACAACTTTGTAGGTGTACTTTTGTCTCCCTGACTCTTTCTAATAGTACTGTACGTTGTGTTAAGTATAGTAATGGATAAATTCCCGTGGGTTCCGAGGCTGAATAAGAAGCACTATTTCCAGCTACTGTATTTTGATCTTAAATGAAATTAATTAGAAGGGACTTTGTGGAACAATATCCGTATTCCGAATCCAACCACAGACAGTATCCCAACCTTCAGACCTCCCACGAGTTCAACGGCAGCTGTTTGATGAAAAAGTGATTGATTACTTTTTTATATCCAGAGTCTTCAGTTGACCAATGACCTTGCGGAAGTATCACGAGCACACTGTCGGTCGTTCTCGGCGACGAAGCTGGCTCATATCATCCAGATGACAAAGACTTAAGGCAATCAAGATCGAAATTCAAGGACATCCTTTCATCGTATCGTCCACGCTCTCCACCAGCGAGGAAGAAGGTTCGTTGTTCCGAGTCTTGATCAATGCGATTAGCGGTCTCTCACTCCCTGACCAAACGCCGCTACTTTGGCACGTGGCCGGGCCTGAGTACTACAATGATTTTGTAGGCCATACTGCTGGAAACTTCTTTCGTTAAGGTTAAATCATGAGTACATTGGTCTGCGTAACAATACTTGTATGTTCTTATTTTCCTTGTCGTAGTAGGCTTCGTAGCCATGCTATTGAGGAATATGTTCAGCCGAGGTTACGCTCTTGTTTCCTTAGGTGGGTATCAACATTCATAAGAAAAGCATGAACCAAACGGATACGTTACAGGAACCTGCTTTCCAGTTATTTTTCGTGGGACATCATCTGTTTTCAACTGTTGGTATGTAGTATTTGATTTAGGTTTTCTTTTTCATGCTTGTTTAGGTTTCTCACGTGGAGCCTTACATTCCCCAAGCGTTCGCTCGGGCCAAGCAGCTGGTTATTGACTGCGAAATTTTGTTGCTGGACACGAAAACCAACAAACCCCTTCCGTTCGGTTCACTAGGCGTACATAAGGTATTTTTTAGTCGGAGTTACATGTAAAGCCTGTTTTTTTCTGCTACAACTTTGAATATGCAGTTGTCCAGGCTTAGCCTAGGTTGGAGGTGTGAAAATCGTACCATCACTTTACTCAAGTGTAGACAAATAAATGGTCCATTTTAAGGACAATATTGTGTCTCTGAATGCGTTTTTTTAAGTTCACATGGATTTCGGATTGACGAGGGAAACAGGCCAAACAGACGGCTAACGTCACAAGGATGTCCTTTGAGTAGCCAGGGCAGATTATTCCACGTTTGAAGTCAATATATCACGCGGCTGATTAGTATGTTTGTTGGTTAGTCTTGACAAGACGGCCTATATTGATAAATCGTCGTTTCGGTTGACACAGACAGATTGGTTCTGAATGACCACACAACATTTTTCCGTATTTATCGGGAAGCCCGTCGTGCGGTTTTATCAAACTTCAACATGAGCAGTTTTTTCAAGGTAGACGATACAGTACAAAGCAACTGGTTCACCCAAGGGTGACCAAATTGACTATGTGGGTAATATTTCCCATGGGGACAGGCATTCTGGTTACGTCGGAGATATTAGCAGTGCCGAACGCAAGGAAGCAACTGGCTCACCCAAGGGTGACCAACTTGACTATGTGGGTAATATCTCCCATGGGGACAGGCATTGTGGTTATGTCGGAGATATTAGCAGTGCCGAACGCAAGAGCCGTGCTCTTCCTCCGCCTCAAAACGCGTTTCAGTATCTAAAAAACAAATGATGATCCAGCCATTGCTCTGAACGCACTAACATGGTCTTGTTTCACCAGGCTCAATCCATTTGGACAGAACTTCCGATACATGCTGAACAGTGCTGTGTGGAATCTCTGGCGATTCAGATCCAATCTGTTTGTTTCAACCGAAACGACGGCTTGTCCATATCGAGTGTCTGATTAGAACTAATGAACAAGCGCACTAGTTGGTTGCGTGATGCAATAATTTCAACTTCAAGCTTCAACGGACCATTGTGGACCCATCCCCATGACCAATTAAATGATAGGCAGGTGACTGTTAGTTCTCAGTTTAGTTTGTTTTCAGTTAGCCTGATTATCCTATCCCTGAAAGTTTCGCGGTAGACAAAACGTCAAGCGATACACATTGGTATATTAATGTCGTGTTGTTCCATCACAATTCAGTCGATCAAAATGATTGCGCTGGTTACTGCGTTAGGTTCATGTGCGCTTCACTCAGTATCACCTGATTATCCCCTGAAAGTTTCGCGGTAGACAAAACGTCAAGCGATACACATTGGTATATTAATGTCGTGTTGTTCCATCACAATTCAGTCGATCAAAATGATTGCGCTGGTTACTGCGTTAGGTTCATGTGCGCTTCACTCAGTATCATGAAGATAAATTTCCACTTTTCTCGTTATCAGCTCTCAGCACCAGTATTAACTGGTGTGTGGATCACAGTTTTTCAGTATACTTCGTATGTTGGACAGTACAGGACTGTACTACTCGATGCAGCAACCAGAATAAGATACCGGGGCTGTCAACCCTAGACATGATTCTACATCAAGGGTCCTAATATTAGGATAGAATAATCACCTCATATGTTTGGTAGTCGTTAAAAATCATGAACTGTTTGCTTCTAGTCACCGCGTTATGGCCACTCTCTAGGGGCGCTCTGTGATCCGTGGTTGTCTTCCGATGGTGAGCGTTAGAAAGCTTTTTAGCTACGTTTCCGCGATAGATAAACATGATAGCTAAACCTCCCGCCGTTTAAAAGTAAGAAACAAGCTGCGAGCCAGACAGGCGGAACCGTTTTCATAACGTGGTGCACCTGGCCAGGAGTCGGGCTACGATGGCTTGTTGGTAGGTGTGTTGGTTCACTCGCCATGATGTCGTTTTTTTCATTGAAATTTCCTTACCAATCGTTCGATCGAGTTAGGATTGTGGGTTGATCTAGTGTAGAGTTGCCAACATTTTTTATACGCAGTAGGACTGCTTTTGTGCTCAAAATACGTCTGATGGTATATGGTAATTTGCTCGTTTGCTTTAGCTACTAGAATGTATAGAGTAGTGTACAGTAATCCAGCAGTTTTTTATTAGGGAAGGATTGCACCCAATTTCACTATCACCAGTGTGGTCGTTAATAGACAAAACAGTGCTGATCTGTTCGGAGGATCTCATCCAGTATAATACAAACGTCCATTACCTAGCTGACGTTACCATCATCATCATCATCAACGACAGCATGACATCAGTGCTCAACACCAATGCTTCACTGCCGTACAGCCATGACTTATTTGAAAGCCTTATTGTAAAGAAAAGAATAAAGGTGGATGGGGGAGGGACTTAGTGCTAGCTTAACACAATCATTCCGAGGTGCCTACACCTCCAGACATTCATTCAGGCAATCTGGACAGAAACTGACGTTACCAATATCAAACATAGCTATAATCGTCGTCTTTGTCGCTGTCCCGCGTTGTACATGTGATGGGATACTTTCATAAATCAGGACGGTTAATATTCCCACCCGAGGCCCTGATCGCAAGACAGCAAGGGTAAATATATAGCCAACATAGCCGTCAAAGTTTTAGGCAGAGTGCCTCTGTACTTGTCCCAACCAGAGGCCTGGATGTCAGTAGACCGTGTCCGCTGAGCATCCTTTGGTCCCTTTATGGAAGTGATTTTATGTACTGATAGTTCAATAAGTTACACAGGCCATCTTATTGAGGGATTTCTAATGGAGGGCCCGATGTATGCCATGGGGCATGCGTAATACAAGCAACTGATACTTTCCACAAAAGACGTCATACAAGAGTAATAAAGTTTATTTGAGAAATTAATAACTGATATCTCGTAGAAATATCTTGATACAGGGCAGAGCGTATATGAATGAGGGCCACAGGATGCTGTCTTCTTGGACGGAGCTTGGAAGGGATCTTCTGTTGCTCTATGTCGTCATTCTTAGCTTCAATCGCCACTCAGCTCACCCCATTGATCTTTGAAACCCAAACAATTCAGCTTTAAAGGGCTACATTTATTTACGGTTATTGGTACTGCACAAAGGTATAACTAACACATATGGTAGGTAATCATTAGTAAACATTGCACAAAACATTTAGGAGCGTGGTTTCAGTCACTTGTGTCCTTCTGGCTATCGGGCACCGGCACATGAGGTATCCTGGAGACGTTGCTTGATCAGTGTTGTGGTACAGCTTTATGGGTTGTTGAAATATAGCAAGCATTGCACAGCGGCATGTTCTACCTCTTCTGTATGTCCGAAAACACGCGGTTCTACATCGTTATGCGTTTTCAACTTCACTTTCATAACGTTTTTCTAGCATGGTCGTTTGAAATTCAAAATTTTGTGATTTTCATCTTCACTTTATAGCGAGCCGCTTTCAAAGATGCCACTGTATGCATTTTCGTATTCGACTGTCTGTATCTGAATGGGGAGTCTTTGATTCATAAGTAAGTTACGAATTTGTTCTTTCAGCAGATACTGAAAACTGAATAAAATAGTCGGTCATTTTTTCAGGTTACCTCAGTCAACGTGGACTCATTGGTCTCGTTTTATCTTTATCATGGTCGTCCATTAATATTGGCTTTCACCTACTTGCGCCACTAGTCGTTCGCAAGCTGATGTTTTTTCTATGGAACCGACGCCGTATAACTGGTTTGTCTTGAATTTTCAGTTTCGATGTGGCCAACCATCCTATACCCATACCTATACCTATATACCGTCACGAGAAGACTGGACCTTACCGTGGCGTGACGGTTTGCGCACCTCAGCGATCCATTGAGCTATACTGGAGAGTATCCCGCGATACTCACAGAGTCTCATACCAGGTTGGTCAATGGTTAGAGGTCTGACGAACACAGTCTCCTGGTCCTCCAGGTTGGGGGTTGGAATATGTATGGCGACTTGTTCCGTAGAAGTGGTAAGGCATTTGCATTTCCCGCCAAACACCGTTGCCTTGCGGTTAGGCTTTTGAGCCAAAGGCTCTGGTTGAGGACCCTAATCGTCCTCCTGTCTAGGTGTGGGCGCCCTGGCAGTATCCCAGCCCACGTACAACCTGTACGGCAGTGAAGCATCGGTGTTGAACACTGATGTCATGCTGTCGATGATGCTGCTGCTGCTGATGATGATGATGATGATGATGAACCATCCTATACCGGGTGGTTTGAAACTATTCGCTCAATTCGCTTTTTTGATCACATGATTTTGTTGTGCCTCGCTCCCTAGAGTGCGTGGGTGCTGTGAAAGAACCATTCAATGTCCATATCGTTCAGGTATTTCTCTCGAGTTTACTGTTGTGAAATATCGATAACATACTGTTGCTCTTCGCAATATAGAAGAGTCCCCAACAGCCTCGTGAATTTCAACGCCACACGCCTGACTTCAATGATACTGACCACGACAGTGATCTTTTCGGAGAGACAGCTTTGCCATTGCTTATCCTTTCCAAAAATTACGTGACAGGATCGTTTGTGTTTTCAACGTAACGCTTTCCGTGTTCGTTGTCCGACGCACCCTATTGGGTTCAGCTTATTTCATTCCAAAATCTCGCTGTTCCGATAACGTCTTAACCACTCATTTACTAACTTTTCTACCCCACTACGTCTTTCCAGACCCATTTCCTCCCGTCGAAGTGTCTTGGAACAATACTTCTGCGAGGTACCCCACCGAGTCCTGCTGTCTGAGAGACACGTAATCCAAGTAAGTCTGGCATCTTTTAACTATTGTGACCCGTGTTCTATTTGCTTGTAGGATATTCCATCTCTCAACATACTCATGGCTCGTGTGTTTTCGGAAAATTTGGAAGGATTGGTACTGAAGCCGTCCCATGTGAGTTATCCTGCTACCCTATCCGGTTCTGTGGTCAGATTTACCTGAACTATCCCTTTAAGAGGCTTGCTCATAAAGCTAAACTTGAAGCACCTTGGTAGTTATAATCATAAGGTCACATACTGTTCACACGACTACTTACCTTGTACGGTAACAATATGGTTTGAAACTATTCGCTCAATTCGCTTTTTTGATCACATGATTTTGTTGTGCCTCGCTCCCTAGAGTGCGTGGGTGCTGTGAAAGAACCATTCAATGTCCATATCGTTCAGGTATTTCTCTCGAGTTTACTGTTGTGAAATATCGATAACATACTGTTGCTCTTCGCAATATAGAAGAGTCCCCAACAGCCTCGTGAATTTCAACGCCACACGCCTGACTTCAATGATACTGACCACGACAGTGATCTTTTCGGAGAGACAGCTTTGCCATTGCTTATCCTTTCCAAAAATTACGTGACAGGATCGTTTGTGTTTTCAACGTAACGCTTTCCGTGTTCGTTGTCCGACGCACCCTATTGGGTTCAGCTTATTTCATTCCAAAATCTCGCTGTTCCGATAACGTCTTAACCACTCATTTACTAACTTTTCTACCCCACTACGTCTTTCCAGACCCATTTCCTCCCGTCGAAGTGTCTTGGAACAATACTTCTGCGAGGTACCCCACCGAGTCCTGCTGTCTGAGAGACACGTAATCCAAGTAAGTCTGGCATCTTTTAACTATTGTGACCCGTGTTCTATTTGCTTGTAGGATATTCCATCTCTCAACATACTCATGGCTCGTGTGTTTTCGGAAAATTTGGAAGGATTGGTACTGAAGCCGTCCCATGTGAGTTATCCTGCTACCCTATCCGGTTCTGTGGTCAGATTTACCTGAACTATCCCTTTAAGAGGCTTGCTCATAAAGCTAAACTTGAAGCACCTTGGTAGTTATAATCATAAGGTCACATACTGTTCACACGACTACTTACCTTGTACGGTAACAATATGCATTGAAACTCTCTTAGTGACTGTCTTTAATCGACCGCTTTTAGTCCGTCATTTGTGGAACAAGTTCCCAACTCTTCCGTAGCGGTAGTCAGGGCAGATTCGTTCTTCCCGCAACTGGGTAAAGTGTTCTTTCTCTAGAAGTGAAGAATGTGATATTTGGATCAGTACTTCCTCTATTTAACAACTCTTGTAACGATTGTCTAATACCATGGTTAGCTGTGTGTGACACAACCGTCCGAGTGCTGGCTACTACGTGGTACGACTACCTTTTTTGCAAAGGAGATTCATCATATCGGAGTTTTAGTTTTATAAGCATCCTTTCTAGTGAATCTTCAAACTTCGAGGGTATCCTGCTCAAAGCGGCAGCATACGTTCTGGTTTTCTTGATCATCCAAAATGGCCTATCATCCACATTTCAGTGAGGCTTCAAAGATCACTGGTGACTGATCCGATGGCAGTTGATCTGTTCGCCGAGCTTGGCAATTGGCATGCAAACGTTTCGTCTCCAGTCGAGGAGAAATCGTCAGTGCGTGGTTGAATGAGTGCTTCCTCCGTGCCTAGCTGCGTTTATGTAGTTTTTTTTGTGGAGTATCTAATATCCTGTCACGTGATTGGCTAGTCGGTATATGCCTTCTGTTGCATCATGGTGGGACCGATCGTGATTTTGTTTTGCTGCGTTGTGGTCAGTATGCCTCTTATTCCATTGGCTTGTTGGATGGCTGTTTTGGGGTGTTCCGGGTCTGTTTGCAATAGGTCCGTTCCCGGTTTTTGTTTCGTTGTGGTCTTCCTTCCTTGATTCTGCTTGGTTGTGACGGTGTCTTCTATTTTTGGTAGTTTCCTTGCTTCAGCCTGATCGTTTGTTTCTTTTCTCTTTGTCCGCCTCTGCATTCTGTAGTTCCGTAATTCTTTTGTTTGCAGTGGCCGATAGACCGGATCAATTTCGGTGTGTTTGTTGATAGCTTTTTCAGTAGAGTGCCATGCTTCTATGAATTCACCTTCTTTCTTTCTTCTCGCTTGAGCCAATATGTGAACGGTGCTCTGTTTTTTCTTTCCATTGAGCGTATGTTAGATTCCATGGCATGCTTTGATTGTACACGTTTACGCAAATCAAACCCCACAATTGCCAGTTGGGTTAAATGGTTAAATGAGCGACACCTATCGACAATTCCATGGTTTATCCGTATCTCATATTTTCGACCTCGAGGTAGTTTAACGCTCAAGGCATGAACTAACTCATAGGAAGGTCATTGGTTCGACTACTCGTGTCTAGGCTTGGCAACCTAGTATAACCTCGGCCCTTATGCTTCCCTCAGGTTGCATGGCAGCTCTGCAATCAAAGGGTGCCACAGTTGAACGATTATTTTAATCTTATAGCTCTTAAAAACCACTTGTGTCTACCCATTCCTCATTCTCCGTTCATTCCATTCCCACATAGTTGCCCTTCAGCCTAGTACTATAAACAATGCTATTTGCCCACCGTCCATATCGAACAGAGTACTTACGAACCTGGAAAGCGACACTGGTTGAAAATCAAACGAGACTATTTGGCCGAGGGATCGATGGCCGATTCGGTCGATTTGATCGTATTGGGAGCGTACTATGGGACCGGTAACAAAGGTAAGTGTTCTCACCTAACGATCTCGGTCCAGCTGTGTCGAGATATATTTCGCACATTTTTGGCACATTTTGTGTGTCTGTCATGTGTTATATTTTTGTACTCAGATTCTGAACCTCACTCTCCATAGTTTGCAAGCTCGAATGGTTAACTCCATTGTGTAATGTACTGCCCGTTTTACTTTTGAGAGATTCCTGGCCTTCCCAAATTTTGCGGCCTTTTTACCATGCCACATTTTGGCCCATCCTTTTATCGAAAAATCCCAAAACAAGTACTCAGCAAACTCCGTGTTCACTGCGATACATGACTTGTACGGAATGCTCAGTCCCACTGGACGAGTTGAAGTAAAAATATTGAAATTGCAGAAGGAAACCAGAAAACATGACGAGTTTTCAGCTGAATATTCCCAAAAAGTAAGAACTCTCACAAATCCTGATTGTTCTCGGCACGAAAGCGAAGTAACATCCTCTAGGAAGGCTCATTTACTAGAATTCGAAGTGCACGACACATAATTGAGGACATTACAAGGCCCTGAACCAAGATTCATTTAATCTCGCTGTTGGATCTCGAATGAATAATTTACTTTTTACGGCGTGTGGTTAAATCAATCTTTCTACGGATTCATGAAAATTACGATCAGTTGAACCAACCATAAGGCGTACTCCGGGGAGTCATAAAATGGCTGTCTGAGAACTGTGGTTCGTTCCAAACTCAAACGGTCATCAAAGTGAGTGCTCAGAACCTAATCGAGCGGAAAAAACCAACTATATTGCGCTGCTGCATCGCATCACCGATACATGAGTGTATAACAATGTACGGAGAGACCACCCATCAGTGTGACAGTAAAAAACAACTCGGGGTTCGTCTGGAAATCTTCAATACTCATTCGGTTCGTAGATTTTTAGGATGGCACGCAAGCGCAATATGTCAATCATAGTCTTTTTTTATAAATACAGCCATGGCTAACATTCTAAACCTCGGTGCCCTAAGCACTTGGTAAACTATCGATCTCCTAAATTCTAAAATATGTATGAATAGACTCATATAACAGTAGTGGACGGGCCGTTAAATAGCTAGTTACACAGGTTGAATCTCTGATGGAACCTAATTGCTGGAAGCCGTAAGACTAACAGTTATTTCTAGTAGTTTTTTTTCTGTCGCCTAAAACCTTATCCGTATTCAAACGGGTTTCATTTAGCTCGCTTGCTGTGCCATGTATCATGTACCGACGAGTTCAAAGCAGTCGGATTCCAAAGATGGTGTTCAAACCTATTAGGTAAAGGCATTTGTAAGAATAGCTTCAGCCACTATCTCCGCAACAAGTAATAGCCGTTGTTTCAATAAGTTTTTTTCGGTGCCGAGTTGCACTGTCACTCGGAGGAAGAACGAAGGCTGAGGTACCGTCAAGTTGCCTAAGCCTAGACAAAAGCAGTCGAGATATTGGCGTTGATTTCGAACCACGAACCTTCCGGTCAGTATATTCGTTTCTCAATCACTGAATTATATCGAGCTGTTGTTTCAGGATACGGCTCGATCATTGATCCTGATACAGCGCTTAATTTAGTGCGCATAGTGAACCGTTAGTGCAATGAAAGCCATGTCGCCATAAACGAAATTACGCTGAAAACTCTTCGTCAATCCACGATCGGTTTCCCCCTTTTTGGAGCTCGTAAGGTGCGGTCCCCGAGAGAGACATTCATTTGAGTCTCCCGTTAAGACCAGTCAATCCACATCGGTTTCCCCCTTTTTGGAGCTCGTAAGGTGCGGTCCCCGAGAGAGACATTCATTTGAGTCTCCCGTTAAGACCAAATTGATATGGGTGACTATGTCCTTTATCCCTCTATGTAGTCTTTTCGAATGCCTATGAAAATAATGTCAGGCTTACCGAACACCAGGTGATTGCATCGCTCTGTTTTCATTCACTCACCGGACATATTGACTTAATTAGGTTTGTCCCAGGGACCTTAGGTTTCTTCTAAAGACCTACTAGTAACTCTTTCAACCTAAAATATCATTGGTTCACAGCAAATAGTTTTTCCCCACCATCTGTTTTCAAATCCAGTACAAAAGCATTATATCGAATATGGGTCAATCAGTGAACGAGAATGAACAGTAAAACTTCCGAGCTGATTTATTCTTAGCATACTCCATCTTATTACATGGCACAATAGTGCATTGTCGGCGTGACCTTGTAAATACCCCTTGGTTAAACTTAGCCTCGAAGAGAGGATAATTTTTGCAGGTCTGGATAACGTACTCTTTTCAGATGGATGATCGGATCTACGGACCCCGGTGTCTATAACTTTGCTTATCATAATGGTTGGCAAATGCTGACCCTATCATTGGTCACTTCTTACGAATGCATTTTATTGGTAATTTTTTTGCTGTTGAATCGTCATGCTAAGGTGATCTTTGACCGTTTTATGCAAGCTGTCTTATTACAGGCTCCTGTAGGGTTCCTGCGTTTGTAATCACGTTAGAGCACCCTACCTCAACATATAATCACAGACACGAACGCGAAAAAACTACATTTTTTTGCTGGAAAATGAAAGAGATCACTGCTGCTGAAGGATGACGTTTGATATGTTGATCGAAAGTTTCATTTTTGCGAGGCCCCTCTCGTGGACAAAAGCACCTTACCTCCAAAAGTAGCCTATTCCTTTCAAGGCTCTCCCTGCCCGCATGAAACTCCAACCCCCTAGCAATTCAACATATGCCTTTCGGTCCTGTTACCAACGCCCTTTGTTCACAATGCAGGTTTACTATCCGAGCAAGACAGTAGATGTCCATTACCATTCACACAATTACATTCCCCCTCAAATGCTTTCCCTTGACAATTCTTTATCTAGTGAAGCAACACATGTGTATTCTGGCTGTGTAAGAGCCTTTGAACCTGCTGTAATTCCTCGCAAAACAAATGTCTTCTAGCTGTTCTGTATCTCACCACTACACGGATTCATAAGGTTTTCAGATGGTGCCGCACTTTCATTCGTTGTAAAATCCATTCGGCTTTGTTTAGCATTTGAAACGGATGGAAACACGCTCTTATACACTAGACATGAGCTTAGAGAACACGACATTAAACAGAACTGTTCTAGTGCATCTACTTTTCAGGTTATTAGGAGGTTATTAGGTTCCATTAGGAGTTCAACTTTGTCTTCCTGTGTGACTGTTTTTCATGCATAAAGCTGCCTACGGTCAATGCTTGTCGCCCATCTGCGTTTCTCATATTACGTCTTGTAAGTGTTGTGGGCCTCTAGCCAACCAATACACCCACCATGATCCCCAGTGATGTATGATCACTCGTTTGTGTTGATGGTTAATGAGTTATCGTTTTTCTGTTTCTTCTCGTCCTGTGTACCCTAAGACACGGTGTCTGGTTGGTCGTAGGTTCTTGCAGTTCCTCTGTTCAGTAGGCGGAAAATCCAATGGGACAGGGCGTTTGGAGAGACTAAACTGGTTACGTTGCTAGCTTCTGGTCGTGCATATGTGATTGTTGGTGAACAGTGCAGTGTGCATGGCGATTTATTAGCCAACTTCTTACCTGTCACCAAATCTCTAGCTGGACTCATGTCGGTTTTCTTGATGGGCGCGTACGACCCTGCATCCAAGCAGTTCACCACAGTAACAAAATGCGGCAATGGATTCACCGACGAAATGTTACAGACGCTTCAAAAGAAACTTAAGATGAAGAGGATTACACAGGTACGTCCAGCTTTTCGTGATTTTCATTTGTACGACCTCCGATTAAACATATGGTGGGTTTCTAGTGACTCGAAAAAATTATAGCTTCCTCATATAGACCCAGATTTGAAAGCAAACTTTTTACTGGGGGAAGTTTAGTGGAGTGAAATGTTTAAATTAGGAATACTGGGGACAAAACCCATGCTTGGTGCACGAAGCACCGTATGGATTATACCGGATCGACTGTAGAAACTGTTTCGTCAACAAGCCCTGCGGTATTTAGTCATTCTAACGAAAATGCATCTCATTGACAGATTTTTGATAAATTTTTATCGTCACCTTTGGTTGTTGTCATTATTTTATTTGTAACACTGAATTTACGATCAGATACACCAGTTTTGGGCCAATGGAGTGGGGAGTACAGGGAGCCGGCCAGAGGACGCAGGGACTGAGATATTACTGTCTTAATCCTAATGTGATTGCGCATAACAGGTACCCTTTGAACAGCACCAGACTCTTTGGTTTGAAAAGTAGGCCCGACCATATTGAACCACGCCCCGGCGTTCATGGTCGATCGTTGGGCAATCGGTTTTTAGGATTGACCTTTTCTAATCTGTTTCTTTCTTGGGGGGAAGGCAGCGTCGTTGCTTCTATAAATACGGACATGCTGGTTGCAAGGGCAAGCGTCTTAGCGCCTTCACACTCATATCGCATAAGACAGTAAGACTTTACTCCAGAATGCCTCGTAATATAATTCCTCGCAGTACAGGGACTCGCTTTTCTTCATCAAGCTGCTCCTCGTTTGCCTTCCTGTGATGGTTGAATCTTTAGGAACCGAGTTCCAGCCAGAATAGCCTGTAGGATCCATGCAACACAAGCCCGACTACCACGACCAGGTGATAGTTTTAGGCTGGGATCAAAACTGGATACTTGGACGTATTTCCAGAAAACCCCTGAACGAAGGTACCTCGCTCCTGGAAGTATATTTCTCTCCGTGGCTTACGCCTCTCTGGGTTTCCGAAGTTACATGAACGTTCGAAGCATTATTTTGTGCCTGTCTCTTTCGCAACCCCTTGATTTCAGGTGACAAGAATAGAAGTTTTCGATAGGTTCTACACAGGCTTTGACAACTTGATATTATATTGCTCCGTTTTGTGCGTAACTATGAGCTACTTCCCCTACTTTCTTCCATAAATGTATGATGTTAATGATTATTTTTGTACCGTTCCGGTTTCCAGTCCGATGTTCCATCCTGGCTGAACGTTTCCAAGTCATTGATTCCGGATTTCGTTGTTGAAGACCCGAAGGTATCTTTTACACTTCTCATGGAGTGTTTATGCATTAAAACACGACGTACTAGTCTCAGTTTATGATGCCTATATTTTGCTGAAGTATTCTGTTCTTTCGATCTGTTCGACGCCGGAGTGTTCATTACGTTGGCGAATCCATTGTTCTCAGTTATCTCATGTGTGGCATTACTCCTGACTTACCGAGAGCATGTAGCCATGATTGAACTATCCTGGATAGTACTTCATTTACAACTCCTTACAAAGGACATTATGACGATACCTGTATCCACTCTTTTGAACACATTCACAGCCGTTTGTTCAAGTAGAACAAGGCTTACTGCTTGATGAGCCTCCAGAAATTGTGAAACTAGTCGTGGGTTGCTAACTGGTTTTCGACATACCTGTGTTGAGGTTCCCGATACGGAACTTTGAGTGATGCATAGGTTCGACAATCCCGAATATCAAAAGGAAGAATGGGGTTCGTAATTCTACGGCACTATTTACACAAGAGTAAGCAAATGTGCACAACGAACCTCAATTGTTCCCGTTCGTAGCGTCAACAAGTTCACAGGTGTGTCACTGACCGCCGCAGTTCAGTGTCAACGTCCGCAAACCAAACAGCGGCGAGCGGAATGATAGCTCATTAGCGTGGGTTGCGGTCGTTCCTTCCGACGACGGTTTCGTGATTCTCGTTGGACGTGCGATAACACGGAACTCATGAGAAAACAAGTGAAGGGACATGAACGCACATGGGTAAGTAGGTCAGCAGCGCACATTCACACACAGACACACATGTCGGTACACCAGTGTCGGAAAGGACAGTCGCTACGGCAAGGTGAGTGGCGGGTACGAATAAGCAAAACAACTGGAAATCAAAAGTACATAGGCGGTGTAAGCAGATGGATTTGGGAATTATCATAAGGTCAAGTTCGATTCAATACCCTGTGAGTAGTGGGTTTTGTCAGGAAAATATCCACCCACATTTATTCGTATTTTTCTAGTCAGAAAATAATGGTGAAATCACGTTTGCAAACACATCGCTATGCAATCGGACGACACCACTGAGCGTTCATCGTACCGTTGGCCAACATGGACTGCACAATATTCACAATCCTCTTGTTTCACTGGGACAACTTTCAAATGAGTGGTGGTTCGCGTGTTTTGCACATGTGCCTATTGGATTAGGTCCTTTGATTCTTTTAAAAGGAAGAAATTTTCACCTCAACCTTATTGTCCAGAGTTGGTATCAATTGTTAGCCGCGTTCACAGCGAGATGAATTACATGCAGCAACGCGTTCATTAGACTGGAATTTAAAGTCAACCATTCGATAACTGCGATTGGTGTGTGTTGCTTTCTGCATTGGGGCAAACCAACTTGTGGTGTGGATGGCATAATTCAACCAACTCCTGTGGTTCACATGTGTATCACTTCAGCTGCTGCTTTTGAAACCCACACGGGGAGATTACACCGGAACTTGTATGGATGTGCCTCGGAACACGTTGTGTCAGCAGACTAAGCATTTTCAACCCACTGGTTATTTGACTGACCTGGAAATATAGCTTAGCGTCTTACTTCGCAACCAGAATCCGAAACTGGTGGCGTTTGATGAGTCGGTGATGATAACGGTAGTGATCGTTCAGCTGTGACGCGCTTTCGGTACCGAGTTGCCATTCCCCTCGAGGGCTGAGATACTGCCAGGTTACCCAAGCCTAGACAGGAGCAGCCGAGATGCTGGGGTTGGTTTTGAACCACGAAACTTCCGGTATATAAGTTCGCGCCTTAACCACTGGGGTCGTCAGTGTTGAGTGGCCTCTATCAGCAAAGCGTATGCTGCAGGTAAATAGCTCGGCTGTTTGGTTTTCATTTTGATTGAGGGTGTTCGTCGTCTCCGTCCGTCAAGATAGAGGAAGGATGTTGAAGTCTGACGGCCTGTAAATTGTCGCGTTATGCAAAAGCATTTTTAAGTCTTACCATAATCAGTGGTGCGGTGTTCAAGTGAAGTTAGCTCTGGCGCACTGCAGAATCCACTTGTCGAGCGCATATTCGCCGAAGCACGGGCCTCCCTGTTTGCCGTAAGGTCTTATTTTGAAGGGACTGTCGTGGCTGTTGTTCTAACTCGATACGTATTTCGACCAACGATATTTGGTACTCTCACAATCTCTCCGTTTTTTCTTCTTGTTCGATTTTTTTGGAATATTATTTTATAGTCTGCTCCAGTTTGGGAGATAACCGGTGCTGAATTTTCTCGAGCCAGTACCCACACCGCTGGTCTATCGAGCGGTGAAACTCAGGGAATTTCAATTCGGTTTCCACGGTTTACAAAAGCACGCCCTGACAAAACTTGGCAACAGGCGACCAATGTGAGTGAACTCCAGCGATTGGTAGCCGAATCCGGAAAGCGCTCCGATTGGCTGGATATTTTGAACGATGCCGCTGATGTGTCCGTGATAAAAAAGAACACGGGAAAGCGTGTAGCCATGTCTGGTTCTGGATCAAATTTGGATCCGAAACCACGGAAGCTACCTCGGGAGGAGGTAATTTATATAATTCTCGTTTCAGTATTTTATGTCACTCTTATCTGAGGATGAAAAATTGTTTTGGAGTGTAGCTACTTTTGAACCACAGCTAGTGCAGAGGTCAAGGTTAAGGTTAAGCACCGACTTTTTGTTTGGTCTTTGTTGAACCAGAGTGAACTGGTCTTATTGGTTACCTGACAGGCAGGAACCCGAGGGACAATACATTTAAATGATGTTTTATGATCTTTTCTACCACTTCTGCGAAAGCGAACATCCAAAGGCTAACTGATGTCTGTCAATAAACACGGCATGTTACTAGAGCATCTACGACAAGCGCGTCCCCGGAATTAGCACAAGACTGCAGTCTCTTCAATTTTTCTCTGAACTTAGCGTGGACAATCCCATGATTGAAGGTTTCTTCTATGAAACTGAAACAGCGACTAAGTTTATTGCAAAGTAGATCAGCATGTTTTCTCTGACTAAGTGAGTAACTGTTGACAGTCGGTTGCAACCCGACGGATATAATAAGGTGTTGCGTTTTAAAACTGATTAATTCGCGAAGGATGAGACCATCTTTACCTAATTAATGCTTTGGGGCCAGTCGATGCTTCATCCGGAATGGGATTTCACTGGAGACTTCCCTACAAGCTACAAATTGCCACGAAACCCATCTTGCTCCGAATAATGGTTTCTTCCGCGATGCTCATTGATTTGTTGTTCAGTCGATTCACTCGGTTTGGAAATTCCATTCGCCACCACACGTGACAACCAGACGATGATTTGCCTGTTTTTTTTACGAACGGTGAAAGGTACTTTTTATCAGCCAGTACACGCTCTTATTTTGTTGTTCGTATCCAGCCCATGGACAGACCTCACAGAGAGCATCGAATCTGGAATTCTTGAATTTACTGCAGTGCGTATGTCCATAGTAAATTTCAATGCTTTGTCGTCCTCCCTAAGTGTAGTGGGAATATCAGGTGAGCAATGCTTCGTTACACCGAGTAGTTTTCAGAAGCAATTCAACAGATAGATACGATGTACTCTCTTGTTCACATGCCAGAAGACTAGCTCTCTCAATAAGCCCTCTTCGCGCAGAAGTAGTGAGCAAAAAAGTCACTATTTAACATCCAGCAAACTCAGCTACGTCCGCAGTTATCTTCCTTGATGGAGGTCCGGAGACAGAACACCCTAAGGGTTAGTTCATTGCTGGGCTTCTGCTGATCTCATCAATAAAAATACATGCCGCTCAGCAACACCACCTATTGTCTTTTTGTACGATCATTCATTCGCTTTTCGCAGAATACCAGGGAAGAACTGTGGAAAACGGAATCACTATAATTGTTCTTGGTGATGATAATGATGACGGCAATGAGGACGATCGTCGCCATCATCATCAGCATGATGTTAGGTGTTATCGCTGTGTAGGAAGCCTCTTGTTTTAGCATCATCTTGGGGGCAGGGAAATAGTTTTCATGCAGTCTGAATCCTTCGTGTTCAGAAAAATCCCCAGTAATTACGCAAGAAATACTTGTTCCTAATGAAGCGATATGCACGTGAAAGCAGAAAAACAGCCGTGTGAGTAGTCAAAAGTTTCGTCTAATTTTAGTTTACCCATTTTGTCGTAGCATTGGGAACGTAGCATGACACATTTAGAACAGGACAGATTACGACTGTCGATTGGAAGTTTACGGTTGAATGCAGATTACACAGTTCGTTTAGTTTTTTTTTTGAAATAATCACCACAGATTGACGTCAATTCAGCCTGTGAAACTTGTTATCTGAATCGCGACAAAGAGAGTTAGAAGACGAAACATTCCCGAAGAAAAAGGGGGAGTAAGAGTTCAGTTTCAAGCTTGTGATAGGGGTAGCTGGATAAGCAAAGAGACGAGTTGCCAGATCGAAAAATACAAGCAAAGGAACAGAGGAACTATACTGGAATGCCACCTTTCGTGGTTGTAACTGTGAAGTAAGGTGGAAACACCTCGTCTTCTCAGATCAACCATCAGTTAACACCATGTTCAGCCGCAACAAGTTGCGTGTATGTTGTGCAGTGGTTATAGCTGCCACAGTCTCGTTCGCCGATGATCTGGTAGGGTGGGTTGGCAATAGCTGACGTAATCGATGCATAAATCCAGGGATGGTAATAGACTTCGCAATGGAGAGTTCCGGAGGGGAAGCTATACGGTTACTGATAGTTATCGCTGGAGCATGCGGTTTTGTGCTAGATTGAGTCTAGGAAAACTTAATCAGACGGAAGCGCCCCGCCCAAAAATGACGACAGTGCTCGGAGATATAACAAACCAGCGATGAGTGAAATGCTTACCTGGTTGAAATAGGGGACATAACTCCTAAAATATCCCTAAAAGCTTTGTTTATATCGGGGGCGGATGGAAGAAGTGGGACGGACTGGATGAACTTGGGTGAATTAAAATTCCCGCGTTGGACAAATTTCTTTGGCGAAGGGTGGAGTGGGTGAAGTAAACTTGGTTCGTGACTGCGGGCAACATCGGGCAGAATTTGTTCATCATCGGACGCGTGGATTATGGGCATCCTAGGTAGCTGGGATCTGTCCAAATGGCGTACGAACTGGGACTTAGCGGTCGACACAGTGTTCTTGTTTTATTCCATTGCCTTGGTAGTTGGATTCCTCTGATCAAAGCTTACAGGTGGGACTTCTTAGTCAGCCTTTTTCCTCCACCAGGAAGTATATTACTTACGAAAATACATGGAACCACTCTGCATATAACAACTCCGTTTTATGAGTGTTCACAGCAGAATTTCTCTTTCAACCCTTTTCTCCCTTCGACATCCTATGTAAGTCCAGAGCTTATCATCTACTTGAGTCTCCTGATCAAACTTCCACCCTTAAGGTTTTTTTGTAATCTAGAACAACAGACGAACGGGCTTAAGTGGAACACTGGGTCAACGGAAGCTCAGAAACTGTGTCCATCTAGTGGGCCGTAAGAAAACACAAACCGGTCGTGTCGGAGATTTTCTTTTAACAACCTTAGGAGAAATGTTTTACGTCTACACGGAATCTTCGGTGACCACCCAAACTAGCTGCCGTAACTATGAGGCCATTTACATGACCATACGAATCGGACTCACTCAGAGCATTGAAGTTCTGATCGTTGACATTTGTTGTGTTTTGTGGAGCAGCAGAATTGAAAGTTTGATCGTAGTGCTCACTCTGCGCTCTCCGTTGGTTACAGTTAAGTGTAACTCCATCTTTCACCTGTGTAGGACCTCTTTGGATGTGTTTGTGATGGATGTCGAAGCGACACCAGCTGAGACGTACTCAAGAGAGCTGTTTCAGTCCATCAGGACAGCCTCAAGAAAAACTCCGAACATAATTCAGACACTCCTCACTTTATTCACCCAATCACGTACCGGTACTGTCCTTCGAGTATTCCAAGTCCCCAATTATTTTCTGGTAGTCGTAATTGTCATCATCGACAGCTTAACATCAGCGCTCAACACTGATGTCTCGTTTTCGTACAATCATGATTTATTTGAAAGTCTCATTGCGAAGAAAACAAAGAGAGTGGACGGTGAAGGGACTCAGTGCTAGGGTGCCTGCACCTCCAGAACTCATTCAGGTAATCTGGATAGAAAATGAGAACAAGAGCGCCCATAAAATCGATTGGTGTCCATATCTTACAACTTCTTCAACCAAACACAGTGGGGATCACGTGGTCCCCATCTTGGAAGGCTAATCGCACTCACACCACTCAGGCTTCTCGAGATCTCTTTCACGCCCCTTTGCCAGGTCAGAGGTTGGCCACCTCTTTGCTTCTTCCACACTAAATTTGGCACGGAAAACAGCACTCTCTTTGGCAGACGATGGTTCGACATGCACAATACATGGCCCAACCAACGCAGCTTCTGGTGCTGGACACATTCTTCAATAGAAGTTGCCGTTGCACAACCCAAAGCTCGCTTTCTAATTTCCTCTTTCTGTATTAGTTTGCAGTAACCTTGAGACTCAGAGCTATACAGCTTTGGCGCCATAGGTGCCTCAGATTAACAAACGTGACCTGAGCCTTGCAGATTCGCGCATTGACCTCATCTATTATCATAATCGGAACCAATACAAATAGCAAGATACGTAAGACGCTACAAAACTTCGAGTGCCTCTCGCTGGATTGTAAGTGGCTTATTCAGTTACTTCTGGTCCAGGAACTTGATATTAGACTTGGTGGGTGCATACCAAAGGACGGGATGGTGTTGGTCAATTAATCCGAAAATACATGTGCCTTCCTCTAGACTTCGGTAACCACCAGGCTTCATGCTTGGCGCGCATGCTCCCTTTCACTTGACACGTGATAAGATGTCGGATCAAATTATGTTCGGAACCGATAGGGACATTTCTCCAACATTCAATCAGTGCACTGTTCTGTGCTTGAGTAAACCTCGTAGCGCTGCGCCACAAGCAAAACTCCCTGCGGTGTGCATAGGTGTGGCGATCTCGTTCCAGCACGATTTCACATCTGGCGGTGGAGCAGTTGAAGCGGATTCCAGAAGACGAGTGTCTCACGAACGCCCACTTGTATAGCTCGATGGGTCGTGAACCTTACTGTCATATCACGGTAAGGTCCAGCCTCTTCGTGACGGCCTGGTGGTAGCTGGACATCAGTGTGAATGGGACTGTCAGATATTTTCCTGAGAACTTGTTTGCTAACAAAAGTGAACACCAACCATTCACGGATGTCTCACAGTGAGACTGAAATCACATGAAGATGGAGAACTAATTATCCTATATTAGTAGCATGCATTTTCACGTTTTTGTGGTGAGAAAGGTCCATATTGTGAGTCGGAAGCTCGGATTGGTAGGTGACATGATTTTGGCGACGTTGTCTTTCCGAGTGTCCATGCGAGCCGTTGATTACTTAAGGTGCAATGATACCCGAAAAACCTGTGGGGCGTTAATTCGTCCCTGGATCACGCTTTTTCCTTGCACTTAGGCCCTTTTTTCAACTACTGCATTTCCAGGGTACTGACACCACAAAATATTCCAAGATCAAACCTTGTCATCTCCGTCCTCTGTTCAATGGATTGGTTTTTCAAGTCGCCGATAACACCGATTTCGACCAAACTGAACTGAACGCGACCCTTCGACAACTGGTGGCCGGCGGCGCAGAGCTCAAAGGAGCGGTCGGGTCTTCGTTTGCTTCATTGCTCAGCAACGAAGAAGCCACTCACCTTTTAGTTCCTCCCCGTGGTAACCACGTGAGCACCTGTTCATCTCCTTCTGTCTGACGTTTTCGTGTTATTTCTCATTCAGTATCTGTTTACGTATACCAAATTGCTTGTCGCACCCAAGTGTCGTTGATAAACATACTTGGAACAAGCTAATAATCTCTCGAGGAACTCACTCGCATGTGAGGTCACCACACCGGAGAGTCTTCAGTGGTCAGATTGGCGTAAAATCCTTGTGCTCTGTCAACTCTTCTGAAGTGTTAGTGCCAACTTCACGCCAACAAGTTGCTCTTCCAATGGATCTACTTTTATGTTACATACTACTAGTGAAAGGAACAAAAGACCTTCGCTGCGAAGTCATTTATTAGCAAACACGAACTAAGCAGTTATAAGTTATTAGGCAGGAAAGTAAACATCTCACATTCACATAGTCTTTAAAAACTGGACAATCATTAGCAAACCGAACTAAGCAGTTATAAGTTATTAGGCAGGAAAGTAAACATCTCACATTCACATAGTCTTTAAAAACTGGACAATCCTACCCGTCCTCTTGAACTTTCCTGAATATTCACAACGGAAATCGAACACTGCAAACAGGTTGAGATTTTCATATTTCGGTAACGTGACCTCCTGGTGATTCGTTCAGGTTGCTAACTACAACGAGTGTTGGTAGGCGGTGAGTAAAAGGAACGCGACCAATACTCGGAGACTTGTGTGCGGTAGTTACACTTAGTGGTTCACCGAAAATTGCGGCACAAAAGCGCTTCAGCGTACCTCATCTTTGCTTACATAATGTTGCAACCGTGCACGCACCAGGGTCCGTAGGTATAGATGGTCGGACGCCATCAAGCCCTGTATCTCTCGGGCAAGAGGATACCGAGTTTCAACGCGGTACATCAGAACTGCGCGTACAATGACGTTATATACTTGGTCTTTTTGTTTGGTATCAATATCCTTGTGTTGCCCAAAGCGATATCGGTTTGCGGAGACATCACGCCTTGGAACAAGGATGCTTCTCGACTTTTAAGCATTGATTGACCTCTTTTGATGCGTAGAATTTAAAAAAATATTGACCTGGCATTCCAAATTTCCTAGTCTATTTCGCGGTTTAAGCTGCAGATCTCCGTAGGATGATAAGAGAACTGGTCAAGCAGAATAGTAACGGGCAGTTCTGTCTCCCTTCACTCAAGATGTTAGTAGTTCACCTTTGACTTGTGGTTTGCCTATGTAACGCTCAAATACTGTTCATACGCTTCTCAAGCGGACAGTTCCACATAATGACCCTATTAGGTGAACCAAATAACTCCTTTGATATCAGGGAAATGTCTGTTCTGCAGTGAAAGTGTGATGTATTCAGGTTTTTCTGTGACGGGAGCTTGCCTGCTTCCTCAGACGGCGAGGAGCGATGAAGGCTTGGATGTAGTTGATATCAGTCTGTTACTGCAGAAGCTCCTGAGTTCAGGAGTCTCTTTTTTAAGATAATTTTTGTTAGGTTCCTGCATCAACAGTTTGTAGGTGTGCTTGCCTCAACAACGAAGAGTGATTTGTGCTCTTGAGACTGGGCGAATTCTGCGAGCACACAACATAGCGTTTACCGTTCACTGGGATCCAAACAATACATATTCAATCAACATTCTTAACTCAGTCTCTACACCACTGTTTCTTACTGCAGCAACATACGTAGCTCCGGATAACCAGAGTTTGTCCTTCCTGTTGAGACGGTCGTCTGGATGATCATGGTGCTAGCTTTTGTAGTCTGGTTTCAGAGTGACAACAAACTTTGGTGATAGGCGAAGCAAGCGTTTTAGCGCCTACTGCTCAATGACCTATTTGCATCAGTCCGTATGTTGACTGTTGGATGGGATGGATTACATGGGTGGCGCCGGCATGTTGATGGTTTGTGTTATGTCGAATCGAATAGATTCTCATCTGCTGTATAACACTCGATGCACTAGAAACAGCTGTTGTTGTATGAAGCAGGAGACCCTAGGTTGGGTGACAGAACCTCAGGATTGATGAAGTAAAATTCTTTTCAATTAAAGCCCTCGACCAAGCAGTGGCTTGACTACTGAAACATTGTCTAACATAGTTTCGGTTCTTTCCTCTAATCCCTGGAGGCCCATTCTGAAGAGGAAGCTTGTCTTAGGGGGACCCTTCAAAGCTTTCGGCCAGCCGACGCCTGGCTTCGAAGGCATAGGGCTGACCCACGGAGGTCAAGGTTCACAGGAAATCGGTTGGAGTTCCCAGTTCGTTCGCCTTTCGGATGGAAGGCAACCTTCCGATGCGTTCAGTAAACCCGGTGAGCTACATTGTGTTCCGCCTTAATCTCAATCTGATGACAAGTTTGATCCAAAGGTGCTTTACACACCCATTGCTCATTTGGAACTGTGTCTTCACCATTTCCCGTGTCAACCCTGTCGTAGCACCAAGTACCCGAGTACGATGTTCGTTTTAGTTAAGGGCACGAAAGACAATGAAAAGGACTTCCTCACGGAAGTTTTTCTGAATTGCAAGACTGCTGGAGAGAAGATGATGATGTTCAGGCTAGGCCAGTACTCATCCCTGATCATACTGCGGCAGTTAATGGCTGAGTGTCTGCGGTGCGTGTGTTTAAGATGTTTTACTTTCGTATGACCAAGAGGTCACATATGTGAACCGATTGCGCCTTCTAACTTTGTCACACTTAACGAGACGCGCACTCTTCGCCCAAGGACGACAATGCATATAGTCATGTGGACTAGAGTTGTTTCAACAGTCAACTGAATGTGTGACTCTTGTTACTGTAAAGTGGTGAGGAACACGTGAATGAGAGAAAATGCTTTGGGAACTGTTTTCCATATGGTTGGCATATCCCTGGTTAATTTAATTTTCGGTTTTTCCAGTACTATGAACGATTCTGTCTGTTATCGACTAAAGCTGCTTAAACTTCGGAGTAGAATCGCTCTGACAACTTATCAGCTATTTAGACATCGCACACTCTCCGAATTGTACAGTGGTCGTGAAAAGAAAGGGTCCACGCCTGAATGACATGATTCGTGATTCAATTTTAACTGAAATAAAGTCTGAATGAAGTGGCGCAGGTGGCTAAATACCTCGAATGGCTACTAACACAAGGACGGTGTAATTACGCGTCTTGTGAATCAGTTTCAACAACCAAGCGAACCTTTTAAAAGGGCGATTTATGTACTTCTTTCCAGTGTGTCTATACGAATGCTCTAACTGACTCACTGTTCCGTTTCCAGACTCCATCCAGCTTGATTCAAGTTACGCCCGACGAAGTTAAAAAGAGCCTGTCAGCTGGCCGTCTATTATTTTGAACACATGGCTGTGTTATATCCCCAAATGCTGCGTCATCTCCGAATTTCTTTACCTCTTTTAGTCGCCACAACTTGTGATTGCTCTGTTTGGTACAATTCCACCTTCCTTTCTGATATTCAAGCGTATTTTTTGCCTTGAAATGCAACCTTATTCTTTCACGAGTGTATAAAACGAATGTTGTTCAAACGACCTGGTGTTTTCCTCAGCTCTGGGTTCCGAAGAAAGCACTTAATCATCACTATCGTCATCGACAGCATGACAACAGTGTTCAACAGCGATGCTTTGCCACCGTACAACCATGATTTAATTGAAATACGTATTGTGAAGAAAAGCATAAAGGTGGACGGGGGAGGGGCTTAGTGCTGGCCCACCACAATCATCCCTCCAGACACTCATTCAGGCAATCTGGATAGAAACTGACAACAAGATCGCCGCTGACATCGGCTAGAAGCCATATCTTGCAGTGTCTCCAACCGGGCGCAGTCACCATGCAATTCTGTTGTACATACGAGAGGGGGAGGTAGAAGAGCCATCTATATTTGTGGCAATCGATTCACACGTCAACCTGGCATGCATGGGAGTTTCGTGTGAACTTCTCAAACCTACTCTATAGCATGAAAAGTGCGTCAGGTTTAGGTTAATGCGTCAATCAAGTTGTTGTTCCTTGTGAGATGAATGGTGAGATTGTAGAGCCCCAACCAGAGCAAAGTCGGTTGTAAACTATCATTGGTCAATCGCAGTGCTATTAGCTACAGTACTAGATAGATGCACCTCATTGTCCAATACAGCGAAGACGGTGTCTATCTGGTAAGGACTTTTAGTCTAGGAGTGGCAGTACTGAATCCTTTATCCTAGCATGTTTCATTGGACGCAGTTTAAAGTACTTACGAGAATATTGTCGACAATGTTAAATCGTTTTCAGGATAAATGGAGGCGATAAGATGTTGTATCGTGGGTGGCCGTCTATCGGTTACGCCTGCACTGAGCCTGCCAGACTACGCGATAGAGAGAAGACAAAGAACTGGGGACACGGCTGTATTGTCAGGTCAAAACATACAGAGCGCCTGCGTAAATATATAGGATGATTAATGGCCAAATATGGTCGTTCACTTGTTCGTTCTGTACAGCCAATGGCGGTGCTCCGGTCGTGAACAATCTCAGGCCCACTGCGATGGCCGTATGTTACTAACCCGTGTTTGGTGAGACCCGCCAACTCATCTACTTTCCGGACGTGCCGTGCCGATGGTGACTTTGGGGATGCGTCACTCTGCACATGTGCTTTTTTCGTGTCTGGGCGCGTCCTGACATAAGACAAACTGCGTGACTGACTGTTGTGACGATATTATCTGTCCAGGCCCAAAAGGCAGATGCCCTTACGTGATTCAGTTCATGTTACCTTATTGATAGTTTCATACGGTTTCGGACTAAGTGATGTGTATGGCAGTGATCCGCTTCATCCTTTTATTTAGTTGCAGTTCAGGGACACTAAAATCATACTCACATCGGTGGTTCTAACCTCTGTCACACCAACCGCCTTGGTTTGCATACTCAACAATCATTCTCTGAGTAGCTGAAGGGTTTGTACTTGGCTCTTTACTTTTATTTGATAGAATGCGAAGTACACGGGGCTCATCCCAAAATTAGTTATTGTGAAAAGTGCCGAGTCATTTTCTCAAACGACGGGCCCAGCGACCGATGGTTTTCGTATATCGAAGCATCCATGCTGCGTATATCAGGGCGGAATTGATACAAACAGGTGCATCAGGACGTGTCTGTTTCTGAAACGTTAGACGAATTAAAGACTCTGGCACTTCGAAGCCATCACCGAACAATGGGAATGAAGTATTCAGACAGAGCTAACATTTAACAGCTAGTGTAGTATGTGCTCGCAACTATTCATGATCAGTATTACCGTGTGCATAAATATCTTCCGTGTGGCACTCTCAAGCCAGATTTCTGGTCATGCTATTGCTGGGATTTCTAATGCTATTTACAGCATACGAGTGGACTGGTTCGTATTGACCAGACACGATAACCACATTTTGGAATGCATAAGCTAACGTTAGATATCTTACTGGATACGTAGCAAATCAGCCACAAGGGAGGATCGGCCATGAAAGAGGGACGACTATAGATAATCGGTGCTGTTTCACACGGATCAGACTGCCTGTGCAGACACTTGGTGTCAATCTGCGAGGTAAAGCCTGCAAATCAAATGTGGCTGCTATTGATATCAATTTGAAAGAGGCAGATGTTAGAAGCAAAACCACGTAACATTGATTGCACCGCTTTCCAAGTTTGTGACCAAACCTACTCCATACCGTACAGATCTTGAGTCGGTTCGACCATTCACTTAGTACAGTACGTGTTCGTGATTGGGCGAATCGCTACAATAGATGGTCGCGTTTCCTTTATATGATTGATTGTTCAACTATCGGGTTTGGTTTTTAGTAACCAAATCCCACAAAGATTCAAGTGTTCGGTGGCGTGAAGTGCCTTCCGAACAGAAAGATCAGGGTGCATTCTGATATCAGTTTGATATTATCTAATATCAGTCTGATGAGTAAAGTGGTCACAAAATTATTCCCGTATGTGATTGAGTATGATTTTCTTCCCTATGGCATAAAACACGGCATTCCTTTCTCCGTAGAGACCGATTGCTTGATCATGAAGGGTCACGAATCAAAAATGACAAACTACGGGCCGGTTTCTCTGAAAGAGCAACCTTACCGTACATTATGCCCTTCAGAGCCCACCTTAATAATTCGACTAGAAGCCACCATTCTTGAAAAGAATACAAGTGCAAACCTGTTCATTTTTCAAGATCACTTCAAAGGAATCACCGATAATGATCCAGTCCATTCTGGAAAGGAGTTTGGTACTGGGACAGGGTGAGCCCCCTATGAATGTCCCGCCTAACAATGTTCTTTTCAGAAAAGATACGCTAAGTCCTGACATAAGAAAACGTCGTCGGATTTAGCGTCAACAGCTGCATTGAGTTCTCTGTGGGTCATACCAAGCTCACCAATTTTAATCTTCTAAGAGAGGCGTAATATATTAAGCCGGGCAGTTTATTGACTGTTCGATTCCCCCTATAGTCAGAAAATCTTTGGAGCAGGATTTCTACGGGAAATATAAGAATATAAATGTTTCCGAATGATAGTTATGACCATCAGTTATTAAGTCTGCTGCGTACACAGCTACCTACTGGGGAGATCATAGTATATATTTAATATAAGCAAACAAACTTAGGATGATATGCAAGTCTCGGCAGAAGAATTTTCCTTTCTTGGACAGAACTGCCTCAGCTGGGGCTAACTCCCACAGCAGACAATGCAGCGGTCACGATCCTCTAAGATGAAACTCGTTTTGGAAAGAACTCTAAAGTGGTCTGCTTAAAGAGTAGCAAATCAACTCCGTCTTACAAGAGATCAGTAGCATCCTGTGTAGTACTGTCCGTGACACAGTTCACCTTCCATATTAAGCAAAACCCTTTGGCAAGCAAAAAGGGACACTTTTACAAGTAGCGCTTATGGGATGGGACGAAATTCTTGGGATTGTGAGCCTTGTGTCATAGAGCATTGTGGTCTGTTTCAGGATGTTGCAAGCACACTTATAATAATTGCATGGAATATTGATGGTGCTGCGGGCCGGACTGCTCTTGGAGTGTGCACGCTGACCTTACAACCTGCAATTTGTGACTTGACGGAATATGATTTTCCCACAAAATTAAAGCATCATCTGGGTAGGTCAATAATTCGGTTGTGAGTTAAAAATTTACTCACTAATTCTGAGAGGTCTGGTGAAAATTTCATATCGATATCTACGCACGGCCAAATCAATGTACGGTAGTCACTGTAGCCTCTCCTACTTCAGGAAATAAAATAGTCATAAATGGCTAACCCTGTGTTGTTCTGGTTCTTATGGTAATATGGCGATTTACATTTGATTCGAGTTCTGTGAAAACCAGGATATCGCATGTCTAGTCATCCATTACCACAACATATATATATATATATATATATATATATATATATATATATATATATATATATATATATATATATATATATATATATATATATATATATATATATATATATATATATATATATATATATATATATATATATATATATATATATATATATATATATATATATATATATATATATATATATATATATATATATATATATATATATATATATATATATATATATATATATATATATTGACGGCTGAGTAGTTATGGAGCGAACTTAGTGACCGTTTGACTCATGGTTCAAACCCAGCAACAGCATCCAGACTACTCCTGTCTAGGCTTACGCACCTTGCTAGCAACTCAGCCCTTCTGCTTCCTTCGGGTGGCGTGACATCTAGGTAACGAAAGGGTTTTACAGTTGAACGGGTACGTACCGCACGAAAGAGCCATTTCTATCGATGCTGCCTAAACAGATGAATCAATGCATCTTTCAGAAAACAGAACACTTAAAGCCACCGGTAAACTTGCTCCAATTGGTAGGTCAATAAACGTTAGAGTATGAGCTTTGTTGTGTATATGATAAGCAGCACTAATGGTAGGACCCTATTTACCGAGTCAACTCCAGGACGGTGGTGGTTTTCTGGTTGATAAGCTATGCTGAAATTCCAGACGGTTAATCAGTTTCGGTTGCAACAAAGCAATGAATAATTCACTCACGTATTCTACAGTAATGTTGACCGCTTGCACATGGATTAGCATTTAGTAAAAGTCCAGGTTTCCCTTTTTTTACTCGCGACCAACTGCCAGGACTGGTTGAAAACAGACGAATAAGTGGGGTGTTTTGGGCTTTCTTCATTAGGACATAAATGACACCAAACACGAGGTTTGTCATCTGAGGCCTAGAGGAGACATTCGTACCTTGCCTAGTTTTTCCTCACAGCGCCAACCCATCATCGACCTACAGTAAGAATTTTCAATCAGAACTGAGTTGTGCACCGATAAAACGCTACTTCTTAGCAAATCAGCAGAAGCACACTCTTCCACTTCTGTGCCAATACCGAATGAAAAACTGCGACTTGTTCCACTTTGATTAGCGAGGCTAGTTGAGACAGTGGTGCTGGGCAACCACCAGCCACAAAAACAATACCC
This sequence comes from Opisthorchis viverrini, assembly GCF_000715545.1. Classification (NCBI taxonomy): domain Eukaryota; kingdom Metazoa; phylum Platyhelminthes; class Trematoda; order Opisthorchiida; family Opisthorchiidae; genus Opisthorchis; species Opisthorchis viverrini. Next base: position 53,825 of record NW_008751709.1, read on the forward strand.
CTGTAATGCAACATGCGCACGTGTCCATGATAGCATCGAGTAAATCAACAAAACTGTGTGGCGCGTCTCCGTATAACTCTACCTCAATATAGGTTGTTTAACTGAGTGCATACTGACAACCTATAGAACTCCGTAATAGGACGCGTGCAGTAATCCAGCTTAAAGATCCGCTTCAAATGAACACAACTTGTATCCGGTTGCTTGAATCCGATGCCTAATTTTACGGCCAAAAAGACACCGTCAAGATCAGAAAACAACCTTGGTAGGGCCAAATTTCGGACCACTTTTCACGGAGCTTCGGCCGTCTTTCAAAAAACGTTAGAGTGTTTCCATGCGACCGAATTCACTCACTATCGGGGAAATCCGATTTATGTCTAACACTTGCTAGTGATCCCCGTTTTATACTGGTCATGATGTGAAATCTTTTCACACCAACTTCAAGTGAATGTTACGTGGATTAACCAATACCAGTGTAATGTGTGCGAATCGGATTCGGTATCTGTGGGCTTTAGTTCAGTCGATTGGGTTAAAGGTACAGTGAATTCAGGAGATTTTGTTTCGGTTTTCCCTATGAATTCTTCAAAAAATATCCGGTTTAAACGACCGTCCTCCTAATGCAAATAGGATGTATTTCATTGAGGAGCAAGGAGTTGGCTTTCACTAAAGGCTAATTAATGAAAATTCAGCTAACCGAGACAAGGATTTATCTGTTGATATCTTTCTATCCAGCTGTGCTTTTAACACTGCTATCTTAAATTATAACTATGCATTGCGTGACATAATCCTTTTCTAATTTTCCCTGGAGAATGAAAATCTGACTTTTCGAGACCATCTCCCAGGATTCAATCTAATACAGGCACTGAATAGTCACATATGGTGGGTCTTCACGAGCACCAAGCAAAATCGTGTTAGCGCGGGGATTCGTACCCACAGCGCCCTACTTATCGGTCGAACCTTCTGCCAACTGAGTGACCGCGGCGATGCTCCCGTGTGCACTTGCGTTTATTAAATTCGCAGTAGATGATTTTTGTCAGCGCCTTTGGATGTGTTCCACTGTTCCCCATGTTGATATGATCTGGATACACACGAAGCATTAGATCTAAATTGAATCCGAACAGTTGAGTTCACATTCGGAAGGTCCGAAATCCCTGTCTCTCCTGCTTCGATGCAAAAAGTAATCATGCAACTCATTCCCTTACTCTTTTTATCCAGAAATAATCCACTGAATGGTAATTCGTAAACTAACATTTTGACCGCCGTTATTGACGTATACCTTCGGGAATTTGTGGCACAGCACATAATCTGAATACGAGTTATGACCTTGTAGATATTAGCGACCCTGTTGCTAGCCTTTCGATCTCCCTGCACCCTTCGTTGCAGCGGTACAATGTCACTAATATCCTGATAAAATTTTCGGAAATCGAGGGTGGTTTCCTTGACCGGTAAACTCTTTCCAAACGCAGACTGTTATTCTTCTTCCTCTGTTACAGATACTTTCCTCATTGGGCTGACAACCTACCGCATTTGAGTATATTATTTGGTTCAAAAACGCTCGCTTAAGATTCAAACTCATGTTTGCCGTCATGGAAATTTTCCCATTATTTCAGCCAAATATATATGACCCAATACCCTAGTTGTAATTTCTTGGGTTCAATGCTCGTAAGTGCATGAAAGCTGCACGTAAAATTATGTTTGTCTATGATTTTTTCTAATTTTCAGTTTTACTCACATGTTTCCGAACATCCGCTGCAGCATACTGGAAATTGTCATTTTGGTGTCTAGAACCATTCTTTTCTTGGATTGAACTATTACCTTTCGCAGAGTTATAAATGTTCATGTACCTATAGACTTCAAAATTGCCCTTGACAGAGAGCCGCAATAATATGATATAGTTGAAGTGAATTCAAAATTTTTGTTTATCAGGATATATATATATACATATATATTCCTCAAAAGTGTCGTCTTTATCGTGCGTCAGAAGTTTGCAGACTTGGGTGTGCTTCACTCAACTTTCCTCGTCTTCACACCATTATGAAGAAGAGTAAAAACGTGTAGGTATGCACCAATGAGTTTCCACTCTTAATTTTCGACCCACTGTCAAATTATATCGTGCTTTCTTTTCAATAACTTAAGTACCAGGAAAACCGATAGTGAGGATAGGCGAGAAGACTGTGGTTTTCCAGTCTGCATTTTATGAGGAACTGATACTAGACTTTATTATTTCCCCTCCTTTTCCAGTATACACACGAGAATGATCACCTGCTTAGAAATGAACTACACTTCATCATGTATAAATCATTCCTTACTCTTCCTATAACTTCTTTTGGAACAAAATTACGCTGTTTCTATCAGTATTGATTGATCCCAGTTTCGTTTTTCTCCTGCGTCTTCCACTTCCACATTAACGGGTAGAGTTGAGAACGAGGCATATTGTGCTGAATAGGTACTTGATTAGGCCACGACACCGCTTCAGGAACACAAGCACCACCGAGGGAAGTATTGTTCTTCAGCGTTGTTACTAACCGGCATATGTGCACGTTGGTGAACTGAAGCTTCAGAGTGAAAACAACTAAATCGGAGAAATTAAATGATACGAGTTCTTTGGTGAACTCAGTTCTGTGAACCTGGATGCTACTCAGTCGGGCAACATATGTCTTGTTTGAACTGCTGGTTTGGCAATGGTAAACAACTCCTCTTTTGAAACATTTTAGAATTTTTAGTGATATCAGAGAATATCTACAGTATTTTTAGCAGAGTTTCGAAGATTAGCGTGAGGCCGGTGGACACGCGATGTCAACAAAGTAGTCTGAAGTTAGAAGAGGCACCATTTTTGGATTTTTTCATGAATTTTCTGCCCTCAAGCAGGTCAGATTTTGCGACCCCGCTGCACACTTTTGGAACTATATCATGGAATTTCAGATGGTTATAAGAGCAGCTGTTGAGCCTCTCTCTGCGCTGCTCCACGTTATTCAATATTCTGAATAGCAGAATACAGTGCTGCCTAAAATCTATCGTCTGCTTGACTTCCCTCGCATCCTTAACGCTGTTTTTCTCAACGATGAAAAAGCCGGTTCCTCTGGGCTCCTGAGCCCCCATCTAAATGCGATTTTTGAGCGCTGAGCAGGATTTTGCCATTAGTAATTATGATTCTAATTGCCAGTGCTGTGGTTCAGCTAATCCCATAGAACCATTTGAGGGGCACACTTCAAAATACTGCCTCCAAAGAGCGAGATACAGTGAGTGATATAGTGAGCACAATGAAACACTTCAATGCACACGAAAACGGTCCCCATTCCGAAGCCACTAGGCTACCTGAAAAGCATCGCCGTGGGACCTAAAACTACATTTGCATTGAAAAGCCACTAATCGCTGAGTCACATGGAACAAAAAGCGCATTCCAACATATATTAATAATAATAAGTTTAATGTTCCTCATAGGGATTCTGGATTAAGGGTGTGCTCGGTCTCTATAACCAAGACCCTCCTGATAGTCGCATCCAATCCATGAGCGGTCCATACCACGCAAAAGAAAGAAGGAACGAAAGCAAATCTCTTGCATTATTTACAAACAATATAGTTCACTTCAAACAGTCTGATTTGGTTAGCAGCAATCAAGCCAGGCTAAGTACGGCACAAATTCGTCCCAAAACGGTGCATTTTTTAATACTGACCGTTTCAGTTCCAATTAATCAATGGGAGATCTCCTTGGTACTTTATCCTTCGTAGTTTGGTCGAGAGGAAAGATTGTGTGAATTTTTATATGGAAGTTCTTGCTAGTAGAGAGACGATGGTTCCAAAATTGCCACTAAATCACTAAATCCCATGGATGTACACTTTATATCTTTCAAAAAACGAAATATACGTATCACCACTGACTGCTGACAAAGAACTGAGTTTTTCTGGTCATCTGGGTATCGATGCCTCCTTGATAAGTTTGCGCATACAGTATTTACAAGCGTATGACCCTAACTGAGTTCAAGAAAATATACTACATCGGAAATGCTTAAGTAGTCAAGCGCCATTATTATTGGTGAAATGCTATCAGTGGTGATGCAGAATTCACTTCCAGGAGTGTAAATCACCTAGTTTGTTCAACAACTTCTGAAACTTTCCAAGTGATACTCGTAATGAGCCAAGTTGGTTCCACACTTTGAAGCAATTTCACACTATGTTAGCGTCATCCGATTAACCGATACGAACGAGTTCCAAGAAGTAGGTGCCAAATCATATCGAGCAGTTTGTGAATATGGCAAAGAAACAAGTACGATGGTGAACATCTTGTCAGAATGAAATGTTACAAACTAACCAGGGTTTTTCAGGCAGCTGTCTTAGATTCATTTTGGACGGACGTACTGTTGTTGGCAAAGTCAAGGTGTAGTACACTTTTAGTCACTTGTCTGCGTACTTTGTGAGAGGTTGCTACCAACACACACGGGTTCAAGACAGCACTTAGTGTGATGAGCAGGATGCCGACTTGTTGGAGCACAGAACCCGATGCATATGGGACTATGCCCGAGTTACCCAAAATGTATTTGACGGCTTCGTATAAATGAAGCACCAGTAGGAAACCTGCCATCATTGAAGTCGTTAGGATCAACCGTTTAACATTACTCCGAATAAACTGACTGCCTTCTTGGCCAGTAGTCGGACGACGTAACACGTGGATAACATATGCATGAGAACTGATCATAACGAACGCAGGTAGCACGTAGTTAAAGAGCGTCCACAGATAAGCCTGTACTTCAAAGAATTGCTCGATGACGTGTCCATCGAAAGCGAACTGGGAGTTGCATTGATTCGATTCGTATCGGCGCAGGAAGAAATTGGGGATGAACAAGAACAAAGTCATCCCCACTTCGTAACAGTAGCATCCGATAATCAGTTGGATCTGGCGCATTTTATACTGACTCGGGTAACAAACGGCATAGAAGCGATCGAATGATATGCATGTTAAGTTTTGCACACTAGCCACAACTCCTAACCAGAACAAATTATCTTTGTACCAGAGATAGCAGAGAGCCTTGTCCAACATAGGCACACCTGTGTCAATTTCCGACCCAGCGAGCTTGGATGTGAATATAATCAAACAAGTGTATGCATCGATCACACTTTGAGTTCGAAGTAGGAGTGTGGTGATGCGCGAACTCATTCTGCATTGACAGAGGACGTACAACTGGATTGTGTTCAACAGTGTTCCAACAAAACCAAGGTTGGAAATTAACAATCGCACAAGAAACGCAGTTTGATCCATTTGCATCAAGATCCCATGTGTATGCTTGTTTACCACAGTTCATCAGTTTATACACAAAAGACTGCCCAGCGACGATGAGGTTGATTGGACGACATATGCCTCATACGCTATTGGGCTGAAGAGATTGAAAAAAACCACGGCTGCTAAAGAAGCACACACTGGCATGAAGCGAGAAATATGACTGAGCGAAATTTCCTGGTGACGGTTGTTTTCGTACACAATTTCCGACAGTGAATGAAAATGGGTGGAGATTGAACAGGGTATCTAATCTTCATCCCAACACAGTTCACTACTGCACGACTCGGTACTCCGTGCAATCAGTACAAACCACTGCCGGTGAGAATGACTTTTCATATATGTGAAACCAGGATTCCCATATAAGATCCGGCATAGTACGCAAAAAATACGAAGAATTCTATTTCCATACCAAAAACTGGTCCTGGTCTTTGGTTAGATCCAATTAATGACAGCATTATCACTTTGGGAGAGATTATGCTGCGGAACCACCGTTTCAAGACCTCATGGTATTGCCATCGTGATCGCCAGTGTTGACCACCTGCTCACACTGTACGTCAACCAGTCCGTTGCCATCACTAACTTTGTTTCAAAGTTTGCATTATCCCCAAAAGAGCACACCCACGCAGTGGCCATTCCCATCCCCTAATTTACTTTACTGTTTTTCAGCGAGACGTTCGAAGAGTGCGCATCGCGCCAGTGGTGGGCAAAGGTGGCTGTGGAACAAGTCACCAGCCCGCCTGATCGAACCTCAGTATGAGGCTTAATAAGCCACATTTTACCAAATTGCAAGCAAGCGTACAAAGCGTCAAGTTGATGTATCAGAATCAACTAGCCTTTGCAATGGATCAGTAAGTCATCTCCCTGAATGAAAACCTGTGTAATTTGAAGCCCCAAATTATTGATGAGTGTGGGTAGCCAGGTTAAGCATCTGCACCAAAAACTGCATTCAGAACCTGTTATGCGAGAAGATAATAGACCCAACTACTAGACTATGATATATAATTATGTATAATCCCATAAAATTATTGGATATTCATTGTTATCTCTGAAATTGGTTGGCCTTTTAATCAGCAAGTAAGCTGCTGTCCGTGGTTAGTCTTCGTTAATAATCCACTGTTCCACCGACATTTTCAAAACTTCCGAGCTGAGTTTTCAAGACTGTAATATTGTGTACGAATTCTAAGCTCATGCCTCAATAAAGGTATTGTACTTGGTCAGCTAGTCAGAGTGTCCAAAATCGACTCGGTGTAGAATATAACTGAGTTAAGTCAGCTCGCCTCAGCTGATATTTGCTTTCGACCTGTATCTCTTCACCCAGCTTCATTCAACTACTGTCACAAGTGTCGATCGGGTGACGCCGGCAGCGGCCCTAAATATTGTCTCACCTGCATTTAGAAACGCAGTTAAAGCGAACAAGTCCCCAGAAGGGTCAATCGGTACACTCAATCAACGGAAAGCAGTATACCTTGCTTCCATTAGTAAGGGGTGTGCAGCTAATCATGGGACATCCGGATTAATTTGGGTCCGGAAGGCATCAGAAACAGTTCAGACTTTGGCCAAACGGAACATATTACTCATTAGGTTAGTGAAAACCCTTCGGACCCTGACAAATTCCAATCGAATCTCCTACGCCTATGATTTGATCAACGTAAGTGAACATTAGTATAATTCAATGGCGAAATATTTTTATGGTCAGCTAATTACAGTGAGGTCGAATAAGATAACAGCTGACTTAAATTTATGATGAATATCACTACAGAAAGACGTGCAAAGTACGATAGAAGCCAGCAAATTTCAACCAACTTCGACCAACAGGTCGTCAGCCTCTCTAGAACTGTGAGTTCGCCAAAAGTCTGAAAATAGAAAAAAATCTAGAATATGAGAGAAATTAGTGACGGCTCCGATGGCAGTAGTTTTATTCGTAGAGTTTTTTCTTTGCATGCATCTATAGAGGTAACGGTACTTGATAAGCAAAACACTGATGTGACTGAATCTGAATAAAATATTCTCCTCTGGTAAAGAAAAAATGAACCGCTCTTATGCATTCTAAGTGGTTGCTTCTCGGCAAGGGAAAAACGTTTTATGGATCATGCGAACAAATGATAAAATACATGCCTCGCCTTTTGATTATAACAGAACGAAAAGTCAAAGTTCATGGGAAACACTGTGATCATCCCTTACTAGACTTTCGCAACAACTCATATCCGTTCATGAATGGCTGTCAGTATAGCACACCAACATGGCTACCATGGTGGCAGAAAGGATAACTCCACTCCGAAGCCTTCACTTTACCTACTGCCTAAAGCAAAAATGGGGACTTACGTCTGATTGAGCTTTTGCTTGACTCCATCGTAGACACATTCACTCTGTCAAACATCAAATACCACCAGACGAAGAGATTTTCTTGACGGCATTGCTTGGTGAGACTGGGCAAGCACCTGACACTACCACTTAGTTCGACTGACAGATTTTCAGGTGTTCTACAATGAATTTGAAAATATATCAAGTGTGTCACACGTCCGTCAATATAATGTTGCCCAAGCATCATTAATTAGCAAGTCAAAAATGCACATAGAGCAAATGGATTGACAAGCAGCTATCCGGTGATGCCTATCCAATATCAAACGGGAGTTGACGGCTGTTAGGCTACCGAATGGTCTGGTGACTAGTGGTTTTTCTTAGTTTTCTCTTGAGAATGCGTCGTACTGTCCAATATGCTCATCAATTTGCTACAAAATTTACGCATTTTTGATTAATTGACAGGTTTTTAGCATTCATTTAGAGATAAGGAATCATGGGGAACTTCAAACATTTGATGGAATTTCCCCGTGTATTTGTCCCCACCTAACTCCGTACACGAAGGTCCACCAATTCACTGAAAGAAGCTATCTGCGCAGTACGCACTTCTTGTTAGTGGCACCAGCAAATAGCCGTTGATTCAGGCCGTTTGACAAAACACTGGTTGTTTTGAATCCACTCTGAGCCGTGTACAAACTGTACCATTGAAATACAGAGACAAACAGCGTAAGTAGTGGAACGTGAAGCTCACTTTTGTCGGTAGAAGGGTAATTTCACGATCTTTGAGGACGTAACTGCAGATCATTTGCATCACAACCAGTGTGTGATGCTCAGTGAGAATTTTATCTCACGTTGATCATATCAATTAAGTTATCAATGTTGTTACAGCCACGCGATTCCTCTCCGTTGGATAAAGATAGACTTTTCACAACTGTCTCCATCAGCGAACTATCAACGCTGACTTGGCTCTAAACGAAGGTCATCCCATATGCATGAATGACGGTACCTGCTCGAGTTCTAGCGATGCAGGTAATGTGTCTGAAGTATTTATTGCGCAGCAAAAATGTTAATCCCTATCGGGGCTGCTTAAGTGAGGCCAAAAAATTGGTGCCCTTGAGCAAAAATATCTTTGCAGTTCTGTCCTCTGACCCTGACTCTGTCTGGTCTCCTTAATCATGAACACAAATAGACCTGACTGCTGGATGTTTGTTTCTACTAGAATGAGACCTTTAACCAGCGGTGCTTTGTGTGTGTGTGTGTGTGTGCTGTGCACTTACGCAAGGTCACAAACAAGAATTCACCTGACGCGTTGATTTCAGCATACGGGTGGCTGGTACCCGCAGCGCCGTGGAGTATGGTTTCACATCGTCGGGGTATCGGTTAACTGCAGCAGATCAACAGGTTGTGTTTAGACCGATGCTTGTTCGACAGTTTTTTTATTGACCCATTCGAAGAGTGAACCCGTGTTTCTAGTTCGCTAGAAGATACCCGCTGGCATATTATAGATATCTAGAATTAGAAAGTGAAACGAAGTGGATTTCTGACAGTAAAAGGGTAATGTCCGACTCAAATTTATTCCCTGCTTCTGCCCATGAAGTAATTCATTGGTCGCTGACGTTTTGGATATTATAATCTACTGGAGATTTAGCATTGTTTTCAATTCTGTAGACTAAAAACGGAATATTCAGCCGTATTTCGCGAGAAGGATCAGCCATCCGCAATAATTACGGTGTTTGCTGAAAGTTGATTGTTAAGTAAGTTGGCGGGTAGCCGAATCTATAACAGAAGATTTTGAATTCTGCGCAACAGCAGCCAGTAGGAGATCACCGCGAGGAATTCAAAATACTACATTTGGTAGTTTCCTGTGGAAATCACGCGAATCTCAGCTGAAGTAGACGCCATGAGCACGGTTGCTCAGTTTTATTGTCACCTTATGAATGGGGCACCTATCAACTGGATTAATATGGCAAGGCCAGAAGGGGCTATTTGTACCTGGAGTTTTCAGTCCATGCACTCTATAACATGTAATCAGTTTTTTTGATTGTCAATTAATGTACACATGATAGTCATGAAAAATTTACATTGTGCTTCGTTTACTTCGGACATCTGAGAACTACACGATTTTAGGCTTCTCATGTGCGTCAGGTCGCTTATTTCTCACCCATGTTACTGGAACTATACTTTCCGTAGATTCTCCGGGAGGCAGTAAAGTGGACAAAAGAAACTGACGTGGATGTTTTCGGTAAATACACTCATTTGCAAATCAATTTGGTCTTCACGAGAGACTCAACTGAATCTCTCGTTTATGATATTCTACAACTGAAAGTGCTGCCGCCTCATGTTTCAGTTAGCACGATATTCGATATATCGCAGTATATTTGCATAAAGGAAACTAATCACAAGGTTGCTGAAAACGTTTCGACAGCCCACGACCGGTTTCGTCCTTCTTGGGGCTCATCAGGTAGGCGCATCCTCCGAGTCAAACTTATGATCTACTTTAACCCGAATTGCACTGTTTTCGTGAAATACACTCATTTGCAAGTCAATTTGGTTTTCACGAGAGACTCAACTGAATCTCTCGTTTATGATATTCTACAACTGAAAGTGCTGCCGCCTCATGTTTCAGTTAGCACGATATTCGATATATCGCAGTATATTTGCATAAAGGAAACTAATCACAAGGTTGCTGAAAACGTTTCGACAGCCCACGACCGGTTTCGTCCTTCTTGGGGCTCATCAGGTAGGCGTCAGTTCAGTCAGTTCAGTTCAGTTCACTTCAGTTCATTTGCTCGCCGGAAGGAGAAACCTCCCTGGCTATTCACCCTTACCGCAATGAACAGTGTTACCTTATCTCCAGGCCGCCTAATAAAATGATTTATAGCAATATGAGGATTCGCTGTCACTCGACTAGGTTACTGGCCACTGATCTTACTGAGATGGCTTAACTTTGGGTAGGTGAGTTTCAGTCCTTGTAGCCCGTAAAAGTACTGCAGCACTGAAGCCCAATCACCACTACAAGGTGACAGATTTACGTTGGAATTAGTTGATCTTCTCTTGTCCGGTAATGTGGATTACTGCGGAGCACTTAATCCCAATCAATTTTTATCCGCTGAGTTAGTGTATCGAGTGCAGAAAAGTAGGAAGTCAACAAACCTGTTTGCTGAGACCCTAAAAGTCGTGTGGTTGCGGCGGAAAAAATGAGTCAACATATTAGCGAAAAATAAGATAGAATTGTACGAGACGGGGATAGTATTAAGTCGATGGAAGGGGTGCAAAATACTTTTCTCTGGGCGGGGTTCCTGCAACTTACTGATGTGGTTTGCAGACATTTGAGTGTATTGAATGAAGAGGTGGAAAAAACTGTTCATTTTAAGGAACATAAGACATTTACGTGGCACTGGACTTCATGGCGCGAAATATGAGTAGCGCCGCACTGGTAGAGTTATCCGCTATCACGTGACACTCCATGAATCAGACCTCGTTATCGAAGCCCATATGCCAACTTATGCGGGGCAAACAGGCATTTACGCAAATTTTTGTGGAGATTTCGTCCTGTAAGTGAAGCTAACCTATGCTGAAAGGCCGAGAAACACTGTACAGCTGTTTCATCCTTATTGGGAATCATCAGCAGTGCGCATCTCACGAAACTCCGAAGAGTCTCGAACCCGCGACTTCCCGGCTAGTAGTTTGAGCACTTAACCGTTCGGCCACAAGTGGCTGATCAGCAGTGTGATTAACTCGCACTTAGACAGGATATAGCGCCGCTCATCCTTCAATCACGGAATCCACATCAAGCGACCAAACGTGTTGACTGGCTCCTCGAGCAACGACATCTCAGATAGAAGTTTCACTCATCGGGTGAAGTTTATTCTTCCACTGAGCTACCTATATATCGTGGGTAATGTGAGGAGATTTGGGATATTTTGTGTGGGATTTCGTCCTGTAAGTGAAGCCAATCTATGCTGAAAAGCCGAGAAGCACTGTACAGCTGATTCATCCTTATTGGGAATCATCAGCAGTGCGCATCTCACGAAACTACGAAGAGTGAAGAACCCGTGACCTCCCGGCTAGTCGCCTGCACACTTGACCGCTCCGGCACGAAGGGCGNACTTACAGGACGAAATCTCCACAAAAATTCCAAAGCTCCTCACACTACCAACAATCTATAAGTAGCTCAGTGGAAGAATAAACTTCACCCGATGAGTGAAACTTCTATCTGAGATGTCGTTGCTCGAGAAGCCAGTCAACACGCAACTGTTTGCTAGATGTTTCGAAAGATTGAATGGTCCACGCTGAGTCTAAATTCATTTTAGGTATTGTGTTTTCTTCTCTTGCACCGATACCGCACATACGAGCCGATTCAAATTTTCTAGATTTTCACATTCATTTGCCAAGTATTAAAGAAACGCATGTTTATACAGATTAGGTGGTAGAGTAGTAACTGTGTGGAAAATTTAAGAGCGAACTTATTGACAGACTCGTTTACCCGGAAGCATACAGATCAAGTATGGAACGACATTGGTGTAAACGACAGCGGCTCTTGGTTTGGAAAGGCACCATGGACATTAGTTTAATCTGGGAGGTTCTTTCTAGTTGCATATTAGTGAGAGCGAATTCTACCGGAGCAAATGTTGGTAGCTCACGTATTCTATGGTGGATCTGTTCCCTCCGCTCAGCTGGGTCGTTCAGTTGCCAATGTTTCGTCACCAGTGAAGGTGTATATGGGATCGGGGTTGTTGTTGTTGTTGTTTAGCAGTGTATCAAGACGCACAAGCCTTCCGTTTTGAAAATTTCGACCTGAGAGCGCACCGAAAATCGTGTTCTGAGGTTAACTATTTTCAATAGAACTAACAGTTTTCTCTAAGTCAACCCATTTTGGTTCTCATCTAGGACAACAAAACGACAGACACAGGAAAACAGTATTATATTAATTCACGCACTAGCTTGGAAAGTTAATTCCAGAGACTAACTCACTAGTTCTAAAGAGTGGAACGTTTGAAAGGAACTGAACGTTAGCAAACTCTGTTAGCCTATATGGCTTGTTATCATAAGGTACCTCTTCCTAGCTGACTAAAATTCTAACCAAATATCTGATACACCTAACTTGATTTGTATCTCTATTGAAACAGGTGTTTGTTTGTTTTCGGGACTAGAATAATGGTGTTTGACATCCTTTCCACCTATGGAGTGAATTTTAGGGAGAATTCAGAATATTTCGTAAAAGCCAGTATGTAATAAAACTTTTTCTATAGGATTCCCAACACATGAGACAGAAAGCAGCAAGCGACCCATCATCTGTGCCGTTTCTGTGTTATTTTTCTTCACTTTGATGTTCAATAAAATGGAAATCATAGCAAAGCTTGACACTTCACTCATGGTAAGTGTTTCAAAATCTAACCTGCTATAGAATCTCCTCAACGATCCTGAATTATTTGGAGGCGGTGGTTTGGACATCACTTGCACATTTCGAACTGTTTTGAAGTGACTTTATACTCAGAATCTATACAAACGAAATACTGCCAGGAGAATGCTATCCTGCGCCAAAATCTAGGACTGCTCTAGGTGTCCGGCGACAGGTGTTTGACAACAGGATTGTATGAACTAAATTCTCAGATGCCAGGAATTCAATTCTTATTTCTTGCAGTCATAAAGCAGTAGGAGGAGAAACTACGCAGACGGCTTATGCGCTCATAATCTGGTGTCAATCCGGTCAGTCGGAGACAAAACTTTGGAAGCTAGTGCAACCAATAACTCACTCTCCTAGCCAATGATGAGATTGCTTGTTCTTTAGTATTCGCTGAATATGTACAGTGACTAGACCATTGTCTATTAACAAACACCATTAACCAAAAATGTTACTTCATTAAACTAGGAAATGAAGCTTTTCTACCACTTTCTGTGCTGATGATCAACTCCGTTTCTATAAACTGCCAACTCTCGTCCTAATTTTGTGACCTCTGTCCGTTTCTGTTTTACTGACTATCCAACAAAAATTTTCCAGGATGTGTTTAATCACCGGAATTGGATTTTAGCTTGCTAGCCATTGGGCTAAAACCCGCTTGTTGACTGCTTGATTGGTGGAAAGATGAGTTGAACATTTCGAAGGACGATTTGGCTGGCCTCTTGCAACACAACCTGTGAAGATAATGCATCCGGCAGAATGGAATGTAAGCCTAAATCGCCCGTCCTAAGAAGCATTAAAGTACGAAATATCCACATTAAAACGTTATCAGGCACAAAGAAAGGATGTTCTGTATCTATCGCTTTCCAAAGAAGGCAGAAAATCCCTGTTGATCAATCTGACAAGGCTTATTAGAGTAATATGTAGAAAAAAGAAATTGCTGTAGAATGGGACATGTGGACAGTTGTTCCTATCTTCGAAGCCACAGTGACGTCAGCCTGGTAGCTGTGGCATCAAATATGCTCTCCAGTCTTATCCTCCGAAGGTTGACTGAACACACGGAGAGTCAGCTCCATGAAAACCAATCTTGGTTCCGTCCTGAAAGAGGAAGCAACCGTCATATTTTTACTCTCCAACAGATTCTGGAACAGCGACAATGTTTCCGGTGCCCAACAATGGTTGTCTTCTGTGACTCGAAAGTTGTGTTTGACTCAGTGGAATGTCAGTCACTGTGGTAGTGTCTGTGGAGCAAACGTGTCCCATATGAATTCTTGACCCTCCTTAAGGCGCTGTACGCCTACTTCTACGGACGTGTGCAGACCTATAGGTAGCTGTCGCCTGAGTGCAACCTAATACGTGGCGTCCAGCAAGGCTGTTCTCTTTCAGCTCTTCTCTTCAACTCGGTCATTGAGATGATTATAGAAGACTCACTGCCAGCCTCCAATGTCTGTGAGGTTCAAGCTCTCCTGGGGCGTTCACTTACGGATATCGAGTACACAGACGACATGGCTCTTCCTAGATCTGACGCTGTCGTGATGCAAACATTCTAAATGATACAAGTAGTTCAGCCTCCTGGTTTGGCGTGCGTTTTACAACTGTGTAGTAGAAAGTACTGTCGCATCCTTGCGGATGAGCTTATTGAAGTGGTAGACAAACTTATCTACCTAGGCAGTTGTATCAGTCCCAGTGGTCTCGCGAAAATGGGGGTTTCATCTGGATTGAGAAGGCCAGAACAACTTTTATGAATTTGTATCACCTGTGGTGTAGGTGTGACATCAACTTATCGGTCGAATTTAGTGTTGAGGTGCGCTCCTTATTATTTTACGGGTGAAAACCTGAACACTACACGCCGAGGACGTCAAAAGACTTTTAGAGTTTGATCACAGATATCTCCGGAGCATTGTCTGAGTCTGATGAGAACACCGCATCAATAATGCGGAGGAATATCGATTGGTTTTCGGAAGAAATAACTCACCCGAAATAGATGAACTGACCACGCTCCGTAGGTTGCGCCGGCTTCGTGACTTGCTCCATATGACACTCGACCGACACCCTCCACGGGAAGGTGGAAACAAGCAAAGAGAGATCAAACAGTGGCCTGGCAACGAAGTATGAAAGCCATTACCAATAAACTCAGCTGTGCTGATCATTACCGTCCTCCTGGACGCACACCCCGAGATAGGACACATAAATGGTTAGAGACACTCTCAAACATAGCTAGGTCGCACTATCAATGGCGCTCGTGCATTCCAGGTAATTCTTTTAATGAACAGCGCTCTTCTCACTCTCCTCATTTAAAAATCCACAGACTACCCTGTATTTAAGCCCCCAATGCGAAGCCACCAACCCAGGCTCCCCAAATTACCGGTGAACGAAACCATGGCAGCTTGAACCACTGTACGGCAAGTACGCGGTTCTCGCAGCTGATAATGACGATTCTAATGATCTGTGAGTAATTTGCCGCACGATTTGGGCCGATCAGAGATCCGTGCTGATCGTTCGTTTAAGGCAAATTTTTGTCAAGACAGATGAAATCCAACACTGCTCTATTTGAGATGGGATAGTGGTATTTAAAACAATGTACCAACAAATGAGTACTTTTCCATATCACGTAAGCTAACAAAGAACCATGCACATCTCACGTACAATGCGCAAAACCCAAAAGGCTATGCAACGAAAAAGTACATACGTTTTACGCATCTCTGTCTGTGGTATTGACCTTTTTTAGGCTCCACCAGATGCAACCCATAAGCCTCCTCAGTCCAACGCTGCGTGTATTCAATTAAGAAAAATTATCCGATCATATTATTAGAGACGCTGTATTTGTGGTACTTTCAATTAAGCTGTGGAAAGATTTTGAAATTAAGTTTGGAGGAATCCTTACTGTTGTAACTACTACTGGCATGTTGACCGAAGGGTCGTGTAGAATGTGCTTTACCACAGTAGTTTGGTGAGTGCAATTTAGATGGATTCCCATATTAGGGAAGGGAACTCCTCATTACTACAATCTAATTTCACATCTTAGTGAACCATCCGACAACAAAACATGGATTTCTTCATACTGCATTACCTGGAGACGAAATATGAGCGTAAGCTGAGTACGACTGCACAAATAACATTTATCTCATGAACTGATAAAGAACTATTTCAGTACCTAAAAATTATTTATTCGTATTTGAAAGCCACTGGATTGGTATCCAACCATAAGCGGAATTCTAAGATGCTCCTCTGCAGTACACAGATATACTTAACCAAACTCTTCCCAAAATATTGTTTATTGTTTATGGTTTATTCATTATTTCTTGGTAAGGTGTTTGTTGATCCGTTTCCCGAGCGCGGCGATTAACTCGTAAAAGTTGCGTCAGTAAACTAATAGATATCATCAGTTCACGGCAAGCACGGCTCTCACCGGTGATGTTTTCTCAGCCTTCGAAAGTTAATTGCCAAACTCGTCGGTGAATCAACAACCATTACCGCTCTTCCTCTTTGGTGACTTAGCTGCTGAGGCAACAAGACCACTCGCCCAACAGAATAAACATTCATACAATGTACATTTCACTCTCAAGTAAGTAAACCGGGCCACGCAAAAGGGATACAAGGGGTTGCTCTGTATAAAACGCAATAAAACGCGTTAGTGAACAGCGAAGTACGAGTATTTTATGTGTCGAGACTGAATGGGTTATGCGTAGAAAGAATAGTTTTCTGAGAATTTAACATAAACAGCCCAGTTTCTCTGTGTACTGTTATAATCTTCACCAAAGTGGCTATGAGTGCGAGATCAAAACACGGGGTGTCATAATGTATATTATCATTCCTCCTAAACCACTTTATGACAAGTGAGAAAATAGGTAGTATATGAAGAGTAGAAATACCCAAACATGAAGTGACTTTCACAAGTTTTGTAAAAATTTGTGCCGACCTACCTAAATGGCCACTCAGTAAAGCCTTCAAATTTACAATACCACCCGGTTAGCAGGGAGCGCAAAAGTGTTATTTTCGCTTGTTTGTGACTGAGCCTAGAGCAACTAGAGACCACATGTATCAAAAGATGGACCTTGGAGCCAACGTTCAGAAGTAGACCCCCGAGAATCTTTAATTCTACAAACACAAACTAGAAAGCAGCAGTCACGTGGTTATCTTTGTCTACTGTTATTAAGTTCAGTTCATTTCACTTCAGCTGAGTAGACCTGAGTTGTACTAGGTTGAGCTGAGTTGAGTTTAACAATATGATATAGGGTCCACTCGTCCATCAACATACACCTTATAGCTTTGACACGGATGCGTTTTATACCAGAAGTTTTGGGAGACCGGATTTTGCTCTAAATCCTTACTGAACCAATAAACTAATTAGTTGACATGACATTCGTTCATCTTGTGTGATTCTGAACAACAGAACCAGTGGAAGACGTTTTCAATCGTCTACCTTTGATGGGCATGATGTAGGCAGAACGATGGCCTTATTGTATCTACAGCATTCAACCATCCCATTTTAGTACTTCACACTTAACATCTGACAGACTACACTTTTCAATAGAATCCTGGTAAGTATTCATTCAGTAAATGAAGCTATCTCAACAGTCGCACTCTCCTTATTGTGGGCATGGTAGCCTATTGAAATTTTTGTACCAAAAGATGCACTGCGTTCACTCTTGTCAAGATAATTAACTCCTGTGTGATCAGCGCTTAGTATTGTGTTTGATTTTATAGTCTAATATTAAGGACACACTGAGTACGTAGACACAGCTAGTGTGGGCCTAGACTGGAAATCAAAACAATATGTGCGAATTTACACCATTTTGCACCATTGGGTAAATTCGTCCCTAAAGTTAGAATGTGATGCTGTTTATGGGAGACGGTGCCTTTAACGTTTACTGATTGGATGTAAATAAGTAGGTAAGCTTTATCTTTTGAGGGCCAGCACACCACCCAGTTCGTACACAGTGACTCCACTACACGAACTCTTCCGCCTCAGCTAGCAGCGATAGACCAGAATTAGACAGAGGAGTAATACTATGCGTAACATCTAACCAGCAATGTTTTAGCGGAAATTATAGTCGAAAAGTCCGGTCATTTCCATATTGTCCCTAAATTGTTGTGTATATGGCGCCCCAACAAGTTATTTCACAAAGATCTCTGCGGTTAACCTTCAGCCAATTTTCCACGCTTAACAATGATTACCAGTTGTTATTTAAAGCTGGTAAACCCACTTTATATGTCCTGGAGGTTTCTACCGATAATACAACATTCATGACATTTTTCATGAAGCACTCTAGTTCACTACTGAATTATGTTAAAGATCTTCTGACGGTCGAAAATGAAAGAGCAGCCAGTAGGATAGTTTGACTTAAGCTGTCAGGAACGCTAGCAAACCGGAGGTTTTTCTTTCAATGCGGTGGGGTCAGGTGGATGTCTGCCACCGCCTTCTTGCTTACGTTGCAGCTATCGGTAAATAAACTCGGTTAGGTGGAGCTCGACTATGTGTCCTCACTCGTTGCTAAAGTAGCATAATTTTGGGTTTCGAGAGAGCTCAGTACTTGAGGTGCTGATTGGAAGGTCCGTGGCTCGAAACCAACCTTAGTACCTGTTTCCGTTTGGTCTTAGGCAATTTGAGAATATCTCAGCCTCAGTGCTTCCTTCAGGTGGCCTGGCACCTAGACATTGAATGAGTTTTACAGCTAGATTACTATTACTGTTGTTATTATTACTACCATTATTCTACTCTTTGATATAGATCGTCCGACTGTGACGTTCCAGAGCATCATTGCATTCGAGTCTCAGGAAGATCGAGTTCGTTTGTCACACACCTACATATCTGAGGTGGGTACGGTATGTGCGCCAGACAGATGCGTATGATCACAGCCATGGGGAAATTTAACATGTGGACTGAATGTTTGGAAAATCGCACTAACGGTAGAGACGTTGAAGACGTGAAAAATGGAGCGTTCCGACGATCGGACTACTTCAGTTAGTACACCGTATTGGGCTTCGCTCACTTGCAAAAGAACAGCCGTATCGATGTGGGTGCCCATGCATGACAAATGTAAGATTGGACCAGCTGTGCCAGAGC
This sequence comes from Opisthorchis viverrini, assembly GCF_000715545.1. NCBI lineage: Eukaryota > Metazoa > Platyhelminthes > Trematoda > Opisthorchiida > Opisthorchiidae > Opisthorchis > Opisthorchis viverrini. The sequence continues at coordinate 72,860 of NW_008751709.1, forward strand.
CGAATAGTGTTGAGTACAGTGGAGCTCTGTCAAGTGAAGCAATCATCCTCAGGTCCGTCTGATGACTTTCTCATCCCGCCCTTGTACAACCCAGTGGTAAGGCTGATTTACAAAACACAAGCCTTTAAAACAACTGAGCTACAAACGGGAACTCTTGTGTAAAGAGCTTTATTGCACAAGTTCCCATCGTCGAGCGAAGAAAAAGTTACAATAGTTTGCCCTCAGATTAATTTGGAAATTCTTTCCTAAAGGAAGCATCCATGAGGAACTTAAAATGCAAAACCAATCTGCACACCGCCATAGTTCCTTTGGAAAATAAATGTCTGGGAGTGTAGATGTGGACAGGGAAGTTTTTATTTCATTTCATTTATTTTTATACTGGTCCTTACTTATTTTTCAAGTTTTTGCGTTCGGCATGACAATAACAAATGCAATAGTTCGAAAATACCTTACTATTTACGTATGAAAACTTGAAATTTTCTTGATTTTATATTTACTCTTGCACGTGCACGCATCATAAGGCATGATTGACACACAGATCATTTGTTGAATTGCAGGCGGAATGCACTTGCTCGTCAGAATACCAAAACTGTAAAGAACTATAAAGTTGACTGCTTAGTATCGGTGAAAATGTTTCGATGATACCTGTCCGATGCTGTGTTAATTTCTTCCGTAGTCATAGATATCGGGTCAAATAATCTGGGCGCCATGAAATGGCTTATGTTCCCTCACCAACTGTCAATCAAACTACAAGAACGTTTATGCTCTGTCGGTACACGGCCAGGTTGTTAGTATTTCATCCGTGTTTGTCAGTCAATTCCGCGGAGAATTCAAACGTCATAGCTCGAAAATGAGTCAGTCCCAAGGAAATGCCGTTGAACTCAAGCTGGTTTGAGTATGGGCGTTTTGAAAGCTTTTTGTGGAAAATCGAGACGTCTAATGTCTGCAATTTTGTTTCTAAGAGATGGTCGAACTCAACTTTATAAAAAAATATTAGTGTTTCCAGAATAAGACATCCATGACTAGTATAGTTTTCTGTTTGTTTCTTCGAAGCGGGTTTATCTTCGGTAGTAGTGCTCAGGGTCCAAAGCCAGCACGTCAGGTTGAAAAAGGATGAGGCCAAAATTGTGACAGATTATGGCGGTATTTTAATCACCAAGATATCGAGCGATCATCGAGTAAAAATGGCTCCTGACTCCTCCAAAGCAAGATTCTAGGACCAACCAAATTTTCCATCACTATTCCATCCCCTATGAATGTAGTCAACTAACCACCAATTGAAGATGAAAAATCCCACAAACAAACGATCCCCGGATTTACTGTGGGTTGATTTTATTCAAGCGATATACAACAAACTCTCTGGTTTACAGATTGTAACAGCAAACTTGGATGATATGACTATTGTAAGCTCCACTGTTGAACATCATTACGCGCACAGGATTGCGGTATTCTCCTGGACAAATGCACATGAATTCTCCCTATGTCCAGTAGCCCGCCGGCGCTTGAAGATCAGTATAATCAATCTCCGCTCTCTTTTCGGCAGTTCCTGCTGTCAGTCCAGTCCAAGTGAACTGGAAATATCAAGTTATGTGGGTCCATACATTCCCGTAATTCGTCCTGTGTTTGGACAAGCTCAGAGACACGGCAAACATGCCTTTGTCAAAAGAATCATTCCCAATGACGCAAAATACAGGATGAAATTAAGCGAACATCGAAGTTCGATCTCTTTTCGACTCACTACGATCTACCATTACCGATGATCTTTACTTGCCGTGGTTCCGCACGTTCCACGTGGGTTTGTAATATCAGGGGAAAAGTGCATGTAAGTTAGGAAAGTAGGGTTAAACCTCGTTTTAGTCGATACAAGCATTCCATACTTTTGAAGGTAGTAGCAAAATCAGTCTGCACGTGGACCACAAGTGGTTCTTTCGACTTCTGTTGACGGGCCCCGTAAACAGCCTGTAGCAATAGGCTACCAATTAACTGAACAACGTTTTAAACTCTGTGCTGTCGTGTTTGAATCAACTTGTGGAATTGCGGATCCACAAATTTGGGGGAAAACTGTTAGGGTAAGCACAATTTCACCTATGACACCGACTGTGGCTCTGATGCTCAGGTGAATGCAGCTGCGAGAAATCAGTATGAGTTGGATGATTTCATAAACTGATCAAGTGAACAACTTTAAGAGTTCAAGCAGCAGCAGATCACTATAATCTTGAATACGAAAGTTTTTAATTGGTACCATGCCGTTAAACTACATCACATCTACTCTTGTTAGTCGTCGTATGCGTTGACGATGATGATGAGAATATGGTTTAGGATGGGAGGCGACAGGTACCCAGTTTACAAAACAACTTATCTCATTAATCGACAGTTCGTAACATGCATACAGGAGCCGATTTAACGTAATCAGTAGATATCATTTGCGTGAACAAAGCTCAACACGTTTTCAGCGAAAACAACTCCGTTTTCGCGCCAGTGAACACGGGATTTGGAGGATCATCCAAGGAGGATGACTGGAAGCGAATCAAACACAACCCAAGGTGACAATCATCATAAAAAGATATATTTAATGATGGTTACTATTTTCAATCAATTGGAAAATTTTTGGGACCGATTGGGAAGTCACTGTTTCAAAGAGGTTTGATAAACTATCAGTGGATTTGTTGGTAGATTTATTGCTGGGCAACGTTTTGCTTGTGACACGAAAGCTTCGTCAGGCCAAGTGAGTAAGTATTTAAGTTGATTTGGTTTTAAGACAGTCAGGGAACCGTGAGATTTCTTAGGATTAACCGACTTAATCAGTGCCGGGTGTTCAGTCTGATGTTCCTGTTCGTCGGTCAGTGAGGATGACTAACATTTACGATAGATTGGTTAGAGGGGAGAATTTGTCTTCATGATGAACCCGGATTATTCGTCCTCGCTTTTTCAGTCTAGGAAAACTTAATGGAAAATGCCTCTTGAGGTCGTTCACAGATTTCGTTCACCTGCGTTCGTCAAAGGGTACCGGGACAATTAGTTTGGGGATGAGGGTGGAGTGGTTAATTGGATCTAATTCTACTTGGATTTTTGTACTTTTAGACCCAGACCATTTCGCTGATAACTGCACACCGCCTCGTGGCATCTCAGCTGATCTAAGACGCATCTCAGCGATCTAAGACCGCTCTCCACACGTTTGCAAGTTCCATCCCCTCTATTCTGTTCACGCAACAAATCCACCATTAAATCCACCGATTGTTTATCAAACCTCTCTGAAACAAGCTGCCTGAGAACATCACAAACGAGAGATTCAGCTGGGTTCCAGATGAGTCTCTCGAAAAACCAAATTAGTTTGCAAATGAGTGTATATTCGCTAAGCTGTACCATTCTTTAGTTCGTTGGACTTGGAAAGAGAGCGTGTGGTAGCCAGTGGGTATACAGCGGAAAATGACGTCTCTTGTAACAGACAAACAAGTAATCGAGATATACGCTCATTTGCGAATCAATTTGGTTTTCACGAGAGACTCAACTGAATCTCTGGTTCATGATATTCTACAACTGAAAGTGCTGCACACAGGCCGCTTCATGTTTCAGCTGGCACGATATTAGAGATATCGCAGTATATTTTCATAAAGGAAACTACTCACAAGGTTGCTGAAAACTCTTCGACAGCCCACGACCGGTTTCGCCCTTCTTGGGGCTCATCTGGTAGGCGCAGTCCCCGAGTTTCCGTCAACCGTCTGCTTGAACCCAAGCACTGTTTTCGAGAAGTACACTCATTTGCAAGTCAGTTCGGTTTTCACAAGAGACTCAACTGAATCTCTGTTTATGAAAACAGTGCAATTTGGGTTCAAGTAGATCATAAGGTTGACGGAACCTCGGGGACTGTGCCTACCTGATGAGCCCCAAGAAGGGCGAAACCGGTCGTGGGCTGTGAGTAGTTTCTTTTATGAAAAAATTATCGAGATATTTCAAGGGCTTAAATTTAATCTCTTCCCTGTATATGAGAGTCTCTCCAGTGTGCGTAAATGAAAATGTGCTGTCAATACACTTGACTATAAATTGCACTCCTGTTGTCCAGCTGATGAACCAGGGTGTGAAGCAGTACTCCAAATGAAAGTTTCAACAAGTCCTCCGCAAATTTGAAATCGAATACCTAGAAAACATGGGCGGTGAAGACCTTTTGCGTCAGATGAATATACCATGAGTTATAAAGCCAACCCGGGAAGTTTGTAATGCACTTCACATGGAAATTGGACGCCCTTAAAAAGTCGGATTCGCCACTTAAGGACGGCAGTGAAAATGTCACCCAGGTTTAGAAAAATGTCCAGAGAATGTAGAACTTGTTGTCAAATTACTTTGACTGAGGATGTAACAGATTGGCCTTGACACCAGTGTAGTTAAATCGAGTAGACTAAGGGAATTTCGCCAAACGTTACGACACATACGCTGATAATGATGTCGCGTGTCGATGACGGAACACCATCGGTTTCTGAATTGTGCCTGTGAGTTACTCGGCCTAGTCGATCGGCAAAAATGGCCTGATTTGGGAATATTCCGCGTGTTCCAGAAACTACTTTCAGGAAAACAGGATACCATGAGATGGCGCTTAATTTGTAGTTCATAGAGATGCTCATTGATTGCAAGATGAAACTAGTTTTATATTGAGATGCAAAGTTTTATGAGGCTGCTATCCGTTTAAGGATGTGTATTCCACATCGGGTCAGAAACAAAATAATTAACACTGTCCACCGGAGACAAAACCCGAAGGCAGTTGTAAACCCGTCTGTCTATCAAGTAGGGCAGGGAGGGTTGGAAGTTTGGATTTCACGGTATATATACACGAGATGGACTACTGGCCAGAATATTCACGAGCTACACCAAGACCTGACTTATGTTTCTAAATATGGCGAAATTTGACACCCGTCGCAAACCAGAAACTTTGTTGTCGGACTGGTGAGCAGTAGTTTGTTTCACATGCGAGATAGTGTTCATCTTCAGCGGTTTTCTAAATTTAGTGTGCCACTACTAGTAATTGTGAAGCTGGCCGTTTTGCTTATATGGACAGCACTGATTTCTTTGCACGCAATGCTCTACGCGTAACTCCAATGACGGAAGGAAAATGCTTTTTGTAACCCTTTTAATAATGGTGAAATAATGAAATAGCAACCCCCAACTTTTACTTTGTTTAGTGGCACCGACATTAACTGGTACACTACGATCTTCGACGAACATGAAAAGAAGTCAGCTGCTTGGGTACTGGCGCGGAGATTACGCCAGTGAGAGTAGAGCCAGACACTTCTTTGCAGCATTTACACTGCTTGATGGCCCCATGAACCTCTAGAATTTTATCATGAAGCCATGGGGTGAGGCTAGCGAATCGTGAATGAACCACAGATCTTGTCATATTTAACTGCACAAAATGCAAAAGAAATTCTTCCGCTCACAAAGGCCCTCACGGGTGTTTGGAAGACCTACATTGATCCTAATCATCTTAGGTATATCCATCAAGCAGTCAACCACACTGAACACTTGGTTGGCCCTGGGAAGCTGGCACCACAAATTTCGTACAATCACATTTATCAAGGATGGATGGATGATATAAAATCATTTGTGACTCAAAAGCTTGACAAATATAGAAGAAATTAGGCAAAGCATTATGTTGAGTGGTGAAATGTATCCTTTCCAGCACTGTTTTGAGCAACCCAGGTAATTTGCTGAGTCTTTTCGTTGAAGTTCAGTTAGTCCGGTTTTTTCAAACTGTGGCCCAATTGCTAACGTGAAACTTTTGGTTTCAAACTTCTTTCCGTTGGGCAATAATCCGGTGGAACGGCATAGTGTGCAATCAAACAAACGCAGTTATAGGTTGGCTCGCCATTCCATCCATCAGGATTAATTCGGTGATTTAGGTCGATGAATTGGGCGGCGCACGCACTAGTAAAGTGGCTTAGTTTATCAGAAACGTGGACTGAAGCAAATTCTCAGCCATCATTAGGGGTGGATATTTACCGATAAGTCGTTTACTGACACCTTGTTCACCATATTTGCTTTGAACATTGGACGCTTATTGAGATGCCTTCTCTATTGTGCATCATTGATCTACCGATGTGCGAAAATTTCAGAGGCCAATTTCAAGAGGGTGGAACATATCTAGGTCCAAATTATGCTTCGCGATTGCATGGATTAATACAACTGGTTGGCCTTCTTACGTTTGAAAGCATGAGATTTGATCAAAGGAGGTTTTCGAAATGGGTAGCCCCACTATATGCCGTCGTCACATAATCTGACAACCTTATTTGTCGGGTACTTAAGTATTATATTATTATATTTCAACCCAGCCGTCTATTTAACGGATCAACCGTTTTTCCAGTGTTCATATTACTGCAGTCTGTTATGTCATCATTGTGAAGAAGTTATTCGGTTCTTCTTTTTGGCCGAAGCAATAATTCTGCAATAGTCGTCAGCATGTTTCACTTGTTAGTTGTGGGACTAGAGATAAACAGAAAAAATTTGCTCAAACTCAACAAGAACAATTTTGTAATTTATCCCCTATCCCCATTTGTTCAAAATACTATTTAGTTTGTGATTACGCAGGGAAATAACACCACTTCTAGGGATAACCTAGGGTTTTGTCCATTGCGTGACAAACCAGAGTGATGTTTCGCGCTGAATGATTGATGATTATTAGGGTTTTGCCTGTTTGTGAGCAGATTAGTCGCTGAGATAAACTACTGCGTCATCGAATGTAACCGTTTTCCTCGGTTGATACTTGTAGGCACCAGGTCCTTGCAAACCTTTGTATTCAACGAAATTCACAAGATTTTGACGTGTTGTCTTTATTTTTCTCAGCCTATTAGTGTTACGTAGCTCGGTCGATCTTACAGTCTGCAAAAATGGTAGTGAGTAATTTTGCTTGATGTCATTCTTGCACTACTGCAAATGGTTATGAGTAGTGCATATACAATGCGGATAAGATCGTGACCAAGGTGCGAGGCGACCACATGGCACCAGGTATGAGACAGCCGGATTGGGAAAACTGTCTCCTCGAATGGTGACGAAACGTTTGCATATCAACTGCCAACCTCGGCGAATAGATCAACAGCCACATGATCAACTATCAATTTGAATCGATTGTCTGGGCAACATTGGTCATACCCGTAGCGGACTAGGACCTCATCAGCGTGTTCGGATAAATTAACAAGCTAAGTAGCCAATACAAAATCACAAAATCACAATAGCAAAGGAATGAGTACTAAAATGGGGACTCACGAATGTGTAGATCCAATAGTCCACTACCCCGATCCAAATGCAGTAACTGGCTGTGAAAGGGAATATTCACTTATCAAAATTTCCCGCAGATGGTTCCGCGTGAGTGATATATTCCACGGTAGGAAAATTATTCACGGCTAAAAGGTCGCAGGGGTTTATTGTGGCGTTCAACAGTTGACACAAACACAGAAATTTAGTCCCACTGGTTCAGAAGTCAACGAACAGTTTAACGGAGCGTAAACACACCCGTTCAGCAAGAAGTCAGCAGGTCGCACCGGAAAATTGTGTATTCGTAACATTAAAACAGACGTCATGATACAATATGTACGACAGTTACAAAGTGTGGTTTAAGTTCAGGAAAAATGGTAAATGTAACAACGGATTACAGACACTACATACCTGGGTCGGAAAAATTGCAGTTTTTCTTTACTATATTATTGATAATCGATAGACTACTTGTTCTGCGTATATTTCAGCACGAGGACCAAACATGAATTCCATAAACACTCTGTTCAGCATTTGTTCTCATATTACAGTGCATTTCAGAATGCATGATGTACGAGCTGAAAGTTTTCGGAAAAGTTCGGCTCTAATCAGTAGACTTTTACGATTATTGAAGTTGCTCATAGTTGCCTTATCCTTCCCTTTTTGTCCAATTCGTCCGAAAATGCCATCATGAATGGTGCACTTCAGGGGATAGTAAGTGCGGGCAAATGAAAATCATTTGGATAATGAATTCAGACTTGGATTAAGCATACGACGGTATTTTTCACTTGACGATGATTTGCTTGTATAAACTAATCTCTGTAGAAAGCACTCATTTATTTCGGAATGCACCTCATAGCTTTGAAGTGCAAATTTTAACTTCCATAATTTTCAACAATTCAAGCGTTTGAATTATCGATGAGATCTAGTAAGACCGGAATTCGAGTCCAATGCTTCTCCAGCTTAGTGTGAGCCGATCACTGTGAATGTGCGAAGATGCCAGCTGGACAACCCAGACAAAAGTTTTCAACGAAGGCAAAGAAAGCCAAGAACCACAGCAGTATTCATAACCGACATCTGATATTTGGTGCAAGGTTAAAGGGATATATGTGCCATCACAGAGCACCTACCAGGATCCTAACAATTGAAAATCTGTTGATTCTACCATAGTATGTGCATAAAAAAAACTTTATTTCGTCGATACCCCCAAAACTTGTTCCCTCTGAGAACTAGATTCTTCTATTCACGGTTAAGAAGGAGCACAAATTCTTTTTTATTAAAAACGTTTATTTCCATGTGCTTCAACTATGTTGCTAATCGTCGCCTGTTTTGCTTCCCTACTCAAAGGCATTCAAGCACAAATACCAGCAGCTTAGATGTGGTTTAATGAGGTCCACACCAGCATCTGTTTTTCATTCCAGGGATTTAATTACCATTCATTGCGTTTCACTAATTATAGTTGGCTAGGAATCCCTTGCTCCTCTTTGGGTATCTTTTCCCGTGCTTTTATGGTCCAGTAATGGAGTAGCACGACCAGAAACAGTGAAAACAAAGGCGAGCAAATACCAAACGATATACAAACGGATACGGGTGGTCAGACAGTGTAAATAGGCCGTATAAATAGATGATGGCGCAGAAAACTTTTATCAAGTTAGCGAGGTAAGGAAAACGAGCTGGGAAGGGGAATGGGGTGAATTTGGCACAATTTGAACACCTGCAGTCTTTAGCTGACAGCGCGACGCAGCAAGTGTCATGCGTCGGATCGAAATACTCACTTAGGCTCGTTTGAAAAAAAATCCCAACAAAGACCATCGGATAAGACGCAATATGAACGTATTACAACAATAGGACTACCGGATACGTCGACTTGGGGCAGAGGATAGCTCGCTCGTCTGCCGTTCAGGAAATTCCGGGTCCAGTCTTCGGTCAACGTTCAGATAAGCCGGTCAAACATAAATGGAGCTGATATGAAACTGCGAAAAAGCATAGACAGCCGAAAATATCTCAACATAAGTAACCATGGTGAAGGCAAGAAACTGGGAAACGAGCGGCAGGGGACAGAGACGGCGTCATGATAATCAGGCGTAAGTTATACCACTCATAAGTAGTCAGAAAGATAGACGAGTAACTGCTGATCGCCGTTGGTTCCCGGGAGTAACCAACAGGGCTGTTTGCTTGTGGAGCACAAGTGTGGATGCAAGGCTGCGCTCAACTCCTTTGGTCTATGGTTTGGGCGTAGTATACAGTCAGTGGTACCGAGCTACGTGTGACGTGTCCGTTTGGCGCTATTGTGCCAGCACGCACGTGGGAATGTGTTCGACTATACCCTAAGATAGGGGTTAACTGGTTATTCCGACGCGTCATCACAAATACTGGAGGGTGAGAGAATTGCGTGTACGTAAGGAGCAACAGTTTATCCCAATCTAAGTGTGAAAGGTGGAATTGGCTGCGTTTTCCATATTTAGAGCAGCAGGGGGGACGAGATTCAGAGGCATTCGGCATTTTACCCAATGCTGTCTCATAGGTAATACAATGACAAAGGGCATATCTTATTTCCCGGTCAGCACGTCCATTTTGGTATTTTTGTTCCCCTCAAGGTATGGCTAAATTCTGTATACTGCCTCTGATGCATCGGTTACAACCTACCCCCCAAAGTAGCTGGGAAACAAAGCGGATTTTTAAAAAAAGTGTTTTTCAACATTCTCAAAAGAGGCAAAGCCGAAGTCAAATGTTTCCACCTTCCGTTTGAATGCAACATAAGAACTGAAGAACTGTTAAGAAGATTACAAGTGATCTTTAAAAGGCCATTCCGTGCCATGAGCTTAATCGTGATTACCACTAGTCACCCCATCATGATGAACTGCTGAAATGCGAAACCTTCGTTTGTGGAGAAACCTACAACGGTCGAACAACGAGGCAATTTTAAGAGGGTATATCCGAACCTGCATCCTCCGCATGGATGATGATGTTGATGATGATGATGAAACGTAATTAGTTTTTTTGGTACATCTCGCTAAAAGCTAGCACAAAATGATATTTTAACCTTTTTTAGGCCACCTTACGAAGTACAAATTTGAATACTAAAGTTTCTTTTGTAGAGACAAGCAGTATCCGTGTTTTGCAGGTTCGGGTTTCTCAGACAAAATCGTCCCGTAAAAAATGGAGTCTTCCTTATGAGAGCAACGGCATACAGGCTTCAAGTGTCTCGGAGATTTTCTGTCCAACCTAGATTTTCCAATGATAACACTGGCTGAAAATCGCTTCCTAAATGTTCAACTATGCTGGAAAGGTCACTGCAGAACAGCCTGAGGTTGAACGATGAGGTGGTCTGGTGACTAAATCTTACGGTTCGCTGCGACAGGAATATGAGAGCAGTAATGTATTTTACCCAGACGACCAGCATCTTCATGATTATGGAGGCAGCGATGCCACCTACCCCCGGGTCAATCATAAAGACCACTCATCAGCGTTTCTGTTTATCCAATAACCACCTCAAAACCGAGGTGCTTGGTTCCACTTTTAATGACTACTACCAGGAACTACGGATATACTGGAGTCTCACAAAGTTGTCCTCTGGAACGTTCGTGGTGTGCAGGCAGGCAGATTCCATTGACACTTGCACGGCGCCACGACAGAAGAGAAACGGTGTTGCCTTAACAATCGAAAGGGCTTTCACGATGGGTGGAGAGGAAGGCCGATAGGAGAAGAGCCGCAAGGATGACTTGTACTCTGGGGTTGACAAATTCGAAGTAAGGGATTTGGTTGAACTCCTATGGTCGCGTAAGTTTATCAGCCAAGCTTTTGCCTGGGTTTATCACGTCCATTGGTGTAAAACGAGCTTACCACTCTTGTCTCTACTCACCAACTAAGTAAGTGAAGCACTGCCTGAAATTTTTCTGGCTTCATTTGAGACCTCGGAATTCGGAACCCCCCACGAGTCGTTCGTTTACAGACGTTGATTATGCGAAGGATATTGCTCTCCTGGGTTAAGATCCTTCAAAAATAGGAACTTTTTATAACAACCCAAGTAACTCTTCCTCATGGGCTAATTATATAATGAGGCTACTTCTCGAAACGGAAAGGCAAGGATAGCTTTTACCAAGCACCGACAACTTTGTCGCTGATGTGACGTCAGTTTATCTGTCAAGTCTATAGTCTACTCTGCGGCAATGCGATCCATACCGCTTTATGAATAAGAGATGTGGCCTTTACATGCAGAAAATGTACGAAGTTTGTTAGGGTTTGACCATCGCTATCTCCCAAGCGTTGGTCGGATGTGGTTGGAACATGGGATTAGTAATGCTGAGGAACAAGGAACTCTGACACAATAGATGAATTACTCAAGTTCCATAGATTGTTCTTGTTTAGGATATATGCTCTGTATGCCAGACGACTATCTGTTTCGCACAGCTCGTTCTTCCCAATCCTGTGCTAAGTAGCAGTGACCAAATTTTGGATGGTGAATGGTCTGGTAACGAAATCATTAACCAGTAAACTGATTCGGGTTGACAACTGCAGTCTTCTTGGATGGGGATATCAGGACTCAACTGACCAGCTGTTACTAACACTGGTAGAATTGATCCAGTCGCGCGAACTATGGTGCGCTTGCCTTAAATGCGTAGTAACCCAGTCCCCGAAGTAACTGAATATGATATCGCCTCCAAAAATTAGCTGCACGTCCCACTCTCTCACCCTTGCTATCAAAGCTGTGGAAGATGGAACCAGTGTGCCCATGGCACAGGTTTTAAAGCTGACAAATTGTAAATTTAATGAAGCTCTCGATGACGCAGGCACCCCGGGTAATGATCAAGTGACGGACACTCCTCCTTTTGTAAGGTCATTATTTTTAGACTTACCACGCTTCTATGAACGTTCGCTGGCTGACCTTCGTCTAGTGATCTTAAATCAGCGCCAAGGGCTTGCACGTACCATTACATTCAACTCAGTTTACACCGTCTAGGTCTCTCCCAGTATGCACAAGGCTCCATTGGTTTGATGACTGTTGACCAGTAAAACCAATTTGGATGCCCGTCATTCATTATATATATTTGGTCCAGAAGGAATGATGTCGAAGCATTTGTCTTCACTCAGGTAGACGTGCTCTTAGTTCGTTTTCTCTTTCTCGATTCCAGACACCGGATGCGTTTTTTGTCTAGTGAAACAATGCCATAACTTCAGTATACCTGGAACTAACGACAGCAAAGATAGAGGAGTAGTGGCCACTTAAAGTGATGCTGTTGCAGGTCAGAATGCTATCTGAACACCTTCAAAGCAATACGCATGGGATAATTAATCTGCCACTTCACTGTTAAGCGTAAGCAACGTAAATTGATCCAAGCATTATTAGGAAGTTCGAAATTGATAACGTAACACTTGTGAAGTCACGCACATGACGAAGTGCCTCCATATGGAGGCATAATTGGCAGTCAGGTCAGGACCTAAGAAACACCATTTTGCGTGCCTTCTAATCTTTCTGTATGCCAAAACAATATATGGGACCAATGCAATCACTTTGATTGTTGTGGCGATAGTGGAAAGGGACTTGGCACCAGCAGAGAACGGCTTCGCGGAGTTCACTGATATGCCATCGTCATTTTGACCATGTTTGAAATAATCCCTCTGACATTTTTACCTGATTAAACTATAGCGACTGGGCTGACTGACTTCTGCGTGGACTTGTGATGTTGGAGGTGTTCCTGCTCAGAATGCTGGAACCCGCTATGTTCCAGAGTTTGGTAACCCGGGAGAGTAAGTTCCTTGGTTGTGGCCATTTCCAGCTTTTGCGTGTTCCGATTCAGTGATGAGACCATGCAGAGATGGTGACTACTACCTTCCAGTGACATATGCTTGGCTGGAGATGTTGTTCTCTAAAGCCAAGCTGGGTTCGAACTTTCGCTCGTTGGGAAGAACGATGGGTGGCTTTTTACTTTCTCAATTGGTTTAGCCAATGATCACAATTTCAGGAATATTGTTTCGCTGTAAAATCTTGGGGTCGTCAATTATTTGCAACTGCTTCACGGCCACACATACAGTCAAGCATTTCTGGTGCTGCTGTACATTTGATTAATGCGAGGCAACTGATAATCGTATTTGCTGATCTACCTTGTACAGGACGCCAACTAGACATTACACGACTGTCAACACATCCAAGCATATTCTCTGAGCAGCGAAAGAAGTGAGTTTTTTCATAACCAGTCTAAACATCCCCAAAACGTAAGCATCGGACCAGATAAACGAGTACTATTTGTAGACGTCACGAGGTCACTCTTGGTACCAGAAATCGCCAGCACACTTCAACCAGCAGATAATAGAATCATTAAGTATTTTAAAACCGCTTATTGAGAGCAGCTGACTCGTCGTATACGGCAAAATACCTGCGGTAAAAGGACTCAAGCGGACATACACAGAGTCCGATGCTGTTCTTGTTTCTCATGTTTTGAAATCTACTAAATGTAATGGATGAGGTGAAGATAGCATGGAACAGTGTACTGAAGCGCTTGATTGAGTGCGGGTTCGACGGATATGGGCACTTTAATGTACAGACTACTAACATCAGAAACGGAAATGAAGTTGGAAAGCACCTTTCTTGTACTCAAGTTACAGTAAACATATGATGATTTGTCGTAAAAGGTAAGATAATATTTCTTGGTACATTTTACACCGTTTCAAAATAAAACACTGCTTGCCATGGAAAAGCTTCAGGCAATGTGAGGCAACAATAACAGCGCTTACAACGCTGATGAACTACTGCAGGAAGACAGATGGACATTCTCGAACACTCAGTCTTGTGTACTTCGACTTACAACCACAAAACCTCGGAGAATAATGTGCCATGCACTTTGGAACCCTTTTTGCCACTTTTTGGTGTTTCCACTTAGATTCTTCCAAACGTGCTGGAGGATGAATTTCTGCTTGTTGCCTTTTCGTATCTCTACGGTTTCAGTTGACTTCAAGGTCAGCAGGTTTACTGTTCGATTGGTTTTTGTTTGCTGGCGTGGCTTCAGTGGTCGTAATCCATACGGTTTGACTGTACTTTATAAGTGGAAGAAAACTATCTACCTGAATGTCATTGTTAGCTTCGCAGGGGGCAAAAAGGTAGATTCTATCTGCCTGTTATCAGTGAAATAAGTTACTTAGGGAACTACCTTGCTCTCTTGTTTGTATACTCCGGTTTTATCGTCTGAACTGCATCTTGGCTAAGCACTGCTACTACATCTATTCACACTTTCGTTGACTCAGGCTTCAAAATAAATATTTTTACAGCTCCGACCACTCTGTTGTGTACCAGAGCGCAATATGGTGGTCTTCCGTTTCCAGCTCATGAACCTTCAACCAGCGTATTTCATATCCTGCATTCTGTACCAGACTATTACTTGGTTAGTCTCAGTCAGTTGTTGGACTGACTTACGTTTCCCTAAAACATGAAGCCAGTTGGTTGGTAGAAGTCAGGTACTATTAGAGGGAGCAAGTTCGGCCACGTAAGTCTGATGGGCATCAGTTAGTGCATATGGAGTCGTGAACTGGGTAGCCCTGCGGCCAATCTCATTCATCTTGAAAACTCTACGTTTCGTTCAGTTTCATGTTTGTAGTTTTCCGATTGTCACAACCTGCCCCGGAATAAAAAAAATCTGGGTAGGATAAACGGCCGGATACGTTGGAAATACCAAACTAACCACTCCGGACACCGGAATATATTCATGTCTATGTCACCAGAAGGCGACGGGATGACAAAAATATATTCCCCAAAATTTATTTACTCGGGGTTAACATATTGTGCGCAAAAGATTCATCGAGACTGTCAGTTTCAACCACGCAATCCTATACTTTATCGCCAAGAGAACTGAGCAAAGATAGTGTGCTTTTAGTTCATTGCGATAAACAAGCCAGCTTGCAGAAAACAGTAGTTGTGGAAACGGGAATTCGGTCCAACCCAGAAGCATAAAAAATGCCGATTGGTATCAAAGATAGATGGGAGATTTACCCCAACGGAAGATATCCAGCAATCTGAATGTCCGACTGAGCAGAAGACTGTGAAAAGCTAAATCTGTAGAAAGCGTTATTCAGCAATGAACACTTTAGTCGCTCCGAATCACTGACGTCAGCTAGCCTTTTTTCTTACACGCTCAAAGCTAGGATCATATTTCATCGGTTAACGTGGGCGTGTACATCGGTGGATATTTTCTTTGGAAACGTAAAATATTTGGGAAATACTACCGCAAAAACTCGATGCAGTCGAAAGGTGATAACTTTAGTTTGTGAAAATCCGAAAACTGTTATTCTCAATAAGTCTTGGGAATGTACAAACCGTCCGCTGTTAATCCAACAGATTTATTTATGACCTTTAACATTCACTTTGTTCTATGTTGATATCATCTAAATTTGAGAAGTTAACATAGAGTTAGTTCGCTTTCTCGATGATGAGTTTCGTTCATCATGACCGCAGTTTCACAACTTTCTACTTTTAACTGACTGCTGCTTTGTCAGCAGATCTTTGGATATACGACTACTCGGTCACTCACAGTAACCAATAACTGATTTCCCCACAATGAAGATTTAACCGAGTGGTTGTTGATTGTGTGGCTATCCAACTCCAATGCATCTCTATCACTCGGTGAGTAGTTACTTTCTTATCGGCGCACGTACTTCTCCCATCAGTTTTGGGGAAATCGCAATCAAAGTTTTCAGTTCGGTGAACCGACATGTACATCTTTGGAACACTTGGCGTCCACAATCGACTTGTCTAACACAAAGAACTCGATGGACCTTATATAGACTTCGTTAAGATGTGTATAGAGTTCACTGGTTTTGGGCTATGAATGCAGAGTAAGAATTTGAATGAGTGATGGGAATGAACACAATAACCTTCCCTATGAATACGCCTTCGGACCGATCACACTGATTTTCGGACTTATTTCTTGAATTCGTTCAGTCAGTAGAATCAGCAGACGAGGAGTGTTCACTCAAAAGTTAGTGAGATTGCACCGCCATCCTAGGTAGGATGACACATGATAAGTGAGACGGAGACGGCGATCGCATTCGGTGTACAATGCAATAGTAGCTGGGCGGCTAGATTACTGCGACTAAACGTAGCATAGATATGGCCATAATCACCAGCTGTCGCTAAATGATCACTATTAAACTTTACTCTGATAGAAGCATCTTTTTTCACTACATTTATTTTACCTACTTGATGACGCCAAAAGAGTCAGGCATTCAACCAGCTGGTAAAAATGTTGCGTCAAACGTTTTTCTTCCCTTTGCAGAGAATCAAATTTGGGTGTTAGACTGACACGCCTTAACAACGTGCGAGCCAGAACTACTAGAATGGAATTGGGAATTTGTAGATATTGCTCAGTCCACGTTGGTTTACGGTGCAATGAACTTTCAGTAGTTTCGTTTTTGCGTTCGGTGACAGAAATATCTACAAATATGAGGCTATTATTATCTTCTGTCTAAAATGTTACAGCTGAATGCTCCGTATTTTTCATACTTTCGTGTATTTTTCTTCTTTCCTATATTGCGTATATTCATACGATTGTAAACGCTTTGAAAATGGGTGGGGTCAATATAGAATAAAATATCGTCCACACCTGAAAGGTTTTGCAAAACCAGAACATTGGTAAGTGTCATTCGATCCTACCTCATCCTTCATATGTACGTCAAAAGTGTTGTCTCGCAAAATAACTCTGTGATGACGTGAAATAACCAGGAATAATAGGTCATTTTATATTTGTCGAACTGAACAAAGTTTCTGGCGCCA
The DNA here is from genome assembly GCF_000715545.1 of Opisthorchis viverrini. Lineage (NCBI taxonomy): Eukaryota > Metazoa > Platyhelminthes > Trematoda > Opisthorchiida > Opisthorchiidae > Opisthorchis > Opisthorchis viverrini. Next base: position 89,853 of record NW_008751709.1, read on the forward strand.
TATTTCTGTAAAATATGAAATATTCAGGTAAAAAACAAAAGCTTTTCTCAGATAAATGCACATTTCAAAGATACTGAATCACATCTAACCAGCTGGACAGAAAACAAACCGGAAGCTTACTTTACCTACTTGCATTTCTTGGCTCACCTCCCGGTGGGCTCAACTGGAGCCAATGCGTACCTGAATGTTCTGTCACAATGTGCCTCATAAACGCGCAAGTTTGCTTTCACCATGAGAGCTATTTGAGGCATTCGTGATTCCGCATCCCATGGTAGCCTATTGGAATCCAAGTGCTGTTCGTGATCTGGCTATTCACCTCTGTGTCAAACGGACTTGCCGGTGCGTACAATAGATATTTACAAATAAATATAATGCCTAATATTTATGGCATATGGTATATATAGTATAAATATAAAAGAAATATACAAAAACGTATGTCGTGAACTGCGTGCTTGTGTGTAGCTCTATTCATGTCTAACACCATCTATGAAATGTTTGTATATCCATCTGACCGTATCTATCTTTATATTTATACGTTTCTTTAGATGTCTATACATGTGAATTCCCTACTTGTGAATGTTCACTTCAACAAAAGGCAAAACACACGTGCAGTTTTATCAAAATGTTTTCATATGTATCCTGACAGAAGAGGTCAAACAATCACTAGCCCGTTTGTCGAAATTGTTCGCCGTTTACAGCTGTACACAGAACCCACCTTTTTTTTCGAAGTAGTTTAAAACCCTATGTACTGATGTGACACAAGTAAGCTGTATTTTTATTGCGTAACATTGTAGAGATTTCTGTCGCCGAACGCCGAAATGGAGTTTTGAACGTTTATTGTGCCATACATCATCATGGACTAGGTACTGTTAACGAATTCCCAGTTTCACTCTAGTAATCCTTGTTTGCACGCTGTTCAAGCGTGCCAGTCTAACACGCACGTTCGATCACTTTTAAGCGGAAGAAAATTCAATTTTGACTTGCGACAACGCCTCGCTGTCCGCCCAGTAGGCACAGAGGATGCATCCAGCAATTTCTGCTGTAAGACCTCTGATGAATATTCCAAAAGCTATGTAGACACAAGCGAGAACCGGGTACCCAAAACCAGCAGTTAGCAGTTGGTTATCTCAGGGAACGTTCGCTATTGCTCAACCAAAATTCAGCGAACCTCACCACAACATAAGCAGTTTTTCAAACAGGCATAAGCAGAACACCTGAGCTATGACAAATTCACCTTATGACATCCATGGAGCAGCCAAACACCGTCATTCTGTAAGCTTTCGTGTGCACTGAATTTGTCTGGAGGTGCGGCTGCAAACTACGAAAGTGTTCATTATCATAAAAGTGCTGATGTTTTGAAATAAACCATAACGCAACCAAAATAACTTTTGGGTGAACATTTATGATGACGCATAAAATCTGTTGCTCCAATTGGACGGCAGTAGTCAAGGGGTTGATCATAGAAGAAAGTTCTTGTTGCATACGCTTTGAGTGCGCTTGAATACACTGTAGACGTCTAAACAAGCTAGGATGATGAAAACACTGCTTATTAGACTCTGTCCAGCTGGTATATAAATTACTCTCCGGAGCATTTCTTCGATGAAAAGCGATCAAATGTTGCTAACGCACCAAGCTTTAAAGAAGGAAATAACTGCTCATGACACTTTCTAGTAAGCTGTATTGAAACCCAATATCCGTTTATTTTCTTGCTTACTAACAAATGCTATTGGTTCGCGCATCCAGCGACGTCCATTAACTTTGTATCTCGTATGCATTTGCGGCTGGTCTGAAGTGAAACTTTCATATTCAAAGACCCTGGGAGAATCTCTAACTCAGAAAAAGGGCCAGTTTACCTGATAGATGACTCCATGGGTACTGCACTGAGTTGGGGCCGTTACTCGAACCAAGTAGAAGACACCAAATTTAGACTTGAATGGACAGCAGTTACACGCCATTGTCCTTACGAGATCGATCGTGTACTCAACTGTCTGGTGTAATAACCGGCTGACCATGAGGAGAAGCAGATCATAATCTCGTGACGTGTTTACTTGAGGATATATCATTCGCTTCTGCATGCTGACAAATGCCCCGATCAATGTTTCTCTTTTGGAATACTATTTTTTGGGTAGGTGGATTGACAGAAAAACATCCTACCCCGGGCAATTCTACTACCTGGCGTTATGCTTACCAAAGTCATCCACATATATATGAAGGACCACATCAGTGGTCTGCCAATGGCAGTCTCTGATACCCGGAAAGCCAAAGTAGAGATTTAGGAAAATTCAAAAGGCAACTTTCAGATGGAAATCCACATCAAAAACGACAATCTCATGCGGACTCGCAAATGAACGGCCACTTTTCAACTGAGTGAAAATTTTGAATAGAGTGGAAAAGAATACCAAAAAGCTGTTACTCTTCTTTGTCCTGATGACACCGGTTTTCGTAAAGCTGTGGCACAATCCCATTCCTCAGTTGACTGTGTCCAAAGAATGGTATAATTTTGAGTCAAGCGATCGAGGTGGCTACACAGTGGTTTGCCCATCTACCTATCAAACCTGTGCAACTAACCGGGCTTCTGTGTAGGGAGTTAAATGGTTCGAGACTCCATCGTGTTGAAAACAGGTGTCATGTAAAGGGAAAAGTTTTCCAAGTGAGGTAGCACAAGCTCATTCTGCAGCTAAATAATATAAGCATTTATGACTGTATCGTTAAAACAACATGGAACAAATATCTTCATACCGTGGATAACTCACAAAGCTGTCAACCTTAGGTTTGGCTAGGGCGTCAGGTTCTGGATACATAGTCATTTTGGTAGCTTAATTCTCTTTTTGCTTTGTTGTAACACTTTGTATAATAGTAATAAATAGTCGTTCAACTGTGCTACAGTTTTGATGCCTAAATGCCATGCCACCAGAGAGATACATGGGGGTTAAGATACTGCTGGGTCGCCCAAGCCTAGACAAGAGCAACAGAGACGGTTAGGTCTCGGTGTGAAACATGGATCATTCGATCAATAAGTTTGCTCCTAGGTTACCGATCCATTTCCATCTAGTGTACGTATTGTATACGTTGGCTTCACTTCAAATAACGATAATTTTACTGCCTTAGCTTCTATCAAAAGATACCACTGAAAGAAATTCAAACATCGGAAATAGTTGCTTAGATGCAGTTTTTTTGCCCTGGACGGTTTATGAATCAAGTGCATGTCTCGTGTAGTGTCCATGCGAAGTGACGTACCGACTGTTGGTGTCATTGTACTGGTTGAAGCATGATTATTCATAGATATGGGCTTAAAGGTTTTAAAGCCGAACGCTTCTGAGTGCGAGCTTTGTCACACAAGTAATGGGAATTTTGGGGCGTACAGAAAATATGGATTGTTATTCAAGTGCCTCGCCTGAGGGGACCTTGCCTCAGCATGCGAGAAAGATCCTTCACAATAGCCCGTTGATCATCTGTAGGAGCTTTTACTCCCACAGTCCTTTCAGATCCTATCTCTTTGCTACACTAGCCCTCATGGTAGAAGACATCAAGGTTAAACTAAGGGATAAATGGACACCTGAAACAATGAGAAAAGTTTGCGTCATTCTTGGGGCTGTATTCGATCGTCCAAACCATGACTGAGGTCAGCCAGTAGTTACTAGGGTTTTGAAATACCTAATGACAATTAACATATGATTGGGACGTTGCAAACAACTTAATGGCAGAATCGTTGTTCGTGCTGATTACGGTGTCACTGCATGCAGTTTCGAAGGATTAAACATATGGTTTTTTTCAATGTTGTATTGTCATTCCTAATAGTTCATTCGTTTTGGCGCGTTGCTGACAACTGTATCAACTGCCGTCAGCTTCGCACATGAAACAGTACCTCTATGTCACTCTAGCAAGCGACCGTCTTCAGTCGCATCACAATCGGAAAAGACGGTTGAAGCATGATTCTGGGGTACATTTGGCTACTCTATGGTTCAACAAACAGGTTCAATCAGATTGACCAGGTTGTCTGAGAATAGAATGTTCATGATCAGTATCACCTTTAGTATTATCATGACCGGTAGTAATATACATGTAATGAAAGCCAAAGCGTAACTGACCCAAATAAATGGGTTTAAGGGAGACATTACTTTCCTGCAAAATTACTCCACAAAAATGCAGTCCAATTGGTATTTCTCCCAGGAAATCCGTCCGCACAACAACGCTAGCACTAAATTGATTCTGACAATCTTGGGCTTTTTTTCGACCTGTGATCTCCGCGTTTAGACGCGGACATTCTGGTTAGTCCGTGTCGAAACTGACAAGGCACTGGACTACAATTTCGATCTCAGATGTCAGTCGACTGCACCAACACTCAGGATGCACAAGAAAAATACGAACACAATGTGATCTCGCGTTCCGTCACAATGAACAATTAGACAAGACGTATGATCGCATTATACACATACTACCTGAGATCAATTCCATACGAACTGCTGATAATTAGCGTGTGAATTTAAGTCACGTTCCACATGGAAAGGGGCCAGTTAATAAACAGCCAAAATAAAATCAGATAAAGTGAACAAATCCTGTTACTCAGACAAGTTCGCACTGCCCTTTAAAATCACTTCGACCTGGCCCTTGTTGATTGACAACAGTTTGCTTCGAATTTCGGCATCTCCCGTGTCACCCGTTGTCTTCAAGACAGTTAAATCGAAATCACGTTGGGCAGCAGAAATAAAACACGAATGTGTCCCAAGAGGCCTTATACATTCCGAATGCAGACACATTTTAGAGGGAAGCGGAGAGCACTATATTCGTAACAGTCAGAAAACCTCCTATAATCGTGAATTTGAAATTGCCCGTCCAGTTTCTTTGCCTCAATTTGGTTTGCCAAAACTGCAGACAGCTACTCCTAATAGCTAAAGCTTCACGCTCCAGAACAACCTATTCCATAGGGCGCTGACGTTTTTTGTATCACTTGTACCAGTTGATGCAATCTGTGAAGTCAATCAACATCTGAATGCAATCCTCGTGCTATGTTCTTCCACTGAGTGTGCCTCAGGATACCGCTGCACCAACATTAATAGCATCGAAATATCTTACTTTCCCAAGCAATTCTACGAGTCTACAAGGCAATTAGGAAAATGGCGTTAATTATCATTGTAAAACTTGGTCTCTCCAATCCAAGGATCTCAGGCGTCCCCAAACTTTTGTTCACCGATATTTCCGCATTACTGTGAAAGTTGGTCAACGAAGTGATGAGTAAGCGGGTAACTGGTAAAGAATCAGAGTCATTGGAACAGCAGACTAAATATCTCAGGGTAGGGTGACTGAAACACGTACAATGCCTGCCAACCAACTGTATACCGAAAAAGCATTTTCTTTCCATTTTTAGCCATCGTTGACGAAAAGTCCGCATGAAACAAGTAAGTACACGAAGTGTAGGCGGCCATCATCACACTAGAAATCTCCAAACGGTTATCTGATGACGACTATTGTACTGAGTCCGCCAGTGATTTGTCTCTTCCTCCTGTGTAGAAATGAGTTACAAAAATGCCTCTCCTTGTAAAGATTGTCACATTGGCCTATTTAATTTTCCGTTTTCTCACTATTATGAACGATTTTGTCTGTTATTCACTGAAGCCGCATAAACTCCGAGTTCGAATCACCAATTTGTTCACATTGACTTTTGACGCGTTTAACAGCCTTAAACTATAACCTTACTCTTCTTTCCCAAATGCAAAAACAAACAATGGTATTTGAACAGCCTACTGTTTTCGTTAGCTTTGAGTTCTCAAGAAGGCAGGTACTTGTTGCAACATGCGCTTGCGTAGTACATCCAGTGGCAGAGGTAGTTACACCATCTGAAGTTTCGTCACATACCATTACTTTACTAATTTATTATATCTACAGCTTATTCAGGTGCTTATAAGTTTCGAGGGATTCTTGGCTATTAGTGTTCTCCAACTTGTTCCACAACATAACGACTGCACCAGAATTTGTTTAGGCCGTTATTAGATTTATCGACCTGTCGTTTCTTGCGAGAAACATGGTGAAGTTGACCAGCTACAAGCAAAGGAAAATCGGCCATGTTCTGTCATTGAATTCTTATCTATCAAAGTGCGTTATTTACAATGTTACATGACTGCTTCTCGTTGTATAGTCCACTAGGAGGTCATGATGTCTACTCAGGAATATCTCATGGAAGCTCTAGTGGAATGATGGATCGACCTTGCATATTTCAATAGGTACTACATAAGTACTAACTTGATCCTAGGAAGAATGTTATGAGAGGAGTAATTCCACATCCTCGCACTTTGTGCATAATGACAGTGATTCCCTAATTTCTACTAGCCTGCTCCTGAAACAAGTCGTAGCTATGGTCTCGAAGTCATCGTTTAATTTGTGACCACGTTGCCCAACTGTCATTCTAATGTTAAAATCGGAGGCACCAAAAGTCACAGTTCGCGAACGTGTGAGGTTGAGAAACGTTGACTAACTGATATGACGACGTCGTTGTCTTCTTTTTAACCCCAAAAGGTAGATATCCTAATATGGTTTGCACCGTGCTGTGCTTGTGTTATCTTACTAATAATTTAATTCGGTTTCTTGCAAAATGACATTTGTATTAGTTGGACCCTACATTTCTTGAGCCACCCGGGAAGCACACTCAATCAGTGATTCTCGTCTACTACAAGTCCGGTCACGCAAACAGCTCCGATGTAGATAGTCCACGGCGACCAGATGCCTGAAGTTTTTGATTAACTTGATTCCTCTCATTCTGTTATATGTGGTAGAGTGTCGGGGTGCATGGTGTTTGTTCGGCGACACAGTATGATTATTGGGATAAAATTAGAGTCAGGTTTCTTCAAGGCATAAATCCAGAAGTCAATGTATTCCGTGCAATGAGGCTGAGCAACCGAGAGGAGAGGCGGTGAAAACAAAAGCGTCGGTAACGAATAAGCTAGTTTTTGACATTCCTTTCCTTAAACGCTACAAAGGTCGCCTCAGTGAAAATCATTTTTGGAATGGAGACCACTGCACACCGGTCTTGCAAGACCAACTGCAGCTAAGAGTTTTGAGAGGCCAGCTCTCAACTCAGCAGAGAATAAGTTGTAAACTAAGCGCACTGATTTTTCGCGTGTTCTGATACCATTTAGGTGAATAAGATGGAGGACATGATTCCATTTGTATGACAACTCCACTGCTATAATCTCTCCCTTGTAGGGACGATCCGTGGTTGTTTCATTGTAGGTTCCAATGACAACTTAAACCGTGTCAAAATGAACTATATTTTTGGGAATTTTGCTAATAATTGGTAGTTTTTGTTTTCTATTTTTTTGGATAGTTGCAGGGATTTTCCTAGGAACCGCAGTAGCACATGACATTTTTTAATAAGATACCGAAAAAGTTCAGTTCGCTAAAAACGGGAAGTAGTGCTCTGCTCAGTGTATTGACCAATCAGGGCTCAGTAATTATAACGAAAAGCAAGAATTTTGTTAATTTCTGGAAATACCAAAGCCTCATTCATTATGAGTGATGGCTCAGACTGCCCGATGTTAAGATCGTTGTGAATGTAATACAGTCCCACATCTTGTAGTATGTTCTGGAGAACCTCGCACCACTGGTGTACAATTCATGGTCGAGTGAAAATTATCTATTACGACGGCACGTTTCTTCTGAAGGTATGAGGTAGTTAGTAGGGCAAAACCTTAGAAAAGAATCCTGAATATTACTTGGGAACGCCCATCAGTGTCATTACCTAACGTGGACTTAATATGGTCCCAGAATTCCATTATACATATTTGATAAATCATGTATATGGCTACTCACAGAACATAGGGTACGGGAAAATCGAACAACTCTAGATGGGTATTTGTCACGTTAGTGCAGCTGCTGTACTATCATTTGTAGGTCGAACTGATTTTTGCACTTTTCGTATTGTGATGACGAGAAAATAGTCCATGAGCAGCGAGTGATTAGCAAAAGTGGTTTTGAAGTGAAACGTCCACGAATATATGGCACACGGAAGTTGGCACTCAAATCCTTTAACGACACATCCTCACTTCATCCTCGTCATCGCCATCACGATTGGCAACAGCGGCATTAACAACATTGAGATTTTTTGGTGCACCTCCAGAGCAACAGCAAAAAACTCTCTTCGAAAGCGGGTCTTTCTGGTCTTTCTTTCTGCGCTTTCTGGATATTTGTACAACAAACGTCAATGAAACCGCACAATACACATCAACATTGTTGATTTTTTGGGGGTATTATTTTTTTGTTAACTAAACGTATGTGTCACCAATGATCAAAGAAGCTAGATGCATTTTACCGTGGGTGTGGCTTCTAACTGGTGTTTATGGGCAATCAATAGAATGGGAGTGTTCTCGCGTAAGGTCAACGTTGTTGAAGTTCTCATATCCTCTCATATCCATTTGATAAAATTTTAATTGTTCCACAAAATCACTCATCATCAGGGTAATTCAATACCATGGTCTTCGTGAATGGTTTTTTAACTATGCAAGGGCAAATGCCGATATGCTCATTCCTACGAGTGTCTACGGCTGTTGAACGCCTGAATGTTTTCTTGGAAACTTGTACTTAACGACCTCAGACTACGGATGAAAATGCAGGAACAAATATCTACACTTGGTTGCATTTGCAACTTTCTGGATTATCACAAGCATAGAGGAATCTCTAGAGAGTAGGCCTCACAAGAAACGACTTTCGTCAATTTTGACAGTATGGTCAATGTAAGGTGACTTTGACGGAAACCAACGCTGTGAGCAAGCTCCTAGATGTCTATTAACGAACCTCAAATTAACTGACATGCTCCAGCCAGTAGGATAATCAATACTGCAAGGTGGTTGGCTATTCACTTGACCGCCATGGAAAACTCGGCTCCACAACATAACTAGTAGGTGTGGAAACCCAAGCTCTGAGTGAAAAGTGCTCCTTGGGTCGATAATTATCTTGTAGACAGAAATTGGCTTGCGTATCGTTTGTTTATTGTTTGTACATTATTTGCAACACTTATGGTAGGTCAGTCAGTGAACTCAACCTCTGGGACGTAGTTCTTTCATTGATAAGAGGTTGCTAAATGACTGTAATGAAGTTACGATTAGCCAACAAACGTTGGTTTACAATCACGAGATAAGTAATCCCTCCTCGCGCACGTCCGAATGAGCAGTGCAAATTTACCAGTGGTCCAAATCTCAATTTTTTCTCCGAGAATATCTTTCATTACTATGTAAAACCCAATGAGTAGGCGAGATACGTTCCGACTTCTTCTCATCAAGCTGTTCTCAGTTGATCCTTACAATCGATAGGATGATGCGCCACACAGTAGCTATGCTAGGCCCAGTAGACCTCTGTTTTAATCCACACGCCAGCATAGATGAGGATTCGCATGAAAGGCATTCTCCTTCACACTAGTGGCTGCTTTCTAAAGAGAATAATGCATTGGAAAGTGAATTCTGCAGTACTTGCTTATTCCCAGATATTTTGACCACTTAGAATATCTAAATGTGAGGTAACGTAATGTGAGTAACGCACACCAATATTATTTATTTCCCCGCATAGAGGTGGCAGCATCCCTGTGGTCCGTGATGGGAAGTCCAAGTGATACAGTCATGTGTCACTTCGTTTCTTCTGCTCGCCCCAACACAGTACCTACTGACGGTGAGGACTTTCATTCAGAGCTGATCTGCGCTTTCGGTGAAATGTCTCCTCCCAGAAAAGATGGTAGAAGTGTGAAATTAGATTCTTTCACAATTTGATGCCAGTGCCGGCTGAAAAGCCACACTTTATCCAGCTTGGTAAACGGGTTTCACCTAATTTCTTGTAGTGATAAGCAGTCAGGAGGCAAATAGTCAACCATATAAAAAGGACCCATTGAATGCAAACTGCGCAAATGATGATACCAAGTGAACCTACAGAACGTCATGTGTTGCGCTTTGATACAACTCAGGTAGTTTACTTGTAGCTCTCGAGCCCAGGTCTGTGCATTCTGTCGGTGAGGTGGTCCACCTGAAGCAGGTTCTACTGTCACAAGTATGGTAATGTTTTCTAAGATTCGCCAATGGTTCGGGCAGATGGTCGCGATAAGTCTCCTGAGTTTATTAAACTGGAGACAATTTTAGAATCGATTGGTTTAGCCAAATTAATTTTCTGATAGTGTGATTCAATCGTTAAACCACGGCATGTTTTCCTTTAAATATTTGCTGGATACACAGAGTTTGCTTAACTCATTTTGTGTGTTTTTCACATGGAACTTTGTTCCAGAATATGCTCGGTAGTCCTGCCGAAAAATATTGCTCCGAAATTAACATGCAAAGCAGGACCACTACGATATTTTACCAAAAATGAACATGATGGACAACATTTCATCGAAGTCGGACATTTGCAGAAGATCCGTAGAATGCGCTCTGATAAACGCGTAAATGCCATTATATGGAGACAACCAGAGAAAAACTGCTTTAATGTGCGATGCGGCTCTCTGAGACTAAAGCGTCTTATTTTCCCGGTCTAATTAGAAAAAGCCTTACGATACTCTGAACAAAGTGCTTGCTGTAACGCCTTGTTAGAAGAAATGAGGACTGGTAAAGTCAACAATATTAGGATTTTTTAAATTTCACCCCAGGGGGAAACTCGGTGAATTGTTGATAATGGATAGTGCCAAATGTTGAGCCGACACAGGGGTCAAGTAAAATTCTGGTAATGGAAAAGGCTATTCAACGAACTGTTGTTAACTTTGCTGATCCGCAGGCAGTCTGCGAATAGGAATGCTTGAAATTTTGACCGCTTCTGTCGAGGTGAATCTTCTTCGGCTCCTTCCCTCCACTGCGGTTATACAACCTCATGACACGTATTCCATGATTGTAAGTTTGACTATTTACTATATTTGTCTATTTACTGTACTTATTTCATTTTACTTATTATTGGAAACTTTCTCATTAAGGGACGAATTCTTTGAGGCCGATCTGTCCAAGTCTGAAGTTTTGGAATGCTAAGGAATCGCGTAGTGCACCAACCTCAGCAACTAACTGTCTTGTCTTCTCGAATAGAAATATTTTGGAGTTAAACATATCTCTCTTCACCTATCTTTAGGAGCTTAGCGGATGATTATCCAAATATGTCACGAGAGATGAAAATGACCATCAACAAACCTCTCAGAGTGTCATAACGGCGGTCTTCGGTATTCTAGAAACTAACCCTACTAAAAACGGAGCGTTTCAGGTTTTTCATCGATTCACCGAGAACACAAAAGAGTTGGAAAAATGAACTCAAGCCAACCAACGCGACCAACAGTTAGTGAGAGGTTACAGGAGTTATTACAACGGGACTTGAACGTGACTGATTCTATTCCAAACTAGTCAGGTTTGGACTGTCCTGAAAGCAACGAATACTGGGCGCAAATAGTGATAATCTAGCTGAGAAGCAATGTGAAGGAAACTAATTTAATCTTTACTTTAACTTTTCCATCCAAGACTAGTTGGGCAGATACACGGAAATTTGGTACCCTTCGTTCGTCCAATATCCCGATGAGCAAGGAAGTGTTGTCCAAAATGTTATGGGCTTTCCTCTGTTCAGCAGATGACTCGCAGTTGCCGGAATGTCACAGTGAATACAGTGTTTGGTTGGCAAGATTTTTTGCAAGGTACTGTCACACAAGTGAGAAGCTTTTTCTAGTCTTTCTATTCTTCAGCAACTTTTAGCATTTTTGTACAGCTATCTTACAGAAACATAAGAATGATTTTATATTTCGGGTAGCGAACTCTACTAAAATTATCACAGTAAGAGCAATGAGCACACCATGCTCACAGTGAGGAAAATAACTTATTTACTACCCATCACAACATTTGAGAATTTCATATAAATATTTATTTTCGCCAAATACTTTTATTTGTATCCGTAGTTGGTTTTGACCGAATCCAGACGAATCCTTTTTTATAACTTTATGAGTGGTAGGTTAGTATAGGAATGGCGGTTTCCTTTTCCACAGTGAAATAAAAATTATCAGTAGAGAAAGTGGCTAGCACTCCCTTGGAAAGACAAACTTCCGCAAATCTAAGAGTGAACATGTATCTATATTGTCAGGAGTGAAGTTTTGACATAATCGCTTTTCTCTGGTAATCATCACAGGAAGGAAGTTTCAGGGCAAATATTATAACTAACTTATCAACTTACATACAAAGCGAAAATTCCGATGTGGATATAACAGGTAACACGAAATAACCGCTGTTGGTGATCCATGAGTAGCAACCGAGTACGGTTCTCCCGTTATTTATTTAGACCTTCATTTGTTTGAAATGAACCGGCGCCGTAGTGTTCATCACTTAATTGTTGAGTTGCTGATTATTTATGTACTGTGCACACGCCATTCGAAAAACAAAGTGACATCGAAATTAACCGTGTATATGGCAGAAAGACTCTGCAATTCCATTTTAGTCACTATTAGAAACAGATTGCCGTACCAAATTATCCAGTTTTTTCTTGCTATACAACGAAACAGTAATCAGCTGAATTACCCTACACCTGTACCTGACTGTACGTACCTGTACCTGATTTTGCACGTCACATATCAGCAGATAAATTTCGACGGAAGCCTTTCTTCCAGACTGACCATCCCGTCAAAATGATCGGGTCTTCATATAAGTCAGTGTTCCACTTAAGGGTATTAATTATCTATATATTATATCTCCTATAATTATCTCCTATAATTTGGTTATTCGTATCTTTGAGGATCTTCCAAGTCAATATTCCGATGTTGTGATTCCAACTTATTTTCGTGTGTTTTACGTTTAACCTCCAATATATGCATTTGGTTTCTCTCCGCCTCACAGTAAAACTCATGTCACTGCGACGTGCTCAGTCTACTCTCTTCCGTACAACTTTGAACCGTCAGACTTTTGGGATCTGCCAACTTTTTTCTTGTGATCATTTGCAAAACTCCCCGCCATTTATATAGCTTCAAATCTTCTTTTCGGTGAACAACTGGACAATCTTGTTATATAATAAAGCAGTTAAACGGAAGTGAGCATAATACACCATATTTTGCTATTTTCATTTAAAAATATACTTTACAACCGGGAAAGCACCAAATAAAGAGGGTTGTTTGTTTTCTGGAGACCGGTCTCCTCGTGCGAGTCTGCACCCAAAACACAATATCGTGTGTTACGAGATCCCTGCACCTAGGCCTGTCGTGTTTGTAACAGTGTTCCGTTCACGTGTTAAGTCTTTCCCCCTAGCATTAAAACGCCCTGAAAATTGTAAGAGTCAATAGAATGTCATGTTTTACTTTTTGAATCAGCTGATGAAACAGTGAAAGCCTCAGTGGGGGAAGGGAGAATTCAATCGCGTAGCATCTCCCGGCTTTGAAAGGAGTTTGCGATTTTTTGAAGCCTTTAATACTGGAAGTTACACTCGGTTACGAAGCTTCTACCCACTGGAGTAAGTTGAGAACCTCTTTATATCGATCCGACCTGACAATAAGATGGATATTCCCAGGTCATCCGTGGTGACAGCCATCTTGGTGAACATCTACTGACGATGTATCCAGTTTCACCCAAATTCGACAAATGACACGTCAAACTTCCAGACTATAAATGATGCATTTATCTTAGTATGGGGCTAACTAAAAAACGTCTGATGTCGCTGAAAGTACTGAAAGTATACTCTATTATTCGTTTTTTCCCAGCGTACTTTAAGATAAAGCGTAATACTATTTAATCACCTTGATCATCTTTTGGTCAAAATTCACCATGTTCATGTATAGACCTTGTCCGAGGGCATTTTCAGGAGATAAAATATTGTGCATGAACTTTTTATTTAAGGCGATTTCAACATTATCAGGGTTGCTCTACAGGTTCACCTCAACGTTTACCCCCTGAAGTTTTTGCGGCAAACTTCTGGTGAATGTGACCCGATACCTTCCATCAGAAAGCTCACAATAACAAAATTTATCAATTGCGGCCCCATAAGTAACAGTCCGCTGAAAAATCACATCCAGGGGGTGATAGCGCACTGTTTTTTGTACTGCCACCATCATAGAAAGCACGATGAGCTGCACGTTTAGAAAAGCCCCCCGGCATGGTGTCAGGTTTCGACTGACCAATAACAATAAGCCTCAAGAAATAGATTTCATCTTATATCAACATGGCTTGTCACTACATGAGAGAAACAATTCTGATAATACAGAAACTCATAAAACATGTTGGACTAAATAGCACTCTGTGTCTCCGGGAGTCCACGCGAAAGTGTTTGGTTTTCCGTTGCGGATATACTGTTGTCGATGACCTCAAGATTCAAAATGATTCTGCTCACCTGCATACGTACTCTGTGAGAGGTTGCTACCAACACACACGGGTTCAAGACAGCACTTAGTGTGATGAGCAGGATGCCGACTTGTTGGAGCACAGAACCCGATGCATATGGGACTATGCCCGAGTTACCCAAAATGTATTTGACGGCTTCGTATAAATGAAGCACCAGTAGGAAACCTGCCATCATTGAAGTCGTTAGGATCAACCGTTTAACATTACTCCGAATAAACTGACTGCCTTCTTGGCCAGTAGTCGGACGACGTAGCACGTGGATGACATATGCATGAGAACTGATCATAACGAACGCAGGTAGCACGTAGTTAAAGAGCGTCCACAGATAAGCCTGTACTTCAAAGAATTGCTCGATGACGTGTCCATCGAAAGCGAACTGGGAGTTGCATTGATTCGATTCGTATCGGCGCAGGAAGAAATTGGGGATGAACAAGAACAAAGTCATCCCCACTTCGTAACAGTAGCATCCGATAATCAGTTGGATCTGGCGCATTTTATACTGACTCGGGTAACAAACGGCATAGAAGCGATCGAATGATATGCATGTTAAGTTTTGCACACTAGCCACAACTCCCAACCAGAACAAATTATCTTTGTACCAGAGATAGCAGAGAGCCTCATCCAACGTAGGCACACCTGTGTCAATTTCCGACCCAGCGAGCTTGGATGTGAATATAATCAAACAAGTGTATGCATCGATCACACTTTGAGTTCGAAGTAGGAGTGTGGTGATGCGCGAACTCATTCTGCATTGACAGAGGACGTACAACTGGATTGTGTTCAACAGTGTTCCAACAAAACCAAGGTTGGAAATTAGCAATCGCACAAGAAACGCAGTTTGATCCATTTGCATCAAGGTCCCATGTGTATGCCTGTTTACCATGGTTCTTTTTATTGCAGGGGAGATTGTACACCCACGACGGATGTGATTGGACGACATATGCCTCACCACCTATTGGGCTGAGAAAGTTGATAAACCCATGCCTCTCACGCAACGCAAATAACATGAGGATGGGAAGTATGATTGTACACACGACTTCGTTGGGAAACAGTACTCGATGGATTCTAATTTTCATGCATGATTTCTGAAAATGTGCGGAGATCCAAATCGTAACGTTTTCCTCCACTTTTATATAACTGTGTGAGTGGTAAAGGAATTTATCTACTTTAAAAATTTCACGTTCAGCCTAACCATATTTTTTTACCGAATAAATCAAGTAGACTGATTAGCAGCGGCGTCTAGATTACGCAATGATCGTTTTGTGAGCAAACGGGTACAAAAGGGAGTTTACGCATGATTTACGGTTGACACAGTCACGTCTAGTGTTTAGAATACCTGCACCACTGTTGTCCCCTCGAGAGGGAGGCGGTTATTGGCAGGTAGTCCTGAAATTTGACTGCCTCCGGTGTACGGCTGACGGTAAATTCGACCGAGCTAGCAAAATGTAGTTGAAAGGAATACTAATAAAAAAAACGCCAGAACTATGTACGGTCCGGATGGAGCATTGCATTTTTTTCTCAGACGAGCACCGATCACGAGTTTGTTGAACTTAAAAAATGGCAGCATTTGATTCGAGATTAGAAATTATTGTGGAATAACCCAAGCCTTGATGGTTGGTTCACGCTGTCATAACCCAGCAACCCAGTACAGCAATTCATCATAAGCCGACCAGATTAGAAGTATTCTGGTTGCTAGGGTCTTCCATTATATGCTGGATTGTTCGGACACGGTTAACATAATTAAAGCACGATTATACTGAAGGTGAGAAATGATAACTTGCTGCCGACTCATGTGCTACTTGATTCACTTCCTGAAGACAGAAACTAGCAGCATAAAACTTTCTCATGTTTTAGAAACAGACTAAAAATACCGAAGATCCTCGCAAACAGACTGCAGCATTGAGTTAACAATTTAGTGACCAGCGGTTTAAAAACCCACCCCGTAATGTTCAACCATCGTACAAACTGTTCGCTAAATACACGCTTAATATATCAGATGAACACCTCATTGTAAACACCACTGCCACAGACCCCGATGAAGACAGGTGATTCGAACAGCCGTTTGCCAGCCTCCAGTGACCAACTGGTAACAACATACCTCATATTGTGAAGTGTCAGTGGATTACTTAATACCGGCTAGCTTACGTGTAAACCTGGACACCTAGGGTGAACGGTTTCAAAAGTGAAAGTCAAATTTAATGACAATTTTTAGCTACTTGATTTTAGCTGACCGCATTCTGATCCCCCAAAACCCTACAGAAAGATGAGTTCGGGAAAACGGATTTATGGAGAAATTGTGCTCTAGCATCGGATTTGAGCCCATTTTTCGGTCAACCCCGAGTGAAGCGTGATCTTCTATTTACGCTGAACTTTCGGGGCTCATGATGGATCCTAGTAGACTGTGATTGCTATTATAAGTGGCCCGAAATTTCTCAGTTGTCATACGTATCCAGTTCAACTCTCTGGTTACACCTTGCCGCAACATTTGATGTAGGTTAGTCATCGTTTCCAACAATATTCCCTAATTCACTTATTGGAGCTTTACAGACTCGCAAGTTACGTTGCACCGCGCATTTATGGACACCTACCTAGTACGTGTTGTGAGTGAGAACACCTGCACGTCTTGTAGGCACGTCTAAGCGCAAGAAATTACTTAGGTGGTATT
The DNA here is from genome assembly GCF_000715545.1 of Opisthorchis viverrini. Classification (NCBI taxonomy): domain Eukaryota; kingdom Metazoa; phylum Platyhelminthes; class Trematoda; order Opisthorchiida; family Opisthorchiidae; genus Opisthorchis; species Opisthorchis viverrini. The sequence continues at coordinate 106,824 of NW_008751709.1, forward strand.
TCTTTACAAATTTACCGTACGAAGCCAGGCCAATCATTACCTCGAAATTTATCCCCCATCTAATGCGTTTACCGGTAGATGAGCTAGAATTGCCTTTGTCTCTCTAAAACCATTGCTACACATTAGCAAACGCATTCTCCGAATGAAGCTAGCTTCTAACTTCCAGTAGGATGCGCACCTGAGGAATTCCAGCAAAGATGATCCTGTGAACGTGGAAAACATCCCTGCTGGGAGTTTTGGTTCTCATCCTTGTCATTTTTTGTTCAGATTATGGGTACACTTCTCTGTTTCTACCAACGTCTATCTTATTCGATAGGAAGCGAATGGCCCCCTTCCAAACACATATTTCAGTACCTTCAGGCATTCTGTTGAACAGATTCCTAATCGGCCCGAAGGACAAACCACCCTCGAAACCCAAAATGTACTACGTTATCTGATTCGCCTCCCGCTGATCAGAATGCTGATGCGGAAACTTGTGGTAAGCCCTCGGTGTAAGGCGTACGAATGACCACTTTCGAACTATAATGTTCGGTCTAAATTATGGTGTTACACGGAATCCTACTCAATCATTTACTTGAATTATTACTCTGGCTTGTTTCCGTCACAAACACGAGTTAAATCATGCGCACCTTGGTTGTTTCACCCATCTATCAGTGTGATAGTTTTTTGACATATGACGTCTGATATTTGTTCATGAATAGACGAACTGGGCTCAAAAATATCCGTTTTTTTCTTTTACATATTTTCCTAATAATTTGAACTGTGCATGTATATGCTGATATGTCAGTACAGGACGTCGAGGCGTGCGCGTTTTCATGCCGCTTCACAGATATTACAGAAGGCGCCACGACGGATTCACAAAACATCTGCTCAGTGTAAGGTAAGATTATGATTGACGCTTCCCCATTCGTGCTTTAAGACCGCCACCAACTCAGTCTTGGCGTCTTAGAAGATTGGTTCTATGTATATTTGCTGTAGTGGTATACTGTACGCAATCGTACTAGGATGGGGTATTAGTAAATGAGTCACAATTTGGAATATGGACGATCTCCACTTGAGGATACGAGAGGCGCCTATCCTGTGCCATTCTCTTTAGACATTTCACACTTATGTCTACTGATGGTAGTGAGCTATACGTTACTCCAATGCATCAGTTTGATTATCAGATGAGTGTTGCCACAAGCCCGTACCTTTAGCCCAAAAGTGGTTTATTCACTGCACACCATGCTTGTAATACATTCATGTATCCATTACGGTGGTGTAGATTTTATTTCGATCACTAATTATGAAAGGGCTCTATGGTCATTTCATCTTAGGTCAAGTAGAACTGAAGACGCTTTAACAACGTTGTCTAAACGCAATGACAGTTCGCTTGAATTAAAAGATAGCTTCCTCTGGATGTTTCGTGGGTGAAAACACGAGACAAGAGCCCATACAGAGAACATTAGTAGTCCAATAGTATAAATCAAACATGCTCTGTCGGTCCAAAAAATTATTTATCTTACACGAGGCAGACTGGAACTATGTTTGGTTCCGAAGAACACACCTGAAAAACCTTGTAATGCCGAGTTCAAAAATGTTAGTGTTAGGCGGAATTCCACACCGACACCACTTTATCGCTCGCAGTTGGGCGCTGCTACGGCAAAGAGCCTATCCCGCAAAAGACTGGCCGAACGTTCGGATGGCTTGGCGGTCCGGCATTAAGGCGAGCTCTGAGTGGTCGTAAGCCAGGATCTAACGGCCAATCTCGACCGAGTACTGGTCAAATACCGTTTGCCAATGGTACATCTAGAAGACGTCAGAATTTCCAAAAAGGTTGTCGCCGTATCTATATATATATATATA